>NC_141063.1:57069030-57669030 GCF_041138505.1 Cibotium barometz | reverse complement strand
GCCATGGGCGTACGCTTCAAAGAAGCAATGGCTGTGCACTTTCATATGGTACGAGAGTACGATCTAAATGGTATGGGCATTCGCTTCTAGTTTTCAAAGATTTTTAATGATGCAGGTTTGACAACCACCTGCAAATATTCTCTGATAGTGCAGTTGTACCCCTTGTTTGATGCAATTTATTCCCTTTTAATGCCCGCTGTCAAATTAAATGTAGGAGATATCAAAAGATATGCACAGAAGAATGGAACGAGCGTACACTTCTCAGAAATTCATCCAGAATGTAATTTTTACCTACTCTCCTCCAGTCCTCTGATTTCTGCGGATTCAGGTGTTTCTCAAAATTTTTTTTTGAGTTTTTGTTTTTATGGGGGGCTAGAGCTAGTCCCTAGCTATCTAATGATGCCTAGAATACATAAGGAAACCTAATAAATTGAGATTAATTAGATGATTAAGCTATTTGTGAAAACTTAACAAAAGTTGAATAAAAATCAAAAATTATATAACTGTCAAGAGCAAAAATCAAACACCTACTTGTGTCTCCCACATTTGATGAAGACTTCGATGCTCCAATGCTCCATTGATCTCCATAGCTCTGTTGAACAAAATCAACAAACAAGCAACAAGCTCAAACATCACGCAACAATCGGTGGATTTGCACTCCAACCGAACAAAAATGAAGAGCAAATAAAATGTGTGGAGGATCCTAAGCTACGTGCTCTCCTCGGCGCAACGGTGCCAAAGATGTTAAGCTGAACATACTACCTTGCACATAAGAGAGGGAGAGAAGAAGAGAAAGAAACCATGCAAGGGTCTATTTGGAGAATAGCACTTAGCCAACCCTAGTGAGGATTAACTCCCCTATGTGAGGCCACTAGGGGCTCACTCCACCACCACTTGTGTCACCCAAGTGGAGATTCACAAGCTAGGTGAAAAGCAAAGGAGGGAGCTATGGAAAGCTCTACCTTCACTCAATACCAACATGAATGCAAGAGGGATCTTGGCAAAGAGACAAGAGAAGGGAGAGGAGAAGAGAAGCACAACTATCAAGCAGGCAAGCATATATAACACAAGCAAGCAACCACAAGATCGAGAGAGAGAGAGAGAGAGAGAGAGAGAGAGAGAGAGAGAGAGAGAGAGCAAGACTCAATTGAGACAAATGGGATTGTCTCCTTTTATATTCCATAAAATGTCTTACATGAGCTCACTTTTTACAATGGCCAGTCGCCAATTTACAATTGGGGGCCCAAAATTAGCTTTCTAGCTCTATATACATCTCATTCCTATAACCGGCATTACACAACCCGTAAGCTCGGTCATCCCATATCTCTTTTATCAATCAACGCTTTACGTGGTTACAAATGCATAAGTTACAAGAAACGTGACCACGCTAGAAAAATGATGTTAACCAGAGTGGTCAATAACATCTCTGCTTACTCGCATCTCACGAGTAGTAGGGTTATAATATTTATAACCTTTCTACTCCAAAGCATAATTGATGAAGATATATTTCTCTACCTTTGGATCTAATTTTGTTCTCACTTCATTTGGGAACATGCATATATACAATACATCTAAACACTTTCAAGTGAGATACATCTAGATTTATGCCTGTAAACTTACGTTCATGCATCATACCATGAACAGCTGCAGTGGGATTCTTGTTCATAAATCTCATGTCACCACCGTATGATGACTACACAATTACGAAATTTACTTTTTCATGTCCACACCCCAATCTTCACTGTGAAGTTACAGAGTGTACCTACATGTGAATTGTCTCGTGATTCTCTACTTTCTCAAGAAATCCTTGAGCTCATTGAAAAAATACTCTCCCCTACACCATCTGATCTCATGTATTTTATTGATCTCATGCATTTTATTTACATGCCTTTTTTCTTCGTGACCAAGGCTTTAAATCTCTAAAAGTGAGCAAATACCTCACCTTTCTCCTTCATGAAATAAACCGACACTTTTCTAATATGATCATACAATGAATGCAACATAATACCTTCAACCTACAATTGTTACAGTCTTGGTTAGTCTCCATATGTCCAAATATATAACATCCACTAATGGCTTTGCATTAACGTGCTTTTCAGCGAGAAAGCATATTTAGCCGGTTTATAACAAGCTCTCATCCTTCACATACTTAGACACTCACTCCCTATAGTATATACCTTCTTCTCCTAAGAGGGTATCACCTTCTTCTCCTAAGAGGGTATCTCAATTGGAGACAAAAAAATAGGATCGTGAGGAGGGAGACAGACTAGTAAATCGAGTGTCAAGGAAGCTAGCTCTGATACCAATTGTTGGAATTAGATTAGGGTTACAACAATGCACACACACAAGATAAAGAAACTTGAGAGCACACGAACTCACTAGATTAGAATGAACAAATGTGTGCCACATACAAAAGATAAGTACACACCTCAAAATAAGTAAATAAGAGGATGTACATATGCACGGGAAAAAAACCTCCTAGTGAAAGAAAAAGTGCCCCGACGGTCCTAAATGTTTTCACATGCATCACAACACACCCACACAAGAGTAAACAAGCATATAAAAGAGATGGATGGTTGAATTTTCTTATATTCTCTTCTCTTCTCTACAACCACAACATGAAGATAAGAGTACATACTATAAAAGAAAGTACTCTCCTACTATAATATGCAAAGATTCGTCCATAGTGTGATCCCAACCATATGAGCTGATGCTATAACTATGGAATAACTTCAATACACCAAAGTGGTTGTCACTTAGCCTGTAAACCATTGGCGGCATATCACTCACAATCTCACCAACCATGCCAATGACATAAGTACAAAGTTGTCACATTGACATGTCACCCATATCTACAATAGTTGAGCTCGATATGTGAACACTTTTGCACAAATATGATTTCAGATAGATATCCATGATTAGCAAATTCAAATCCACATCCCAAGGAGTAAATTAGAGTTGACAAGTGATAAAGTCTTTCTTTGAAGACAAGGTACAAAGAAAGCAACTTCTTTTAGTTTATTGATTTGTAAAAGGGTGTTCACAAATTGATTGCAAAGTATAGCTTGACACATTTTTTCCACTTGCTTCTAGGGGGATCTTTAAAAGAGGAGAAAAATATATCTAAAAAGCATTCGCACCTTGGTTCAATCTAAGATTTTCCACCTCCACTGCACACTCCTGCAGCCCAGCATCAACATAAATGTTCGACATCAAAACATATGCAGGGGCCTGCTTGGGCTGCAAAATAATTGCATGATTAAAAACCTTTTTTGCCAGCTCCAAATTGCCATGCAGACGGCATGCACCTAGCAAGCACAACCAGGTGGACAAATCAGCCTGCATCGGCATCCTCCCCAACATGTTCTCTACCCTTTTGAAGTCCCCTACACGTCCAAGAAGGTCTGACATACTGCCATAATGCTTCACATCCAAAGTTATGCCATAGTCTTTGCTCATGGATTCGAAGTACTGCAGACCTTTGATAACAAGGCCGGAGTGACTGCAAGCTGACAGGACTGAAGTGAATGTTACTTCATCAGGCTTAGTTCCTGCCAGTTTCAATTCCTCAAACAAGTGCAGGCTTGCTACAAAATTTCCTTCTCCTGCATGACCAGCTATGCATGCATTCCATGATACAATATGAGGCTCAGAAAGTTTGTCAAAACATGCCTGTGCATCTACCATGCTTGCACAACTCCCATATGCATGAATTACAGTGGCTGCCACAGAGGGAATCTGTTCATATCCAGCAGAGACAATGTTGAAGTGTAGCTGTTTACATATCTCCAAGCTTCCTGTTGTACTGCAGGCTTGCATGATGGAAATGAGTGTAACATCATCATGAGTCACACGTTGCTTCTGCATCTGGCTAAACAACTGTAAAGCCTTCTCTCCTTGCCCTTGCTCAATATATGCTGAGAGCATCACATTCCATGATACAAGATTTTGATGAGATAGTGCACCAAACACGTGCTCTGCTTCCACAAGAGCCCCACACTTGGCATACATACTCACAAGGGTGTTTCCAACAAAGAGATCTAAAGCAAAGCCATTCCTACGTGCATCAGCATGTAAGGCATGGCCAATTTCCAAAGACATCACCTTGATTGATTGCCCCTCCACATTGCGCACTTCTTCCTTCTCTGCAAGGATGGCACATGCCTGAAGGGCAATCACAGACGTCAGCTGGTCTGGACTGAGGTCTTCCTGTTGCAGCTGCCTGTACAATCTTAAGGCCTTCTCACCTTGGCCCCGTTCAATATAAGCTGAGAGCATTGCATTCAATGACACAATGTTGTGTTGGGGCAGTGCACCGAATATGCACTCTGCTTCCAAAACAGCTCTACACTTGCCATACATACTCACAAGGGCGCTGCCCAAAAAGACATCAAGCGTGAAGCCCTCTTTGAGAGCATCGGCATGCAATGCTTGTCCAATTTTCAAACACATCACCTTACTTGTTCGTCCCTCCATAACAAGAGCTTCTTCTTTAGCTGCAAGAATGCCACAAGCTTGAAGGGCAAACACAACTGTGAGCTGGTCTGAACTTATGCCTTCCTGTTGCATCTGTTTGTATAACCATAAAGCCTTTGCACCTCTGCCCTGGCCAACGTATGCTGAGAGCATGGCATTCCAAGACACAATGTTCCGCTGGGACAGTGCTTGGAATGCATGCTCCGCTTTCACAATAGAACCACACTTGCCATACATACTCACAAGGGTACTGCCAAAAAAGACGTCTGATGTGAAGCCTTTCCTGCAGGCATCAGTATGTAAGGCCTGTCCTATCTCCAAAGACATGATGGCAATTGATTGACTCTCCATTTCTAGAGCTGCTTCTTTCTCTGCAAGGATGGCACATGCCTGAAGGGAAATCACAGATGTCAGCCAGTCTGGATTGAAATTTTCCTGTAGCATCTGTCTGTACAACCGTAAAGCCTTATCTCCTTGGCCTTGCTCAACATATGCTGAAAGCATCGCACCCCATGACACAGTATTACGTGGGGACAATACTCTGAACACATCCTCTGCTTCTGCAACGGCCCCACACTTTCCATACATACTGACAAGGGTGTTGCCAACAAAGACATCTGATGCAAAGCCTTTCTTACGAGCATCCTCATGTAATGTCTTGCCATGAGCAAGGTCCTGTATGCTACCACAGGCTTTGAAGAGGCTTACAAAAGTATATGAGTCTGGCTCCACACCGTCCTCTAGCATACATTTATGCAATCTGAGTGCCTCCTCTCCTAGACCGCATTCTGTGTAAGCAGAGATCATTGCAGTCCAGGAGTAGACAGTACGGTGAGGCAATCTGCAAGATACCTCACGTGCATCTTCGATGGCACCACATTTTGCCAGTGTCATCACTAAGTAGTCAGCCAGCAAGCCGGACAGTGGGGTGCAATGTTGGGCAAGGTGGGCACGGATTTGCTTGGCTTGAGTGAGAGCCTTGCTCTTGCTGCATGCCTTGAGGAGGGACAGGTAGATGTTGCTGGAGGGGGCTGCGTCCATGCAAGAGAGCACATGGAGCGCCCTGTCCAACTGTCCTTGTTCGCACAGAGTTTGAAGAACAAGAAGCTCACCACCATCACCCCTATCATCTTTGCAGGAGGAGCCCAGCTCTCCGTCCTCCTGTTTTGGTTGTAGGGTATGATCATGGTCATGATTACGATGACGGAGATACAGGATGGGTAGTAGTAGACGACCCGAGCTTCGGGCTCGAATGGGCAGAACCGCCATTTCTTCTTACAAGACATATTAGGCAACGTTTACGCTCAACGTGCATTGCCCTGTTTCGTAAACAGACGTTTGATTCTGCTGTGCGGAACCCTGAACGCTTGTACATGTGCGAAATCACCATGCTCTTGATCAGGTGCTGTATGCAAAGCCAGATCAGAAAGCTCCCCGACGTACCTGGATCTCACAAAAAGCCCCGTCTCGTTTCTGGCCTGCCTAAGCTGGACAGAACTCCTCCTCTGTGGAATCAGCGTAGAAGATCTCGGACTCTCTCCATCTCTCTCTCAAACCTGGGTGTACAGTAACTATGTCTATCTGAGGTAGCTACTAAGGTAGCAGATGCACCCAGGTAGGCTGCATCCTGCCCATACGACGAAGCAATACATACCCCTGGACATGACCACTGGTAGGGTGCGCACATGACGAAGCAATATTGGTGACACAGCAGAGTTTTAAAGAGTCTTGTGTGCTGGCTTCATATGCTGGCCGTTCTTGAGACGGAACAACATGCAGCCAAAGTGAATTCTGGTTGCTGTGGTAGAGCAATTGGTGAAGCGTGTGTGTGTTTGGGGTAAGGTCTCGTGATCGAGTCTTACTTCCAGCTTTCATTCGTAAGGACACTACTTGGTACAAATAAAAATCTCTCATTACAAAAAAAAAATCTGGTTGCCGTTTCACATTGTGGGTGAAGTAGTGATGATGCTTGCATGTGTATGGCTCCCTAGAGATGGTGACCTGCAGTACAACCTCCAAGTGTATAGGTGTGAACTCCTAGCGAGGTATCTAACTTCTAGTAGCATTCATTTTTACCCTATTTTATGTAGCTACACTTGACGCAGCACCACCACATGCGTGGTGTTGTATAGGTTGAGGGGCGGGTGTTTTAGAGTTGCTCTGGGTTGAGGTGCCATTTTTTCCTTTGAATTGAGGGGTAGGTTGAGGTGGAAGCAGCACAACATTCTCTACTTTAAGTTGAGGCAGCAAAATGAGGCGACCAAAAGTTGGTGATGTAGTGTGCAAGTGTTGTGATTTTAAGATTGTGAGGTTGGTGGACTAACATTCAACGTTATCATATATTAAACGTAGAGCCCATTTAATATACCATATGTAAATATTTTTTGAGTGATAGGGGACCAATAGACTATCAAAACTTCTTCTTTTTGGAATTCACATTACTTTATGAGGTATTTCCCAGAATTCCAAAATGAATTTGCTATGGTTTTCACCTAAGTTTGTTTTAATAAGAACTGTATTTCAACCTATCATAATTAGGAACTGCAATTGACTCATACACCTGAGTTGGACGTACGTGTGTGTGTGTGTGTGTGTGTGTGTGTGTGTGTGTGTGGTTCAAAGCATCACAAATGGAGACATTGTTGCCATATATATAGGCAATGATGTGTGTGAACACACTTAGGACCGTCGGGGTACTTTTTCCCTCTTTAGGAGGTTTTTTCCCTTGGCTTGTATACACGCCCATTATTCTAGGGCTAACTTATCTTTGTACATTGACACAATCTAATACACTGTGTGTTGCGTGCATTCTTGCTTCTTCTTCACAAGCTTTGTGTGCTTTTCTGCAACCCTAATTCCAACAATTGGTATCAGAGCAGACATCGGCTCCCAGGGCTACGCCGCTAGCACCCTCCGACTCACGTTCTCCGATTGAGGTGAGCTTTCACGAGCGCTTGCAGGTCCCTATACTCTACAGATATACCCATAGGGCTTTGTGTTCTCAGAAAATGCCATTTCGGGCTCCGTTTTTGCATTCCAAGTTCTGTACAGGTGTTTTCGTCAATTTGTGCTGCAAAAATTTCGACAGTGCAGTTTTCTGCAAAACAGACATACATATTCTATTGTGGACCGTGCTACATAGCACGAATTTTTTTCTGTTCAATCTTTGCTTCATTACAGGTAGCTTTTGCATCAATTTCAGTCAGTGGCCATGGCTGATAACAGCAATGATGTATTTCGCATGTTGTCTGCTGATGACAAATTGGATGGAGACAGCAACTACCTACTTTGGGCATACATGATGCAGCATGTTTTGGTTGCAAAAGGAGTGTGGAATATTGTGTAGGGTATGGATGTACGTCCAGGTTCTGTGGATGCAGGATCTGTTGAGGATGTTGCAGGTTCTAGCAGCTCTATTGTTGCTGGTTCTAGCAGCTCTACTGCTGCTGCTGTTTTATCCACTGCTGAACAAGCTCGTTGGGATGGTAAAGATGCACAGGCTCATGCCTTGATTGCACTTTCTGTCAAACGTAACATCACTCCACATATTCGTTCAGCTAAAACAGCAAAATAGGCTTGGGATATTCTAGCTAGTTTGTATGCAGGTTGTAAAACGAGGCAAAAATCTCTTACCTACGTAAAGAGCTAGAATCGAAGATTATGCAGGAAGATGATGACATGAATGTTTTTCTTGCTGAGATTAAAGATCTCAAGGAATAGTTGATTTCTGCAGGTGAGATTATTCCTGATCATTCTCTTGTGCAGACTGTTCTTGATGCTTTACTTGAGTCATATCAGACTTTTGCTTCCACGTGGAGACTTGTTACTGAGGACAGACCTGATGTTGTCAAGTATGATACTTTAGTCAACAAGCTCTTGCAAGAAGCGCAGTCCAGGTAAAATAGGGCTAGGCAGCGTGCAGTTGATCAGGCATTTGTTGCTGCCCCCAGCAGAGAAGAAGTGGTAAGGCAGCCCCTTCCACTGTTTCTTCTCCTATTAGTAGGTCTGCAACTTCTTCTCCTTCCACAGGTAGCAACAATAGCTCTGAGAAGGCTCTTGATAAAGGCAAAAAAAAGATCAGGTGCAACTATTGTAAGGCAACTGATCATGTCATTAAGAATTACCCTAAGCTAAAGGCTAAAGAGGCAAAGAAGAAAGAGTCAAATGCAGCCACAATAGCGGATGCTTCTACAAATGCAAATTCGGCAAATGTTGTGCAGGATACAGAATGGGCATTTAGCGTGTATTGCCAGTATGACCCATCTCTACATGATGCATGTTTGGCAGTTTCTGTTGACTCTGATGTATAGTATTTTGACAGTGGTGCTACAAAGCACATTACCTCGCATCGTGATATGTTCACTTGTCTTGAGGCTGTCTCTAATGGGAATACTGTCACATGTGCCAATAATGCTTCTTACCCAGTGAAGGGCGTTGGTAAAATTATGCTTACTACTGCAAATGGCAGCGCTTTCATACTTTCACGAACTTTGTATGTGCCAGGGATAAAGAAGAATCTATTGTCTGTCTCTGCGCTTGCTAGACTTGGACTTGTAGTCAAATTTGTGGATGACAAATGTATTGTTCATGATTTGACTTCTGGTAATATGATTATTACATCTAGCACCTTGTTTCGTGGGTTGTATAGGCTCAATTCTTATGACAAGTGTGTGGAAGATTCAGCAAATGCAGTTTCTGATGAAAAGGCAGTTACAGATGCAAAACTATGGCATGCTCGTTTTGGTCATCCGAACTTTGCTAGTTTATTGCGTTTGCAGAAATTTGATATGGTTGCTTCATTGCCCCCTCTTGAGGCACCATTAAAACATGTTTGTGAAGGCTGTATTTTGGGCAAAATGCAGCGTTCTGCATTTCCAAAGGATGGTTCTGTGCGGGCCACTCGTCGCAAATTGCAACTTGTACATAGTGATGTATGTGGGCCTATGCAAACTCCGTCATTTGGTAAACACTTGTACTTCGTGACTTTCATTGATGAATACTCAAGGCATGCATGGGTATATCCACTAAAGGCAAAGTCCGAAGAGTTTTTGTGCTTCAAACAGTTTTTGCTTATGGTTGAAAATGTATCCAATTGTACTGTGGGCACCCTCCATTCTGATCGAGGGGGGGAGTACATGTCTAAAGAGTTTGATGCATTTTTGGCTAGTCGTGGGATAAAACACCAATGTACAGTGCCGTATACCCCTCAGCAAATTGGTGTTGCTGAGAGGAAAAACAGGTCACTTATGGAGATGGCACGATGTATGGTCAAGAGCCAAGTTTTGCCACATGCGTTTTGGCTTAAGGCTGTCATGTGTGCTGCACATGTACTCAACAGGTGTCCCACTAAGGCCTTGCCAGTCTGTTACTCCATACGAAGCTTGGCATGGCAGGAAGCCTTCTATTGGTCACTTGCGTGTCTTTGGTTACTTGGCCTATGCTTTAGTGCCTGTGTAACAACGTAGAAAATTGGATGATAAGGCTGTCAAATGCATTTTTGTTGGTTACAGTGCTGAGAGCAAGGGTTACAAATTGTATCATCCGCAGTCAAAGCGTATCTTGATTAGTTGAGATGTTGTTTTTGTGGAAGATGCTATGCAGCCTTTGTTATCATGTACCAAAGAGACACGTGTGAGCTCACAGGATGTATTTGATACGTTGTTGCCTCTGTTTACAGGTGGGAATTCAAATGTAAGTCCTAATGAGGTAAATATTCAGCCTATGCAGATTTCAAACGACATCATAGATCAGCCTATTTCTGATGCAGATTTACAAGATGTAATTTATGAGGATAGGGCTGAAAATGAGCAGGCTAGAGGTATGCCTAAATGGCTGGTGCAAACCTTGCGTGATAGTAAAATTGATGCACCTATGTCTAGTCGTACTCGTTCAGGTTTTCAGCATGCCTCTTATGCATCAGATTGTTACGCTTTGGCTGTGTCTAGTATGTGTGAAGAGGAAGAACCTCTTTCATTTAATGAGGCACAAAAATCAGAAAATTGGTTGGCTGCAATGCAAAGTGAATATGATGCTATAATGAAGAATGGTATATGGTCTTTGTGTGATTTGCCTATTGGTAAAAAGGTCATTGGATGTAAGTGGGTTTTTAAGTTGAAACGAAAGCCAGATGGCAGTGTTGATCGCTAAGGCTAGACTTGTTGCAAAGGGTTATGCTCAAGAAAAGGGCATTGATTTTGATGAGACCTTTGCTCCCACTTGTCGTATAACTACCATTCGTAGCAGTTGTGCATTGGCAGCTCATAATGGTTGGAATGTACATCAGTTGGACATAAAGACTGCGTTCTTGAATGGAGATTTGCATGAGGAGATGTATGTATCGCAGCCTCGTGGTTTTGTTCAAAGAGGGCACGGAAACAAAGTGTGCAGGTTGAAAAAGGCTTTATATCGTTTAAAGCAAGCTCCACAAGCTTGGTATGAAAAGATGCATGCATATTTGACTGCCCATGGTTTTCAGAATAGTCAAACAGAAAGCACTTTGTATATTAAACGTGTGGATGATGTACATCTAATCATTGCTCATGTCGATGACATGCTGTTCACAGGACCAAATGAGAGTCATATTGCTGATTTTAAGGCTGGTTTGAATGCCTCTTTTGAGATATCAAATTTGGGGCATTTGCGTTATTATTTGGGAATACAATTTAAGCAGTGTGATAGAGGTATTGCTTTGTGTCAGACAAAGTATATTGAGACATTGTTGTGGAGATTTGGCCTTGAAGACTGCAAGCCTATTGCTACTCCAATGGAGACAGGTTTGAAGTTGAGTCTTCATGATGCTGGAGATCACTTTGATGTCACATTCTATCAGACAGCTATTGGTTGCCTCATTTATGTATGCATTTACGAGGCCGGACATTCAGTTTGCAGTCTCATAGGTGAGCAGGTTTATGCATAGCCCAGGGTCTCAACATTGGAAGGCAGTTAAACGCATCTTTCGCTACTTGAGTGGCACCATACATCTTGGGTTGTTTTATCCCAAGGGGGATCGTTGCCGCCAGATTTACATGCTTTTTCGGACTTTGATTGGGCTGGTTGCTATGACACAAGAGTGTCCACAAGTGGTTTTTGTTTCATGCTCGGTAGCTCATGCATATCTTGGTTGAGCAAGAAGCAACCTACTGTGGCCACTTCTAGTTGTGAAGCTGAGTACAGGGCAGCTTTCACAGCAGCTACGGTTGAGTGTGTGTGGCTCAAACGGCTTATGGTGGCTAACTTGGGTGTTGGACAGGACTGCCACCTCTATCTACACTGACAGTCAGAGCGCATTGGCAGTTGCAAGAAACCCAGTTTTTCATGCTCGCACAAAGCACATTGAGGTGCATTATCACTATGTCAAGGAGAGACTCAGCAGGAGAGATCAGCTTGGCATATGTGCCAACACAGGACAACCTCGCCGATCTTTTCACAAAGGCGCTTCCTCATGAGAAGTTTGAAGCTTTCCGCAAAGCTTTGGGCTTGCTCCCCTTTGTGGACAGGGTGTGGGCTAATGAGGGGTGATTGCATCTATGTGTGCACACACATGTGCTTGGGGGGAGGGACGATTAAGGAAGTTGTAGCTTCACAACAAGCATGCCAACACCAAGTACGAACCCATCTAAAGCGTAAAAGTGCATTCATCACAAGAATGGAAGCCTCAAAAGGGATGTCAAACCCTCAAGCTCTACCAATCCAATTGCTTGGACTCCTTGCAATCCAATCTCACAAGAGAGGGAAGCTAGAAAGCTTTCTCTCCACCTACAAAAGGGATGTCAAACCCTCAACCTCTACCAATCCAATTGCTTGGAGTCCTTGCAATCCAATCTCACAAGAGAGGGAAGCTAGAAAGCTTTCTCTCCACCTACACTATCTCTCTCTCTCTCAATCTCACAAGAGAGGGAAGCTAGAAGGCTTCCTCTCCACCTACACTATCTCTCTCTCTCTCTCTCTCCATCTCTTCCTCTCCACAGCTAGCATCAAGCTCTCAACATGCACACACACACTCACATAAGAATCATGCAAACATCAAGCTCTCAACATGTACACACACACTCACACAAGCATGCAAGCAAGCTAACAAGACTCATAGCCATAGACATGTAAGATATCGAAACAAGAAAGAGATAGGAAATCACAAGACAAAGCCAGTAGAGAAGCTCTCCAAGCTAGAGCTCAATGTTGATTGTATTACACAAGAGTGTCTTTATACACTTCCATAAGTCACTTATATACAATTGGGGCCTGACCGCCCATATTTATGGGACGCCCATAACTAGTTCTCATCTATTTACAAGCCTTATGTGGCCGGCTTCCATTACAGAGTGGGCCCTTGGCCATATATAGCCATATATAGTGTGCATTTCCTAAGGCAGGGTGGGGATTACATCCAAGTACGAAAAATGGTGTGCATTTCCTAAGGCAGGGTGGGGATTACATCCAAGTACGAAAAATGGTAACTACCACCTCCCCTCCCCGCCCCCTCCCTGGGCTAGTCTAGCTTCCATCCTTGGAGGCGGTTATTTACACACCATAGGGTTGGCGGCAAAATTACAAAGTGCCTCGACGCGGATGAGCAGATTGACGAAGAAAATTTTGGACATCCGTGTTTGGAAAAATTAGGTCAAAAAACACTCTTCAAACGCATACAGGGCGTTGGACGGCAGCGGACCTGCTCGCAGTAGCCATAGATCTAATGATGAGTCGATCCAATGACAAAGTCAAAGCTAGCTATTGTGGGCGATGATGCTCATAGTAGATGTGCCATCCTTTGTCATGCTTAATGTCTGTAAAGATTTTGCATGTCATTTGCACATGGAAATCTTTCGAATTTTGATGCTCTTTGTAGAAAGAGTCTCATGACTATCCGCATCCAATCCTTATCTAGTTGCTCTCCCTGTGGCAATGAGGGAAACTTCGGAAAGATCACTAGATATTTATTGTATTGGAGCTTTTTGGAGTACATACCCAAGCTGTGGATCTTTGGAATCAACATATACTAGGATGATCTATTCTTTGGGCAGTTGGGGCATGTTTGAAGTATCCCAGTACATGTCGGCCTTGCGGAAGCAGGGGAGCCACCACTCTCCTAATTCATTCATGATGGTGCTCTAAGTGTAGAAATTATCCTTCTAGGGTCACAATGTGAATTTATCCCTTAAGTGTTCTAAGTTATTCTATCGCCAATCTTTCCACCTTACCTCAAAAGGGGCATGTCCATGTGGTAGATTTGAGTTGTCCCAATAATTCTTTCCATCAAATTTCTAGAAGAAGTTTAGGCTAAATTAAAAGGGTTATTATGTCTAGCTATGCTCATGATAAAAAACTTACAATTATTAAGTGTGGGTATAAGTCCCCTAAAGCTTTTCCAAAAGCATGACTATGGCTAATTTACTAAGGTCTCTAGTATTTAATATTTGCTAGTTACTTGAACTAAGGTAGACACTACTATAAGATGATCCATGATCAATTTATTAGGTGGTTTAAAGACATGGTCATGATTTATTTATAGCAGGGACCTTATTTGATTTAGACCATTAAAGTTTATCTAGGCATAAAGAGACATGTGTTTCTCAAAAAAACATTTTTCTAGTCTCTATAATTCTAAAAAATTAAAGCAAAGTCATCAAGAGGGTATTAATGTCTTTTTCATTTAAAATTTTCTTATCTTTAAATCTCTTTGAGGGACTAAGGTCAAAGATATCTATTTGTTTATTCTTCCTATTTATTACAGAGCCTAAAATAACTAGGAAATACAGTTTAAAAAGAAATAGAGAAACAATGGGCAAAGGTACAAAATTTGAATTTAAAAGCTTAGGCCACTTACATGTAGGTTAAAGCTTGAAAATGGGAAGTATAGATGCTACAGTGTGTGATGAAGACTCTCCATAGCCTCCAAAAAAATCCCTTCCTTTTGGCCTTGGAATCAGTGCCCCCACAAGCTTCAATGTGAAATAGATAGCTAGTTTGACCACTTTTGCTAGTACAATGACATGTAAGGGTACTAGGGGCATACTACAGGGCTATTAATAATGAAGATACTACTTCGGGGTGCATAACAGTAGGAGTGGAGATTTTAAGCAAATGGGACCCCTTTTTGTAGATGATAGTCCCTTCACATGCATGTTTATGACCCTATTTGTTGGTATAGCCTCTGTCTAGTCTAGTTAAACTCACACATACTCAAGTAAAAGGTGGCTTCACTAATGCATGGATTAGTCTAAGGTGGCTCTATTAAAATGAACTCAAGTATCTTAAGTCTATCTAAGGCAAGTGAGCTCAACTCCAGCAAACCACTAGCTTTCCAAAATCATCAACCATTTCCATTTACCACTCAAGCAAAACCATGTGTGCAAGACAACTTACCACATTCCACATACCACTTGCCCAATTCCACTTATATTTCTCAAACCCATGGTTTTCTAACCTTTTCCCCTTAAACCATATTCTAATTAATTTATTCATCTAAGGGTACACACCAAAGGTCAAGTGCTATCAACATTCTTGTCCATGCTACTGGCCTTAGTGTAAAAACCCATGTGCACAACAAAAAGGTACGTTAATTTTAATTTATTTTAGCCAAGTGCTATCAACATTCTTGCCCATGCTACTGGCCCTAGGGTAAAACCCATGGGTTGGAATCATCTACGGATTTGTTTTTAACACATTCTTTTAGGATTAACAAGCTTCCATAAATGTGCATTTGTGTTCGTGTGCGCAGTATAATATTACTATTTAATCTTCTTTAATTTTTTTCACCATATGTGAACCTTAGATCTTTAGTCAAAACTAATGCTCCTATCTAGATGTTAATTTTTCTAAGGCTTTTACTCAACTTAGACAATTTTCCATGTGTCCACTCAATTTAATTCACATTTTATCTCACTTCAAAAGTATACAATTTTATATTTTTAAGCAAAAAATCCTTTATTTAATAATTTCTCTTTACATGGGCAGAGGGATCATACATTCTTCCCCACTTAGTCATAGAGATGTCTTCATCTCATGAAGTGGACATAGTCTTTAGCTAGATCCTCCTCTTTTTCCCAAGTTACATCCTTGACAGGGAAAAACTTTCACTTAGCCAAATATTCTCTCAGAATCCTATTTTGCAAAGGCATTTCTTTAACATCTAGGATTCCTTTAGGTTCTAGTTCCATGTGTCCTTGTACTGGCATGCTGATTTGATCATCATATAAGATGCGCCTAGGGTTTCGATGATACTTTTTTAATAGATTAACATGGAAGACATTATGAACCTTAAGATGTGGAGGAAGGAGCAACTCATAAGCCTGATCTTCAATCTACCTTATCAAATGTAAGCCCCATAGTATCTTGGTGATAACTTCCTGTACTTTCCCAAGGATAAAGAAATCCTCTTAGGCCATACATAAAGACAAACCATATCGCCTTCATTGAATTCATGACTCAACCTCTTTAGGTCTGCATATTACTTCTATCTATCTTGAGCAACCTTGATATCTTTTCTTATGGACTACATTTGGCTGTCCATTTCATCAAGCGTTTATTTCTAAACCTAATCAAAGGGTCATACCAATTTGAGGGTTTAAGGTAATCTTGACCATATAGAGCTTTGAAAGGACTCATGAATACTAATACTCCCATGATAAGAAGCATTATAAGTGAATTCCCTTAGATGTAGTAATTCAAACATTTTTTCTACTTACATCCATAGAAAGCTCTAAGAGTATCCTCAATGACTTGATAACCCGTTCAGTTTAGCCATCTATTTCCAGATGATAAGTTGTGCTAAGATCTAAGGAAGTACCAGCTGCTTCAAAGAATGATGTCCAGAATTGAGAAGTAAACTTTGCATCTTTATCGCTTATTATTTTGTGAGGTTATCCATGTAAACAAAAGATTTCTTGCAAAAATATTCTGGCAATATTTGAAGTAGTGAACATCCTTTTTATTAGATAAGGTGTGCAACTTTTGTGTGAGTGTTGACAACAAATATGGAATTATATCCTCGACATTTAGTGGCAAAATCTGGTAATGAGATTCATATTCATGTACTCCCATTCATCATTAGAATATACAATGGATGTAACTTAGGGCATCTACAACTGCATTTTCTTTTCTTGACTTATATTTGATCTTAAAGTTAAACTCTTGTAATATTTTCATTCATCTCCTTTGATGCATATCGAGATCACCCTGGGTAAAAGTCCACTTCAAACGTTTAAAGTCTACTACCAACGTAAATCTTTGTCTAAGAAGATAATGTCTCCATACTTTCAATGCATGAGTGGTTGCCAAAAGTTTCAAGCCAAAAGTCTCCATACTTTCAATGCATGAGTGGTTGCCAAAAGTTTCAAGCCATGGACTGCATAATTTTGCTCATGACGCATCATAGGCTACTAGCCTCCCACCTTGCATAAGGATTCCACCAATTGCAAAGCCACTTACATTAGTGATCACCTCAAAAGGCAAAGCCACTTACATTAGTGATCACCTCATGAGGCATCATAGGCTACTAGCCTCCCACCTTGCATAAGGATTCCACCAATTGCAAAGCCACTTACATTAGTGATCACCTCAAAAGGCTTGCGAAATTTTGGCAATTTCAACATGGGATTGGTTACCAAGGCAACCTTAAGTTTATTGAATGCACTTTGACACAAAAATGTATCATTATACCCAAAATATCTCATTTTTTTAGTAATATCTCATAGTTTTTTACTAATAAACCTTGTACTCGGTCAACTCTTCATCTTATGTGGGCATTTACTCATTTTTGGGTATTTTTCTTTTATAAATTGGATTTATCTCCTCTCCACACTTGGATTGATCCTATTGGCCCATAAGAACCTTAATTGGACCATAATCCAAAAATTTCTGAAAATCTAGACCCTTAGGCTAAGGTCCTTTATACCTATTTTCAATAATTCCAATTGCACATTGAAAAGTTCTTTTTGAATTTCTATTTCAGGGGAAACCATTTTAGACACTAGGAGGATTTTTATATCCAAAAATATCTCAATTTTGGATTACCTCCCTCTAGACATTTTCTCTCTCCATGCCAAAACAGGGTAAAACAGGATCTTTCTTTTATTTCACAGAGGGAAATAATTATAAGATCAGAAGGGGAGGTTCTTACTCCTTTACACCTCAAAAGCTGGAGAGAGGAATCTTACAATTTTCTTGGGAAGAATCTGTGCCATTCTACCTAGGACCACTTTCTCCAACATTTATTTTACTTCTGCCTCTTCCAGGATTTGGAGGCAATCCGGGCTGTGATACTACAGTGCCACCTTTCCATGGGCCATATTGATCTCCTTGCTAATGATGTCCCCATGGAAGGCTTGGGCATATGGGCCCAAGCAGTTCATCTTTGGTCCCCGCATCGGTTTCTTCTTCTCACTCACCGGGGAGCCTGTAGCACTAGCCTGGGTTACTACGGGGGTCTCTACGGCTTTGGGGTCTAAGGTCAACATCTATACATGGAAACAAAATCAGTCTCCAAAATGGTGGGGTAGGTACCACTCCTTTTCTTTCTTTTTAATTTTTTTTAAATAAATGGCAAGATGGTTATTCCGAGATGAGAAGTGTGTTAATGGTTGGAGCAATAAACAAGGTGTGTTAATTGAACATGTTAATTATGTAGCGTGAAGGTGTAGGTTTTTGGTAGTTCCGTGAAACCGCAAGTTGTGAGAGGAGGGATCCCATGAGAGGGATTTCCATGAGACATGAGAATTAAAAGCGTGAAGGGGATTTTCGTGAAACCGAATCCCATGAGAGTTAGAGACGTGAGATTTAAAGACGTGAGAGGGATGCGAAATAGAACCCCATGAGAGTTAGAAACGTGAGAATTAAAGGTGTGAAGGGGATTCCCATGAAACGAAATCCCGTGAGAGCTAGAGACGTGAGAATTAAAAGCGTGAAGGGGATTTTTGTGAAACGGAATCCCGTGAGAGTTAGAAACGTGAGATTTAAAGACATGAGAGGGATTTCTGTAAAACGGAGTCCTGTGAGAGTTAGAGACGTGAGATTTAAAGACGTGAGGGATTTCTGTGAAATGGAATCCCGTGAGAGTTAGAGACGTGAGAATTAAAAGCGTGAAGGGGATTTTTGTGAAACGGAATCCCGTGAGAGTTAGAGATGTGAGATTTAAAGACGTGAGAGGGATTTCCGTGAAATGAAATCCCGTGAGAGTTAGAGAAGTGAGAATTAAGGCATGAGAGGGATTTCCGTGAAATGGAATCTCGTGAGAGTTAGAGACGTGAGAGTTAAAAGCATGAAGGGGATTTCCATGAAATGAAATCCTGTGAGAGTTAGAGACGTGAGATTTGAAGATGTGAGAGGGATTTCTATGAAATGGAATCTCGTGAGAGTTAGAGGCATGAAAATTAAGGCGTGAGAGGGATTTTTGTGAGACGGAATCCCGTGAGGGTTAGAGATGTGAGACTCCAGGTTTTGGCAGTTCCGTGAAACTACAGGTTTTGTTCCGTGAAAGTGCAGGTTTTTGGTGGGGTTACATTTTTTATGTTTTGTTTTTATTTTAAAAGATCAATTAATGCAAGTGATGAGTCCGCATAGCGGAGTTTTAGAGCAAAACACAGAAGTCGTGTAGCAGTACCAATCACAGCCCCACCTACAAGCAACTGGTGGGGCCAGGCTCATGTCTGAGATGGGAAACATTGGGCATGTTAGATGCAATGACCATCAAGGGTATCCACACTCCGCCAGGGCCAAGTCCATCAGGAGCATATGGCTCAATATCATTCACAACCTCTGTGGTCAGTGGGGAAAGTTACAGGGGGGTCTGACCACATGTAGAAGCGACGGGAAGCTTTCTTGAGGCTTTGGAGGCCTGACCCATTCCTCACAAATAGAGGCGGTGACCCCATTTGGCATTACAAACCACGTGTGTGGTTGTTCCCCCCCTTCTCCTTGTATGAGATAGCCTTCTCCTCACAGAGCAGTCAACCGGAGGAGAAGTGTCGAATAGCCCTTTGTGGCTGTTTTTTCATTAACTAATAGAAGGATCTTCTTCCCAGAAAAAGAAATTACAAGAACTCTGAACACTAAAGAAGAGCAATCAGGAGCTACAAAAATAGGTGCAAGAAATGTAGCAAGTTGTGGAGGCTAAGGCCAAGGAATCCATCGGGCTATCATTAAATGCAACCATGGTTTGCCCAAAAGCATCGAATAAGAGCACTTTATTGACTTTATCTTCTTTAGCACAACGAATGAGAAGAAAAATTTTCATTATGGCATTGTCATCTCATCATTCTTGATTATGCCTCTCTGATCTACCGTTCTTATATTTTTTATGTTGTGCTACCTTGCCAATTTATCAAACCTAGCTCCCTGGCTATTTATTTTAAGGTGATATTTATTCCTAAAGGACTCCAAGAATATCATGTCCTAGGAGCATGACTACCACCTATGGGACCACATTGTAAACCTCTAATACTTTTTTTACTTTTTTTTATGACATTCTACTTTCGGCTTATCTACTGCAGATTGCAGATTTCTCTTTTTTAGTCTGACCTATTAGCCTAACAAAGAGCTGCCTCTTGCGGACTAAGTTTATTAGCTAGCACAGTGTTATGTTCAGCTTCATGTTCGTTAAGGACATACTCTTCTTTGGCCTTATCAGTGTCTTGGCACCATGTTGTTTTGATTATTTTGCATCCTAGTTACATATTTGTACATGAGCTTCCAAGCTTTTTGGGCATCTTGGCACCATGTTGTTTTGATTATTTTGCATCCTAGTTACATATTTGTACATGAGATTCCAAGCTTTCTGGGTGTCTTCTTCATTTCTTAGTGATGTTGCTCTGGGAATTTTGAGGTGTCATGCGCATCATCCATGTTTATCCAGTTGTCCGCATACTGCCCTCTAGTTGACTTGGTTAGTTATTATCAAATACTTTGGCCTTTCCTTTATCTCTATTAGTAGCCTTGCTCTAGGTTTTCTCAACACTTCTTGATCGACTCAACCGGTTACCACCCTTGGATACCTTGTTCTTTCCTTTATCCTTGTTGCCTCACTCTAGTTCTACTCATGGTTAATTTGGCCAGTTATCCTCAGCTCTAGACTTTCCTTTATCTTTGCTAGTAACCCTACTCTTGGTCTACTTAGCACTTCTCTTATCATTTTTTTTTTGCCGTACCTTGGGCTTGTTGTGTTGTTCTTGTGGCCTCAGCCCTTATCTCTCCTAGTCGTGCCAAAAGACCGCTTTACTTTTCTTGTTGTTGGATTTTTTGGAGTTACCAATTTTGCTTTTTTGTGACCTTGTCACTGCCATTACCCCTATTGTGATGTTGTAGAAAAATCTCCCAGTTGTTCAATGCCCTCTGCCTCTGTAATAATAGCAAATACATCCCTCTCTAAGGGGTTGGCCTCCGCCACCATGGTATTTGCTTGGCAGTGGATTGTCGTAGTCTGCCCAGCTGCAACCTGATTCACTGTAGGGTATCTATTCCATCCATTATTATATCTGCATTTTTGTATTGCGCAATTCCATGATGGATAGATTTGATATGTCGACTCAAAAGTGCACTCCTCCTTGAGGTGCCCTTCCTACCTAGTGCACTCCCTCTCAGAATCTAGACCCATTTGGACTACTAGCACTCTTAGAATTGGTCACAGTTGTTGCAATGTCTCTCATCTCTTGAGGTAGCGCCTTGCTCTTTGCATTCTCACTACACCCTTCATACCTTGCTTCTTCCCCTTCTTACCTTACTTCTTTGCTAGGACGAGCTTGCCTTCTCTCCTAAGTCATCTGCATTTGATTCCTCCTAAGTCATCTGCATTTGATTCCTCTGTCTCACTATCGAATGAATCCTCAATAGCTGCATTCTTCTTTTTCTTGGACTTTGTTTTCTTGTGTAGGTTCTTCTTAACCCTTTTGGTTGCTTTCTACCACCAACTCATCAAACCACCCTAGGTTTTCTACATCCACAATGGACGGATTATTTGAGCTTTGGATTTAGTCCTTTTATGATCCATTCCTTCATGAGCTCTTCAAAGGGTCTATTGGCTTCTCTTCCTAAGGCATTTGAATTTTGTTGCATAGGCTTTGACATCCATGTCTTCTTGCCTCATGCTCTCTTATGATTCTCTCAACAACTAACCTAAAGTTTTGACCTTCCAAAACCTCTTTAGGAATGTGTCCCTCAGTTCCTCATACATCTCAAAGTGGTCGTCATCAAACTGTGTGAACCACTCCATCGGCACATCACCAAAGGTAGCTGTAAGCTGGTCTCTCTTCAGTTCTTCTAGCCTAAGACCACCATGGATTCAATGCTTGCTTAGAATTTTTGACATGGATGTATGGGTCTTCTGTTTCTTAGCTTTGGGAACTATTTGTGGCTAAAATTGTTTGCCATGTGATGTCATCTCAAGTTCCTCTTCTTGGAATAGTGCTTGAAGTCATAATTACTCCTCCTATTACTGTACTTTGCCTCTTGTTCTTAAGCATCTTCTTGATGCAACATCGGTTCTTGCACTGGTTGCCTACTACTTGAGTTCCTATGATGCTTCTTCTTTATGTGCCAAGATTATTCTAGAATCAACAGCCTCAATGTTGACACTCCTTTGTTATTGCTTCTACTTCAGCACCTTGGGCGCTCCGTTTATGGCAAGATTGTAAAGAGTGCGAGGGTTAGCCGACGTAACAAAAACTAATTAGGATGGATCCGAAAATGCTTGGATGCCCAATATGCAATATCATCAATCAGACGGTGTGGTCTGACGACATGCACACACATATAGAGAAGCACACTCTTCACGGACTATTAAAAGAGACTAAGCAAATACAATGAAACAAATGCAACAAGACTATACTATTATTTGTAAGGTAAGATTACAAGAGAACTTTTATACGTTACTTTATCAGAATACGCTATGGAGGGAATGAGTGAGTGAGTATCTACCTCTCTTTGTTAGTTAGCTGAATGACTCACTATCTTGATAACTGGCTCACTCACTAGTAATGTGCTCTACTCACCACTCATTGAGTGAGTGAGTATCTACCTCTCTCTGTTAGTAGAGCTGAATGACTCACTCTCTTGTGATAATTGGTTCACTCACTAGTAATGTGCTCAACTCACCACTCATTAATTGTGTCTAAGTTTGCACACATGTCGCTTATACATTTGTGTGCCTAATTAGTTACATTCAAGATCCTAACGGTTGATGATTATAAACTATTGTACAAAGTAGTGGGTACATGGGCAACTCTGCTAGCGGCGGTGGCATTATGGTCGGCCATGTGGCTAGACTGGCACTGGCAGAGTCCGTTAAGGCATGGGTAGCAATCCGACCACCTTCATGAGATCTAGCAATACTTCAGTCGGGTGGATCCCACGGATCACAATAGTGTAAATTATATGAGCTAGCACTATAACTATGCCAGAACTCTAGTAAACCAAAGTGGCTATCACATACAACCTATAAACCAATGGCAAAATATTAACCATAATCTCACCTCAACACTCCCCCTCAAAGCTCAACTCTACACCCTACACTCCAAGTAAGCTTCTAAATATGTGAATCTTCTCTATACACCAATGCATTTGAGGAGATATTAGCCACTTGATTCTCTGTGGTCTCACAAACAAAATCCACATCACTTGAACCTTCTCCCTCACAAAATGATAATGTACATCAATGTGCTTTATCATAGCATGATAAGCTTACATCAATATTCTATACCCTACAAGTAAGCTTCTAAATATGTGAATCTTCTCTATATCCAATGCGTTTGTGGAGATGTCAACCACATGATCCTCTATGGTGGTACAAACCAAATCCACATCACCTAGACCTTCTCCCTCACAAAATGATAATGTACATCAATGTGCTTTATCATAGCATGATATTAGCCAAATATATGTTGCTCATGTTGTCAAATAAATGACAATTGCCCTATCCATGGTGGTCACCCATATTTGCAAGTAGCTTCAACAACCAAGCTACCTTGCATGTTGCCATAGCAATGCTTTTGAACTCAGCCTTTGTACTCCAACAAAGCAACCGGTAGAGGTGACTACTTCTTGCTACTCTAGCTAACATCGACACTCCCAAGGGAGAACATAAAGCCACTATAGTATATCGCATGTCCAAGATACTACTATCCCAATCTATAGCTATGTACCCATGTACCTGTATTTGTATCCTAGCCTTATAGAGAAGTCCATAATGTAATGTGAACTTTATGAGTATCTTTCTAGTGCATCTAATTGTGTGTTCCTTGGGGCACATATAAACCAACTCACCAATCCAATCGAATAGCTCAAAGCTGGCTTAAGTCATGTAATCAACAGGTCTACACATAGAAGGGTCCTAGTCATGTAAATCAAACTACTACTATATGCACCTATACATAGTAAGGTCCTAGTCATCAGAAAAGATAATCCGACTCCTCTTCCTTAGGAGTCTCCATGAAGTTTGCCGATGTCGTTCCTTCTCCACTGGGTTTGCTATAGCAGTCTCTTGCCATGTGTCCTGGCTTTCCACAGTTGTGGCAAGTGAAGGTCCTTCCTCCTAGTCTACCTCTTCCTCGTCCTCATCCTCGAGAGAATCCTCCTTGGGTGAAGAATGCTTTTTCTTCTCCTACTGTTGAGTTGAGCCATTTCTTCTCTTTGCCTCTGCTCTCTTGCTCTAGTAGAGCTCCTTCTATCTCGTGTAGCTTCAATTCAGGTACATTCTTTAGTATTGCTACAATGTTTTCATATTCCCCTTTGTCCACACTCTTCAGAAGCACTACTAGTGCCTCATCATCTTCTACCTTTTTGCCAATAGCTGCCAGTTGTTGCTTAATGCTTTTATATCTGTTCAAGTGTGTGATTAAAGGTTCACTTTCCTTCATATCCAATTTGTAGAATTGCATTAACAGATTTATCTTTGAATTTTTAGCTTGTGTGCCAAAAATAATTTATTGAGTTCATCCCATGCATTTTTTGCCCATTGTATCCCTGTGATGTGATGAATGATTTCATCATTTAAACTGAGTGCAATAAGTCCCAATGCTTTTTCATTCTTGCTCTTCCACTCATTTTCCCCTCTCACCTCTGGGCATTCATCTCTTCCCTCAACTAGCCCCCACATATTTTTCCTCATCTCATGAGCAGATACATGGTTTTTGTCTGCCATGTGTAAAACTGCTCCCCATTAAATTTGGCTATTTCTTGTGCTGTACTCATGATGATGTGAACGGGGTCTTACCTCTTGATCCAATTTCAAGATTCAAGGGCAGTGTCTACCCTTTTACAACTCAATCTGGTGTTAAAGAGATGATTACAACAGATTTATCAGCATAAAATTACTAGAAATTACATTAAATCAAGGGTAACCAATTTGTACGGAATGCTTGGAGTATCAAACCATCTCTGAATTGCAATCTGAAGTTATAGGGATCTGTATCAGATACCTAATGGTTAATTTGAACCCTCAATTGCACCAAAATATAGTGATTGGCACTGATTAATCACTGATTAGTAAATTAATCCTCTATTTTGTGTGCAAAAAACAGAGTATGCGGGGAGCCCAGATCTGAGGCCTTGGAGTTCAAATGAGCTCAAATCCTTTCAAGGCCATCAATAGCAATTAGTCTAGAAGAGGATTAAGCCAAGAAACACAAGATTTGACCGAACATTGAATGCTTAATCTCTGTTTTACCAAAGTCACCTGCAGATTTGATGAAGAGCTTGGATCTCACTGTAGACTTGATCAAATCAAATTCTGACTTCACCAGCTTGTAGAGCATGCTTGAAAACCCCTGGGGCTAGCTGGAATTAGACCAATTGCAACTGGAGCAGACAAGATGTCAAATTTTCTCCAAAAAAAAACAGCGCTGCAAAAAAACGCGATTTCTCCTAGATGCGCCGGCGGTTTGCGCTTCTGATTTGATGAGCTAGAGCACCATTGAGATGGCTATGTTGGGCTAGAAGGGTTTGGGCTAATTTGGCTCTTGGAGGGAGACTAGCCCCTTCACTGGCTGGGGGTATAGAAAGCTTCTTGAAAATAACTAAAAAAATTTGATTATTTTTTAATTATCTACTAATCCTAATTAACTAGATAATGGGCTCATAAACTTGATGGATTCTAGGCTTGGCTCTGATACCATGTTAAAATTACAGCAATGTGATGAGCTATGGTGGATCAAATGCTAGAATCAACATCATTAACAAAGTGATTAGATGATAATTAAGACGTAATTAGTGAGCAATTAACTAATAGCTTAATGTAGGCATGGATAATCAAAAACCAGCAAATTCTCATTAGGCCAATGCCTCAATTTATAGAGTTTACATCCAAGCATCTAATCCCACTGATTTCTCCTTGATTCACTCCACCTCTTTTGCTTGATTCTCTCCACCTCTCCCATAATATCTCCACACTTCCTAAATCTTCTCATGCTACCCTTTATTCTCTCCCAGTAGATTCTTCTCACCTTTTCACAGGTTCTCCCACATTTACACATTCTCTTTTACAGCCTCTAGCCAAGGGCTTGTTCTCGCACACACCCTATTCACTTGTATATTTTAACACATACCACCATGATACCACCCATACATACCTTAACAATTTGAAACGCCCTAGTATGCTGTCTAGGAAATATGAATAAAATCCTATATAAAAGAAATAAGATGGCCTTATCCCAGAATTTCACATACTAAAACCTATCTCTATATACCTGAGACTACATCAAGGAATACTCTTTCCGAGTACATCATTAGAAAAGAATTTGAATTATTGGCGCCTTTCTAATGATAACCAACCAAAATATAATAAAGTTAGGGTAGAAAAATAACTCACCTAGATATATAAGCAACTAGGTATCCAAGTTGGAATATGTACAAAACATAGTCCAAAATTACGTACAAAAAACAAAGACAAATGCTACCTTCAAAGCACATGATATTATCCAAAAGATCAAAAGATCCTTATAAAACCATGGATAAAAGCATACAACCATGGATAAAAGCATACAAGCTCCTCGAATCCATGAAAACCATAGTTGATCATAAAAATCAATGCATGCCATCTAATGGACATTAATCATGCCAAAAGAAGCCTTAAAATTGGTGGCCAACTCATCAATCCAGAGTATATGAACGTGATGTCGCTCAAGCAAAACTCTAAAGTAAGCAAGTGAAAACACATGTGTGTAGCACTCATTAAAAAACCCCTAGGCACAAGTGATCTAGGTAGAACCTAATGAGTCCATATAAAACTTGATGAGTCCATATAAAGTAAGCAAGTGAAAACACATGTGTGTAGCACTCATTAAAAAACCCCTAGGCACAAGTGATCTAGGTAGAACCTGATGAGTCCATATAAAACTTGGAAAACATCCAATAAAATCCACCAAAACAAACAGATCAACTAACCCATGATAGAATTCATCTTAGGCTTAGAAAATTAAGCATAGACCACACTTAAACAAGTGCAAAATAAATTATCATGGAAAAGTGTCAAAGGTGAAACACACTTTGAACGCAAATTATAGCCATCAAAAGAAATTAAGGAATATGTCCAAAAAGAATGGCTAAACAATGGTAAAAAAATCATGAAAACATCGTTTAGAATTAATCCAAACAGAAATAACTACTAATAAGAGGTACAATCTTATTAATAATATGCGAATAACCCGCATCAATCTAATGTCAGCACGAGAAAATGTACTTCAACATTAAATAACCCTCAAAAATATTCTCGAGAAAAAGAATTATCATGATTTTTTTCAAATTTTTTCAAATTTTATAGGGCCTCATAATTTTGAATTTCATCAAACCTATCTTATGGCATTTCAAACCTATATTTTTCTAGAAAATTTTTAGCAATTAGATTTGCTAAAATACCATTGATATTTTAAAAATACCAATTTTCAAGATTTCTAAAAATAACTTCTAGAAAATTCCTAATTTTTTCTAAGAATCCCATCGTTCACGAAATTTCTAATTCCGCCCGACAATTCTCAAATCCAATGAAAATTTATAATTTTAATAGATTTTCTAATTTTTTGGGTCAAAAAATATATTTTTAAACAAATTTGAATGATTATGGACACCTTAAAGGACACACCACATGCCAAATACCAACCCCACATTTTCCAGAAATTTAAAATAACCTTTGTCTAATTTTCACTAATTTTTAGGATTTTTTTAAAAAATTTTAATTTACCTCGAACGCATTAGAATACGAACGGTCAAAAAATTTTGGAATTCCAATGGTCTTCGCGGAATATAGAAAGCCAACAGTTTCGGGAAAATGAAAAGAAAAAAAAATCGAAATGCGAAAGGTCAAAAGTTTTCGAAATCCGAAAGGGCAAAAGATTTTCTAGAATTCGGAAAGCCAAAAGGTTTCCCTGGAGATGGAAAGCCAAAAGGTTTCAAGAAAATAAATTCAAAAAATTTCAGAGAATTTGTTTTTCTCAAATTTCATATTTTCTCCCTTTTTTCAGGCTTTTTCTCCAAGTTTTTTTGAAAAGTTTTCAAAAGTTTTTTTAAATTAAAAAAAACTATTTTTTTAAAAAATAAATATTTTAATTAAAGCTTCTTTATTAAGCTTTAGATCAAAGCTTTTTTTTTAAATTATTGGGGGGGCGATTTTTGCCCGGCAGCTGTAGCGCAGCCCCCCCCCCCGGCGCGTGTGCGCGATTTCCATTGAGAGAGAAGAGACTCTCTTCTCTCCACTGTCCTCTCTCCTTCGTCCAATCAACTTCTCTCTCCAACCTCCCTTCTCTGTTAACAGAGAAGGGAATTAAGTATTGATTAAAATTTTCTTAATCATAATTAAAGTTTAATTATGATTAAAATTTAATCAATTTGTGCCTAATAAGAGGCATTCACATGCGGGAGATAAAAAAAAGAAGAAAAAATCAAAATTCAGAGGCGAAGAGGGTCCCACGCACACGGGAGAGCATTCCATGCATCAACATGCTGTCCCCTACTGCTTTTCAACAGAAAATTGAAAGAAATTTGATAGCATACTCACGGAAAAACCCACAAAAATGTATAAAAAATACATTTTTAACCATGAAAATGCTCTAAAAATTTCTAAAAAATTACAATTTCTAAAAATTGTAGAAATTTAGGGAATTCATTCTACCAAAAAATATACACAATAAAATGTGTGGTATTTTGGTAAAAATTTCTATTAATGTTTATTTTAAACCACAAAAAATAGGGAAAAAATAGCATTAAACTCACGGAATTCTCCCATAATGTCGATTCATCCATTGAATTGAAGAAACACGTGTTCCAACCACCATATCGACGATCCACGTGCAAATCATCAACACAAATCAACAAAATAACATTTTTATTTAGCAAATATTAAAATTTATTTCAAAAAATACCAAAAATTTACAACAATAAGAAAGAAAAATTAACAACAATTAACTAGAGATTGCTCTGATACCACTGTTAAAACCCTAAGATCTCTCTAGATAATTGTTATGCATAAACATGCATAAATCAAGCATAATCTCATCCACCCAACCACCCCCGAGCCTAAGGGATGCACACATGAATCATAATGAAGTACATCATACATTTACCTTAATGTCCCATACCATCAAGAGGTATAACTCCAATCTAGCAGCATGTAGCTATAGTGTGAAACGGTAGGTGAGTAGATATGATCCTCTACACAAGAGAACATAACATAACCTAGCCTCAAGATAACATCAAGAGAACCCCTCTTGAGTGTGTCCCATGCCCCTATTATATAGGAGGGCCCTCAAGTGACTCTTGACTCTCCATTTTCTATGTGTGACCCTTGGATGCTTGACCCTAACCTTAACCCTTAAGGTTAGTCCTAACCCATGCTACACTAGAGCTTGTTCCCATGCTCCCATGCTCACAAGCCTAATGTGGGTAGCCTCCTAGTATATACACACATAATGTGCATATAATAGTGTCAATGAAGCAATGTAATCTTTGTGTCGATGAAGCTTGAGTGTTGATGGAGAGTTTTGCTTAATAATCTCCTAGCCAAGCCTTCCCACCCCCTTAGCGAGTATTCTCAAGCCAAGGGTTGAAGCCAAGTCTCCTAGCCAAGCCTTCCCACCCCCTTTAGCGAGAGTATTCTCAAGCCAAGGTTGGGGCCAAGTCTTCACTGCCAATACCTAATCCTCCACCTTACCGCTTTTCCAAGGCACTCATGGCAAGGCGGATTCACAAAAACACTCTCCTTGGTCTCTCCAACCAATTGCCAAGGTACCCTCACCACAAATCTAGCTTTCTAAATGATGCAAGAATGTATGGAAAGCTTCGACATGGATGAGAGTCAAGAACACGTACCAATGGCATTTATAAAACATGCCAAATGAATACAATATCAAGGTTCACGAGCCTTATGCCTCCCTTATGGATCCGGTACATAGCCCCTCACCATGGGCTCAAAGGAACACATAAAAGGCATCTCAAGAAAGCATAGGCATGTGTCATTTCCATCATCATGCATTCAATAAGCTTAATGCAATCCTCTTTTCACCACAGTACATTCAATCAAGCCAATCCATTAAAACCATCCAATCCTTACTAAATCCAAAGCTCATCTCAATGGGAATATGTGAAGCTCAATGTGTCAATGCATAGCATGTGATAGCTAATGATGGCAATCTTGTTCAAATGGAAGCATAAGAGTGGTATGGACCACCATTCAATAAAAATAGCATGTGACTTTGGCTAATAGGTAAGCCAATGATGCTAATGGATCTAATAAACCACTGATTAGGCTTATGAAACCACCAATTAGACTTATGAAACCCTAATTTAATGGTTTATTTTGTTAACAACAAAAAATTCCAAATTCTTGAGTACAAATCATTCTCAATCACCATTGTGAAGCCAAAATAAGCATAGCAATTGATGAATCTTACCATTTATGACTTGAATGCTTGAATGAAAATCTCCATATCCAACGCTTCCAAGTCTAGCTACATCTTTGCTCATGGCAAGAGAAGGAGGCTCCATTGTTGATCATTAAGACTTGAAATCACCATCATTTGAAAGTATGAAGGCTTGCCAAGCATGGGAGAAGCTTTGCAAGACTTTGGAACTCCAAAACACCATAGAAGTAAACAAAAAAAACGCTACAGAAAATCGTGTAGAAAATCTTTGAAATGTGAAGCATTGAAGGCCATTCCTAAGCTCGTTAAGCTTAGCCAAGCTTATGAGACTTAATCAACCTTAGCTAAACCCTACCATGAGTCCATAGCTCCAAGAATTATAAGAAAAAAATGGGCGCAACCCTCTGTAGATTTCATAGCAGAAAATCACCAAAAAGAAACCCCATTGCAAGGCTTCTTGTGCATCTTATGCTTGCTTAAGCCTTAACCAGGCTTGAGTAAGCGTTAATGGCTAGCCATAAGCCCCATCTCCTCATAAAAACCGTGCCAGAAATATGCAACTCACTATTGTCCTCACGACAGAAAATCATGCCAAAAATCTCCCATTACCAAACTTATCATGAGGTTTATGCTTGCTTAAGCCATTCCAAAGCTTAAGCAAGCTCCAATATGAGCCACAAACTCCACCAAATGAAGGAAAACGGGTGCAAGAAAATACAACCTCACGGGTAGAAATTCGCCATGGAAATCATCATTGTTAGGCTCTTTTTGTAGCTTATTCCCTACCAAATCAAAGCCCTAAAGTATGGCAAGGCTGTAGGCCAAAGATTGAAGTCCAAATGCCCTCCAAAAATCAAACAGTACTACGAGGGAAAGAGCAAAAATATTGTGGATTAGTAAAAGTAATCATGATTAGTAAAATTAATGACTTTCTTTCCCCAAATTTGATCCTGTAGTTTGAATTTAGGAGCAGCTCCCTCAAAATTTGGTCCTCAGCAAACCCATGGCCCCAAAAGCTTAGGAAATGAATCAAGAACAACAAATTCACGCAATCAAGATCACCATGTCCATCTTCTTGATCAAGAAAATCAAGAACATGCAGAAAATTCAAGAAAAATATAGAAATTCAAGAAAAATGGATCAAAACAAGAGCTCTAATACCATTGCAAGAAAGAGGCCCACTCATCACATGGAGTAGACAACAAGGGTGTAGGTCACCATCCTAGATCTCATATGGGAGAAGCTCACCATGAAAGCTTGGAAATAAGCACGAAGAAGACATGGATGTGTATAGAGTGAATGTGATAAAAAAGGTACAATGCCCAGGAGCCCTATGTCTAATATAGCCGAAGGCTCCCAAATGTACACATGTAAATGACCCTAAGCCCCAGTGCCTAGGCCACATCCCCCATGTGCATGTGCAACCAAATCTACTTCATTACACTCCCTAATGTTTTGAGTGAGTGAATGAACGTGTGAGAGAGAGATGGTTATAGAGCTCGCCATGCAATGTGAGCGATGCGACTTTAAAGGCCAAGAGGGGAGCATGTTTTGTCGCGCACACTCAACTAGCCTAGAGAGAGAGAGAGAGAGAGAGAGAGAGAGAGAGAGAGAGAGAGAGAGAATTGTGCCTCTCTCCCTCTACCATATCTATTCTATTACGCACAGGTTTTTTCCCTTGCCACATGTCACTCTCTCTAGCATTTCCTCTAAAACGATCTCCTCTCCTCCTCCTCTAACCATGTGGCATGGGTGTACAAAGGGGCAGACTGTGTATGGGTAGGGACAATGTTGCACAACAACGTGCGGGTGTAGAACTAGTTGGTAATCCTTTAATTTTGCTTGGCACTTGTAAATTCGTGCTTGCAAGATTTTGAAAATTACTATCAATTAATAATTACTAGTGGGGACTCGCTGCAATAGTTTGTCCCCTTCTACACTCTTTCCATGTGACAAAATGAGATAGCCAGAGTGACATTGACACGTGGGTAAATTCTATGGCAAGGGCAAGAATAACCGGTATAGTAATATCAATCAACCAATAGGAGGCATCCAGATTAGGGTTTGAGGAGAATGACTTAGCCAGTCATTGCTACAGTCATTGTTACAGAAAGAGAACACTCAGGTCAGACTATTTTTTGTTTGCTTTTCACAGGCAAGCTTTTTTATCTTCCCCAGTCGAAGAAGCGAGGAGTATAACAGGAATCCCTCCTTTGCCAGGTCCAATTTATTGTACAGGTTATGATCTTCTGTTGTACTTGTTGAGGTTTACTATTGTGCAGGTTAGGGTGCAACTAGGGTTAGAGTTTTTCGGGTGCAGCTTGTACAGATCACAGGTGCCATGTGTTAGGTACACGTGTTAGGTACACTGTGCACAGATTCGAGGTCATTTTGTTTCAATTCGATTAGACATTAGGGCTTGGGGGAATGAAGTTCTGTCTGTGTGCAAGCTGAGAGAGTTGGAGAAAGGCTGAGAACGGGGCTCCTCTTTTCGTATCAAGTATTTTTTTTCCTTGGCACCTCTAGTCTTATTGGCTTTGATCAGCAGATTGACATCACATTTTCTTCAAGTAAGACAACTTGCAAACTTAGCCTTGCATCAGTAGTCGAAGGCTTTGTACAGTCTTTTACAAAGATGGTATTTTGAAATGCGCAGTGGTCTGTGTATGAAATGGTAAGTACCAACGTGAATGGTGTGAGTAGGGATGTCGCAAGTGCATTAGTTCGTGCCACATGCATGATGCTATTGATGTGTGCAGCTGTATGAGTAGCTCCTCTTGTGAACTAAAAGCCAGTATTCTTCTTGTGACTGCCGCTGGGTGAGACCATACGTTACAGCTACTTTTAGCCTAATGAGTCACTCTCAAACTTAGCGCCTTTTATTTTAAACAAGCAGTTACAGCTGCCATTTGGCTAGGCAGGCTACTCTTAGCCTAGCGAGTAACTTTCAAACTCAGTCTTTTATTTGAAACATGATATACTTGCTTACATAGATCATATACGTGGACTGATAGAAATGCATGGTGGTCTATGCACGACATAGGGAGTACCATATGTGAATGGCACAAGTAGGGGTGTCGCAAGCACATAAGTAGATGCTATGCATGATGCAGTTGATGTTGCCTTCTTGTGCCAACCTCTTTGTGAGACTGTGTCTTATAGTTGTCATTTGGCTAGGATCTAGTAAGCCTCTTCCTTACTAGGAGAGTTTTGTTCTGAAAAAATGATTGTTATATGGATATACGGTGGATGCCCTATCAAATATCTACATTGGGACCCTGGTGGGTGGAAATGGACTCATGTGATAACCCCATTAGGAGCTTACCATTCTTCAACTACACTTGTGCTTAACACTAGGTTGCTCATGCTTGGACAGACCCTGAGAGTTCCCACTCTTAGGCCTCATTGGTAGTATGACATTACACCTCCCATTCGGAGGAGATTGTGGCAAAGGCTCTGGCACTTGTATAGAGAGGAGTGAGATATTCTACTACTTTTGGCTGCTTCTACACGGTGGGTTGCCCACCAACCAGCGGAGATCTATCCCTCTTGTCGTAGATGCCTACCTCCATACAAGATAATGTATCGTTGCTTATGGAAGTGCAGAGGAGCACATAGGATTTGGGTATCTATAGGGCAGCTCTGGGGTAGATTGAGGAGTGATCCTATCTATATTACTTGGGGTGCTATCGCAGAGTTCACTCAGTGTGGCCCACAACTTCTTTTTGAGGGCAGGGGAGTAGATCCTGTTATACTTGTCCGTAGGGGTATAGTTGAGAGAGGTTTGCTTGAGGATATCCCCTAGTTATGATACACACCACCTTCGCTGATTATTGACACCACTTGGGAGATTATTGCTAGCATCACAGCATGGCGTATCTGGAAGACCAGATGCTTAGAGGCCTTCGAGAGTATTCGGGTTTATGACACCCAATGTATTTGCAGTATATGGAGTGACATTGTTCACACCCTTTTGGCCACCTTGGCCTGTATCAGGTATCTTCCAGAGTTGGCAGACAAAACGCAATAGATTTATGAGAGTGGAACCATGGTATGTTCTCCTCCAGTCCTACGGGGCTTTTACGGATAGTGCCCTCGATTGGTTGAGATCTCCCTTTGTATGATTTTATTTTACTTAATAGAAGTCTCTCTTATGATTAAAAAAAAATCTTGTTGAACAATCTATGAAGCCACAATATTACCTTTGGCTTGTGAAGAAGGCATAGGGGATCCATGCACCTAAAAGGGTATATATCAGACAAAGAGGAAATGTTGCAAGGCTCCTTGTTGTTTCTATGTTACATAGGGATTATTGGATTTGCAAAGAGCCTCTTTTAGATATTGTAGGTTGTTTCACTAGTTTAAAGCTGATAGAGTGTTTTGTAAAACAATGAGATGAGGAAGAGAATCAGGATTTTTTTTTGGGTTTTGTTTGGGATTGCCATGGTGCTGTTTTGCATTAGAGCCGACAAGCTGAGGATGGGTATATCTGGATGTCAGGCACTGATGTATGTTGAGCATGCAACGCTTGAGTCCTCCCAGGAGGTGGCCATATTGTAGTGGGTCTCTTCTTCGGCCCTAACCTTGGAAGTGTATAGCTATGGCATCCAGGGCTACATTTTCAAGGAGTAGAATTAATACAGGCCAATCCAGGTAGGCATACTTTAGTATGCAGAAAAAAGTGAGTTTTAGGAAGAGAATGCAAATTTTCTTAGAGAGTGGAATTTTTTGTAGAGCCATACATTGTGCAGCTATAGTAGTGCGTGGCCACAAATACACTCAAGAATGCAACCATGAATGTACAAAATGACCCTCTAAAAGTGCACAAATACAAGTTTCATGTGGCCATTTTGCCAAACGATGAGTTAACCACATTGAGATGGGGCTCGGCAGCAGGTCAGGTGAGTTTGCTACTGGCCGACAGCAGGTCGGCCAGGTCCTTTGCATGTGGTGAGCCTATAAAAAGGCTACGCCAAGATCTAGTTGGGTATTCAGTCCTGTAGGGGTTGGACCATTAGATAGGGACTCTTTAGAGTCAAGATCACCTTTTAAGGGCAGCCTAGGGCTTGCCAAAGACTTGTACCCTTTTTGTACATTATTAATATACTGAAAATTCAGCTCTCTTTCTCTCTCTCTCTCTCTCTCTCTCTCTCTCTTCTCTCCATCTTCTATTTGTGTTTTGCATCATGATGTTCTTGGAAAGGTGTTTAGGGCTGAAAGAAGACACAGAGCTTCCGTGCATGTGACATTGGTATCAAAGCTTCAGGTTCAACAATGCTTAACACTGATGGTGTCCCAAATGAAGGTGCAGAGTCCAAGGAGAGTAATGCAGCACGTGTCCAGACCCCCCGAAGTTGGTTGGTGTGAGGCAAACCCAAGGGGAGCGTTTCATGAGAGTAGGTAGCCATTTGGGGCTGCCCGAGAGGCTCTTATGGAGTACTCCAAGGGATGAGATTCATCCAAGATGTTTGTGTTTAAGGACAGGGCAAGAAGGAAAGGGGACAAAGTGGAACAGATGCACAAATCTCATCAGATTTGAAGTGGACTCGGAGACGGGGCAAGGTTTTTAGTTAAAAGGTTGCCAGGAAGGGAAGGATGACAAGTTGGGGAGTCCATGTGGAGACAAGGGGATGATGACAATCATCCAAGGTTAGACGTTGGAGTTCCGTCATCAAGTTTAGCAGAAGGGGATGTCATGTGCATGCACATGGACATGCAGATCCTAGTGCTCTTCTCTGTGAAAGGCAACATAAAACACAAATGAATTAGGGCATTAGCTAGGCTCAAGAGTTTGCAGAAGGACTGCGGAAATACAAGAGGGTTGTCGGCATGTAGCTTTTGGTGCTGGTGACAGTAGGTCGGCTAGGTCCTTTGCATGTGGTTGGCCTATAAAAAGGCTAAGCCAAGATCTAGTTGGGTATTGAGTCTTGTAGGGTTGGATCATTAGATAGGGACTCTTTAGAGTCAAGATCACCTTTTAAGGACAGCCTAGGGCTTGCCAAAGACTTGTACCCTTTTTGTACATTATTAATATACTGAAAATACAGCTCTCTCTCTCTCTCCTCTCCATCTTCTGTTTGCGTTTTGCGTCATGATGTTCCTTGAAAGACATTTAGGGCTCACCTATAGAGAGTGATAGAAATTCAGTACGCTGGTTTTATAAAGTATGGTCTTTTGGACTTACCTTATACAAACCTGCACATACTCTTGGGCACTGATTACGTGAGTAGAGATGTCATAGCTTATTGTCCACGCTATGCATGATAGAGTTGATGAACCTACAGTTCATGTTCGGACAGGCATTGGAGTTAATGGTTGCACTTTTGAGTCGAAGTCTTTTTTAAAGTTTAGCTTAATGTTTGGTTTTGGCTCTTAAGTGCTTTAGGTCTAGAGTTTACAGTTCTCTGTTTTGCTATTTTGTGTTGTTGTTTAGTATCTCAGCTCAAAAGGTTTAAGTTCTTATTAAGAAGAAGTGTGTGTATGCTTTGTATTTGTGTTTTTTATTTTTTATTTTTTTTAAGTTTCTTTCATTCATGTAATTGTTTTGTTTTGTTTTCTTGTTTTTTGTTTTTTGTTTTGTTTTGTCTTGTTTGTTTGTTCTTTTTGTTAATGTCTTAATTAAAAGTCTTCGTTTGATATTATCTTTTGATTTCCTCTCCTTAGTTGGTGGGTTTGTTAGTTTATTTATTTTTGATCTTTCAAATGCTTTGTTTTTGCCTTTGTCCTTCTTCACTATTATTTCTTTCTCAAATCTCTCAATTCGTAAGTTCAGATTTTTCTGACCTTATGAAGGTATATGAAAGAATACATAGAGCTTCCGCGCATGTGACAATTGCCATATCTTGCACCATTTTCCCAAGTGTACGTAGATGACTGGCAAAGGAGAAGGGGGGAAAATGGGTGTCGAGGTTTCTTGAAGAGGTACCCATTTCTCCAAGGCCTTTATAGAAGTTGTACATGCTTGCATCTATTTCCCTTGTTGCACTATGATGCACGTAAACTCCTAGAATATGGTGTTTGTGTCATCATTGATGACTTGGCTTCTGGAAGCAGTTGTTGTCGAAGAAACAGTTTCTACTGGGATCTAGTGTTCTCTCTCATCATCGGAATTCGCCACAATGGGAGTGGTCAAGTTTTTCCTTGACCGCAACAATACCGTCCACTATGTGTATGGAGACGTTTCCGGTCGCTTCCGGAGGCTAGAAACCAACTATCCTTCGAAGAACAGGAGTTACACCGGAATGGGAGTGCAACCGGTGTCTGAAAACCAACCACACAAGCGATTTTTTTCTTGGTTGAATCTCTTTACCAAAAGGCAAAGCTCTAATATCATCGTAACATGCAGAAGCTTATAGATAGGATTATACTTCAGATAATGAATATTGAGCACCTTGGTTCTTGATGATTTGCACAATGTAGTGGAAGTAAGAGTGCAAGAGAGAGAGAGAGAGAAAGAAAGAAAGAAAGAAGAAAGAAAACTGTATTAACGTCCTTTAGAGGCTACATCTGACCTATAGGACTAATCAGATACATCCATGTGATTACATTCCACTTCGGGGGCAACAAAATGACAATAGAGATAAAACTAGAAATAGTTCAAATTCCCTACATGACCATAGGAGAATCCTAGATAACAGCTACTCTTCATTACTACCATGTTTGGTTGTCCTGAAATCTACAATAACAGCTCTACCTCTACGGTAGACTGCCCATTTTTCTTGTTTCCTTGCTTCGTATACTTTATTGAGTTCTTGTTTCCTGTTTTTTAGTTGTGTGGCTGTGAGTTCATCCGCCATCCACACCTTCGTTCCCTTAAGTGACCTTGTTTGCTTCATGACTTTAATTTTGTCTTTCATATCTGCGTACCTCAAAACCACATGTTTTCCTTTGATTGCCACTGAGGGATCTCCAATGTCGATGAAAGGACCTGTTCCCAACCCTCTGACAAACCACCCACCCTAATTTCTTTTGCAATCCATTGCTGCTCGTTCTCTTCATTAATCTGTGATATTACTTCTTTAATGAGAATTTCTTTAGGTTGTGGATCAAGTAAATTTACTTGTGTGATTTCCTCCCTGTTTTCTTTTTCGTGTTGTTCCTTAATCTGTTTCTCCAGGGTTGAAAGATGTTGTTTTGTCTGATGTAGTTCATTTTGCAAGGCTGAATTTGTTTGCTGAAGATGTTGAATCATGCTCAGGAGGTACCGCTCCCATGGTGATGGTTTTTCATTGGGTTTGGTAGGAGGGGAGATAAGGGTTTCGGAGAAGGTTTTCTTGCTGGCCATGTCAAACTACTGGACTGTTTGAGAGGTTGCTCTTCACGAACCCCACCCCCATGAGGTGCAAGCCCTTACTTGCTTGGGGGTGGGTTACAACCCTACCCTACAACTAAGGTGCGCAGGTGGGCAATAGGTGCACAGGTGCGTATGTGAGTAGCAGGAGAGGTGGGCAATGGGAAAGGTGGGCAGCGAGAAGGAAAGAAGGAGAAAGAGAAAAAGAAAGAAAGAGAGAGAGCGCGCAGGCGGGTAGCTAGGGAGAGCGCGCAGGCGGGTAGCTAGAGAGAGGGAGCGCGCAGGCGGGTAGCTAGGGAGAGGGAGCGCGCAGCGAGAGGGAGAGCGCGCAATGGGAGCGTGCAGTGAGAGAGAGCACGCAGAGGAAGCGCGCAAGTAAGGGCGCGCAGGTAAGCGCGTAGGTGCAGCGAGAGCACGCAGAGGAAGCGCGCGCACAGAGAGAGAGAGAGAGAGAGAGAGAGAGAGAGAGAGAGAGAGAGAGAGAGAAGAGAGAGAGAGAGATGTCGAGCCATATGCACCTGGCTAGTCCCATGCTCAAGTCGCCCCAGGATATGTGTGGTTGGGCCCCTAGCATGTGGCCATCGGATAAACGGATCAGGGGGTTCCAGATCAAAGGCTGCTGAAGCTGCTTCTCTGAGGCCACTGGAGCAATCTGTTTGACAGCTGGCCTGAGATAATCCCAAGCACGAAGTAGACTGGCTGCGAATGAAACCGGCCTGACGGGCGGTGAAACAAACACTCGCACATAAAACACTTCAACGCCATTGAGGACCTAGAAAAAGAAAACAAACAGGGGGAGCTAGAGTGCTCCTGCAAACAGTACACGGACACCGATTGGCCCCAAAACGCAGTGGCGCCCCTTGCGGTATTTCTTTAATTGATTATAAGAGCTTTGATTACAATAAGGCTGGGAACTCAGCCGTCACAGTAGAACCCCTGAAACCTGCAAAGAACCTGCATCATGGCTTCTTGTCCACTCGGCATCCACAAACAAGTCCAGCCATTGTTCATGTCGAAAGACTCTCTCACATTGAGTCTGCATACAGAAGCTTTCTCCCATGATCAGGGCTGCCACAACCATCCATAGCCTCTCACACTATGAACAGCATCACACCCTGACACATCCAGTGCTTTTGCATCACACACAGACTCCCAAACTACCTCTCAAAAGAGAACTCGTATCACAGCACAGCATACCATACAGTCGACACACCTGTACCAACCCTCTCTACCTTCCAAGGGTACTATCCATCTCTGTCATGGATTCCAGTCCCCTGCCCAATCAGTAGCAAGGCTGTACCAAACATGTGTCCATTCCTGTACCTTCTGCCTGCATGTGACCTATCTCCTGGAGAAACCCAAAAACATGTTTCCTCGAGAAACCTACGACCTGTTTCCACATGAAACCCTTAGGCCTGTTTCCCTTTGAAACTTCTGTCTTGTTTCCATACAGAACCATTCATGGCACCATTCAACAATAGTGCCAACAACAGCATACATCTAGTTACCTGTTCCTTCATGAAACATCTGGCAACATAGAGATGCCCATATCTGTAGGTCCCTCTGTTCCTTTCTAGCAGGAAGAAAACAATCTGCTCCATGAGCACGCAGCCATGCGAGCTTGCATCACTCCCATGCCAAGAAACATAACCAAATGACCTGTACTTGTAGCCAGAAACCCAAGTACATTGCTGAATTTGCAGCCAAACAAAAACAGCCCATAAACAGTCCTCAAACTGATCTCAAAACAGTCCCGAGCATTGCTCATGTTCATAGCCACATGAACTGCCACGAAACAGTCCATAAACCCTTTCCAAAAACAGTCCCCAACGGGCCTGGATACTCAGCCACACAGCAGCCAACCAATCCTGCACCGGCCAAAGAAAGAGAGAGAGAAGTAGGCTTGTGTCTCTGCCCGTCTTGTCCAGCAGCCGCCTACAGTTTCCCTTGTGCGTGGAGAAAAGCATGCACTGTTCTGTCCAGCGCTGCCTGCAGATCTGTTTCCACGAGCCAAAAAGCACACGCATGGCAACCAGCTGTACCTGTCCGTACACCTGTACCTGCAGTCATACAGCTGCCACGTGGATTGTACCTACAGCTATCGATTGTACCTGCCTGCGCCACTTGGATCTGCAAAACTGCCAACCGTCTGCACTCTGGTCGTCAGCGCCACACCTGCATCCACAGCCGTCTCCTGCTCTGTACGGCCTGCAGTCTTTAGGTCTGTACGGCCAGTACTGTACGGCCTGTCTGATAGGGCAGTTCTAGGCGCAGCCAATCACCTGCAGCAACCAGTCGACCAAGCTCTCTTCTCCTCCACGCATGAAACTTGCACGCCCCCCCCAAAAAGCAAGAGAGAGACGTGGGCCTCCAAAAGTGGAGTAGTCTCTAAAAATTGCCTTGGGGTCTCTCAAGGCTTTAAAACCTCTTTATCTTTAATTTTGCCCCACCAAAGGTTATAAAACCTTTTTGAATTAAAGTCTCTTTGCCCCCTTCACACTTGGGGTTGTCCACACATGGGTTTACTTTTTGGACTCCAACCTGATGCCATTCACACTGTCCACCATGTCCCCTGTGCACACCTGCATTCTGTCCAGAGAAAAACACAGGGTCGTAACAGCGAATCTGTCCTCAAAGGCAAGACTAAAACCACGGGCTCGCATCTCTGTGAAGATCCATCTAGTACTCTGCGGCCACGGGCCTCCAAGGCTCGGAGTGTGGGCTGAAATCCGGGCCAAGAGGGAATCCTTCCAAGGCTCACCACTGGGTTGGAGTCCTCCGCGGTCAGTGGGGGAAGCTCCAGGGAGGTTTTGATCGCATGCGGAAGCGGTGGGAAGCCTTCTTTCTTGAGACTTTGGAGGCCTGGCCCTTTCCTCACAGATAGAGGCGGTGACCCCATTTGGCACTACAGATCACCTGTGTGGTTGTTTCCCCCCCCCCCCCCCCCCCCCTATGAGATAGCCTTCTCCTCATAGAGCGGCTAGTTGAAGGAGAAGCATCTCTCCCCCTTATGATCACTTGTTTCCCGCCCTTATATATATGAGGCGAGTTTGTATTTTGTCCTTTGTGGTTGTACTTAGCCCCTTGTGGCTGTTTTCTCTTTAACTAATTGAAGGATCTTTTTCCCATAAAAAAAAAGAGTGCAAGAGAGGGAGAGAGAAAGAGAGAGAAGAGAGACAATAAAGACATAGTACACCCGATTGGGTCCCAAATACCCTTTGCAAGGCCCCCACCAAGGATGGTGTATTTGCTTTATTGAATGATGAGAAAAAGACTCAAATCTGCAAATCTTCCCTTGGCTGTAAACCTTCAGCCTGAAGGTGACCTGTTCTTGACCTTCAATTCACCTTTGCGTTAGGGATTCCCTTGTTTGTCCTGGCTCTTGAACACCTTCAGCTTTTTGTGAATTATGAGATGCTTAAAGCCTTGGCTAAGCCATGCTTTTATACTATTCCTATGTGCTGGTTGGTGGTTTATTGAAGCTGTCGGCCTGTTTATGTTGCTGTCCACGACCTGTTTATATGCCATTTTAAATAGGCGCCTTTTTTATTTGGCCGCCTTGCTGTCCAAACTGCCCATGGCCTTGCTTGGCCTGGCTGCCTTGCTGTTCAGGCTGCCCAAGGCCTGGACTGGCCCCTAAGGGCTGGCCGACTGGCTGTGCAGCCCTTGGGGCTGGCTGACTGGGCTACAGCCCTTGTGCTGGCTGCCATGTTGGCCAAGCTTGGTAGAAGCTGTTCCCAACAGGCTATCCATGCACTCCTAGGTCTGGCCACTTAGATGCTATGGGGCTTCATGGACCATGGGCTGCCCCACATGGCCCAAAGTGTAGGGTTCCACCCTAGACTCCATGCAATCTACATGCAATTGCATGTTCTTCTCACACGGTGGCTATGCTCCTGATGTCTGGCTATGCCCTGCATACTGGTAGGTGTGTCACATCATTCATGGAGCTGTGACACTTCTTGTTAGGCTAGTGGGTCCTTTGGGTAGACGTTGTACATAGACCTTTTTTCCGAGCCTATTGCATGTGATTATGGCTCTATTAATTTATCCATTATCTTCATTGGGACCTGGGAGTGTTGGAGTGATTGATGCTAACGCCATGAGGAGCTTTACCTTCTTTGAAAATTGAGGATACGGTCAGGAATGCTGGGCTATCCATGCTTAATTCAGTACAGAGGATTCATATTTTTAGATCACATTTGCAAAGTAACGAGATCACTTTTTCCATGCCATACATAGGCAATTCTAGCATAGAGTTTGGCTCTCTTTTAGGAGGCATATGTCTCTTTTCTTTTGACTTTTTACATCGAGGCCTTCCGATTAACGAGTGGAGTGCAGTTCTTGGTGCATATCCATCATGCCCCAGATGTTGAGTCAATTCAGCATTGCATCAAGAGTTGCAAAGACTCCCACACGATCTTTTGCTCTGTTGCCCAGCTCATTGGCAATTTGAGGACATACATTTTTACTTAGGGCTCTATTGCATTGTTAGCCTAGTTTAGTATATAGGTTTTCTATAAGGGTAGGGTTATGGGCTCAGCCCTCAAGGTTCATAGAGGGCTGGTTTATAAATGCAATTCGGGATAGGTCCTTAAGTTACAGTTTGTACCACTTTGTGGCACAGTGGATTCTTACTAGGAGATCATTGTTAGTATCATGACATGGCAGATTTGGAGAGCCAGATGCATAGAGTCTATCGACGGCTCCTGGACATTCTTTACTCGGCCGATATGCATCATTTGGGGAGAGATTATACATACACTTATGGCACACATCTAGGGTTCATCCAAATCTGCACAATCTAGGTGCACTGCAATTCTTAGGGAATGGGATCATGGGATATTTTTGTTCTCTACTCCCTTGGGATTTTCTTGGCATCATCAAATTTCAGATTAGTTATACACATCTTGTCTTTTGAGATGATCTTTTTACAGGCATTTAGCCGTGTTTTTGTTTTGTTTTGTTTATACTTAATAGAAGTTTTGTTTGTTGAAAAATGTTGTGAGGAGAAGGGAAGGGGAGGGGGGTGGGGTACAAACCCGACTTTTCTACTAAGATGACATATCCTTAAGGATGCACGAACATGCACCTACTCTTGGGGGTTGATGACATGAGTGGGGATGCCATAGCATGTAGTCTATGATGATTTCAAGTTTTATGTATAGACTCTCATGTTGTCATTATCGGACTTTGGTTTTGTCAATTTTAGGAAATAACTTGAACTTTTCATTGGTATATGGATTTTGGCATGTATGGGAGTGATTGTTAGGGTTTCTTCTATTGTAGGGTTTAGGCTTTGTGCAATTTTAGGGGTTTTCACAAGAATGAATTCTAGTCTTGAGACGACCTTCACATCATACACTTTCTTGGATGTGCCTGCTGCCAGAAACAAAGACATGGACGATACCAAATCTTCCCGGAAAAGAAAGAGGATCACCGATCTGTCTGTCGATCTCACGGGCACCAAGTTTGGGCAGCTGCGGCGAATGCTTCAGGAGTTGCGCCCTTATGTACTTGAGGTGATATATGCTGATTGAATTATAATGTGCCTAGCACAATGTCTGTACATTTTTCAACAAGAAGTTGCGTAGACCGATGCAATGTAGTCATATTATTGGACAACTTTATGCACAAGTGCACACACACAACACAGCAACAACAACAACATCGTGCATACTACTTGTATGTTACATCTTATTTACCATTAAATGCGTTTCATGCCTTTGGAAACATTTTGTACATTTCACTATGGCTTTTTCAGCCACAATTTTTTTGCTGTCAAATAGTGGCCTGCCTTATACCAAAAAACAATGTACATCGCTTTTTTTGCACAAGTGGCTTCCTTTGCAAGTTCTTGCAAGCACAAACACCTAGCGTGATATGTCCAAACATGACACGCTGTCTACTCATAATCACATCTGTGGCTTGTGTAAATTTATTGTTAGCTACACACTGGGGAAGCATGATTAATCTTATGAATTTATTGTGGAAAAACTAACTCAATCAACTTAGGACAGCAGTTATCAGCAAACATGCTAGGATAGGGTCGAGAAATTTTACATAGCATGCCAGGTCGTCCTTTCAGCTAAGGTAGTAGGTTACAAGCTGTTGGTTATTTCTCCCTGTGCACTGAGTAACGAGTTGGGGCAACTGACTTGGCGCTTTTCTCAGCTGCACCTTGTTGAAGGCTATGTGGAAGCTGCACAAGGTTGTGGGACTACTAGATCCACTACCTGGCTGCTTTGAATTTGAATTTTTTTGAGTAGTGCAATCTCCTATAGCCAAGGCGAGGTCCAACCGCTTGCAAGTTGGGTGAAGCCTCGCTGTGCTCCATTCCAACCTTTAGAAAAGGCTTTTTCAGGCTCAAATCTTATGCCCAAGCTCTTACTCCATTTGCAAGTTCTTTACAACCCCCTGTGTCCTCACCCCCCCTTCCCCCCTTCCTCCTTCCTCTCTTACTAACTCATGATGCTCCTGGAGCAAAGTCAACCACGACTTAGGGAGAACCTTTGTAAAACAGCTGCCCATCTTGAATAGCATACTCCCTACCATATTTTGTGAGAACATGGAACCATTGTTTCCAAACTCTAGGTCCTCCTTTTATGCCATAGAAAGTAAACTTTTGTACTTTAGAGATGGAAGATGACATTCCCTTTCTGCTAAGAGCATGTGCCCTGAGATTCTCCTTACATGGAACATACTTTATTATCACAAATTTGTTATGGTGTTCTGTCCAATTCTGGCTTGGCATAGTCTAGAACTATTTCAGGCTTTGGTAATTCACCTTCACTAGGAATTCTGCATGAAACAGGAAATTCTTTCAAGTTTTTGGAGCTAGGATTAGTGCCAAACTTCAATAGCTCCTTGTCAAAGTGCTGTAGTTCAACTTAGGTCCTGCAAGTTTTCAGCTGTCGTTGGCAATTGGATGCCCGTAATATCGAAGCCATAACCAAGTTTGGTGCTGATGTGGTGTTGGGCTTCAACTTGAGGATAGCCTCCAGTGCTTTTATGATCCTTTGTCTTTTGTGAGTCTTTTGTCCCTTGGTCTTTACACCATTCAAGAAATTTAACAGAGGGGTTGCTATCTCTGAAACTTTATTCACATGTTCTTGCTATGCTTGAGCAAGACCAAAGATTTGTTGGAGCTTGTGAGCGTCCTTGGGAATTATTTACTGGACTTGGTCTTTGACTTTGGCTGGGTGACGGGTCTAAAGCAATTGCTTGTTGATCGATGTTGTGTTAGAACTTTTTGCTAAGAAAAAGAATGTTTTCTCAGTGTACAACTCATTTTTCTTCAGAAGCCCTCGGCTGTTCATGCTCCTCTGGGCACATGAGAAAACTAGGATATAATTGAAATCTTTAATACCCAAGTGACTAAGGACTGGCTTGGTGTTCTAGACCTTGTAACTGTGCACCTTAGTGTCTTATCCCTACATAGGTGCCTAGTGCATGACGCTTCACGAGTTTTACATGTCTGAATTTGGTGTTGTCTGGACTTTGATGAAGAGGTTCTAGTTTCCTTCCGGTACAGCCCTTGTATGAGCTCCATCTGAGCATTTCTAGTCTAGCCATCGATACTTTCTTCATAGAAGAGCACGGTTTTGGAGCCTATCATCATCTATTGCATTAGATTCATTACTAACTTTTTTCTCTCTTTGTCAGGTGCTTCAAGTTTTCTATGGAAAGAAATCTTGCTTTCTATGAGTGTTGGCTTGTACACATGATGAGGGCTATTTTCTTACACTTGCCTAGGGTGTTCTTGTGCTCTTTCTTGCTTGTGGTGATCTTTTGATCTTGCCCCTTCTTGGTTTTCTTGAACACAATAGGCTCAATATCCTTGGCCAAAGAAAGAGCTTCTCAAATATTGGGAAGCTTGAGTCCATACACATAGCATTCGTTCTCTGGTTGCAAGCTAAAATGAAGGTCTTTAGTTGAGCTGCTGTACATGGAGAAGCAGTCCAATTGTCTTGCCGTTTTTCTGGTTTAATTGCTTGTACACATTCTTCAGTTTCTGCAAGACTGCAAGTACAGTGGGAAAGATAATCTCTCCACAAAGGTAATCAGCAGTCCCATCTCTGGCTGTTTTTCTGGTTTAATTGCTTGTACATGTTCTTCAGTTTCTGCAAGACTGCAAGTAAAGTGGGAGAGATAATCTCTCCACAAAGTTATCTAGGGTTATAGTTGGTGTCTCCGTCAAGGCTGTCTACTCCGATTTTTACTGATGCCACTGTGTTACAACATCACCAAACAATGCAGAAGTGATACTTCTGCCTTGTTTGGTGATCCAACCCATTATGTAAAGAGTCCTTTTTTGCATCTTAGTAAGTAGAACTTCGTGCATGTGTGAGTTTTGCTCTATGGTTTAGCTCATACATGCTGCAACATGCACCAGTCCTTTTGCTTTTTTAGTTGAGTCATATACTATGTTTAGATGTCAGGGTTTGAACTCATGCCCCATGCTGGGAAGCTTGGTGCATTAGTCACTTGGCAAGGGCTTGCTGGCACATGCAGCAATCTTTTAATTTTAAGGGTTCATAATTCTCCTGTTTTTTTTTTTTTGGCAGGTTTTGCGATGCCCAGATTTTCAAAGCAGTAGGAGCGCTGTTATTGTTCGGCAAGGTAACATAATTGCAATGTTTTCAGAACAAAGGTGTTTTGTGATGCAGTTTTTTTGCTTTGTGCTATAATCCTACAAGTATTGTTTTTTTTTTCCCCAAAGAAAAGATCCTTCAACTAGCATGAAAAAGAAGGGGGGGTGGGGGGCGGCTCCCCCGCAGTTGTGGAGACATGTTGAACCATGTTCATTACACTATCTTCCACTTTAGTTCCAATGGTGCAGAGAGCATATGCATCCCTTCGTTTTCAAGCTTTAGACAAGGTCGGCAACAAGTGGTATCGGGTTACCTTCTACATCATTCATTGGTAGGTGAACATCAACACCAATGACAGTGTCCCAAAGATCATTGGAGGAGAGGATAGCCTTGATTTTGAAATCTCTTAGAGGATAATTGATTTTCATTAGCACCAATGGTGGTGGACAGGGTCTTGCGGAAGATGCCATTTAAAGAACTTTGTACCGAGCCAGAGTTGTGATACCATGTAAGAGGATACAATGTGTAGGGGGTATGTTGGCAATACTCACAAGAAGTAGGATTTTTCACAACACAACTTCAAACTTGAATTGCACAATAGCAGAGATAGAGAACAATATTGCAGTTTCTGATATGAAACAATAGATAGCAAAGTCCCACACCCATGTGCTTCTGTGAAGGGAGCTTCAGTGGCTGATCTGGAAGTGCCAAGACGCAGAGGTGGTACACACACCCAGATGTATCTACTCAGCATTGGTTCGGTCGGTGGCCTCACTTGGGTGAACATCTGCAGTATGGAGGTATCTGAAGGTCCCCTTCTCAGCTTGAAAGCTGAGGTGGAAGAAAATAAGTTGGACCTCTCGTGCCTCTTCCTTGAAGGCCTCGAGCTCCACCCGTGCTGCTGTTGACCATTAGTTTGGCCAATGGTATTTGTGATCTGGAGATCATCCAAAAGGTGCGAGAAACAGGTGACCTGATCACGGAGAGTATTGTCCACCGAAAGACTCTCCCTTCATGGTAGGTCTTAATGGTAGTTTTCAGTCAAAGTCTGTTTAGCCTAGTCAATATTGTTTTCTAAACATATATATATATGTATATATATATTTTTTCCCAAAATTAAGTACTTTTCTACGGAATATTATAATGTATTTGACATTCAATAGAGAAGTTTTTATAGTGAATGTTCTTGTGTCACTTTAATAATCCATTGGATAGCAAACATGTTAGTGTCGCTTTATGTAGTAATACTTATTGATAAAAGACATCCTCATGCTAGTAACCTTAGAGGGCAAAGTTTCAGTGTGTGCCACCCAGTTGGTGGTTTTGAAGTTGCAGGTGATGTTGGCCATAGCAAATTGGAGCAATGCATTGTTATTATTACAATCTCTTAACCAATAGATGGATGTGACATGAGGTAAGTCATGTGGAGCTAGGATATTCCTTGAGGCAGCATTATGGTCATTTGAACACTGCCATGCTCCATTTCATGTTGGGTTGCCACATGTCAAGGACAATAGCATCTAAAGGGAACTCTTTCTTTTTGTTTATATAGTTTGCATGCAGTTTGTCATGATGGAAGGTGTCTTTTAGGAAACCATGTGAAGCAGGCTGGTTTTTATTCGGAAGAGAAGTACAAAAATCGTATATGACATGCAAAAACTCGTTGTTTGGCTGTTTGGTTTATGTTGCTTGTATCCAGGTACCAAGCAAGTCAAAGAGTTATGTAAGCAACTGCGGGCAGAAACAATGTTGTTAGCAAAGCAAAAGAAAGCAAGTGATCCCCCATTGGCGGTGAAAGAGAACTGTGAAGACTCTAGTGTCAAAAAGCAAGTGAAGGTGGAAGCGGAAGCTCCTATTTCTGTCGATGATCCTGGTCCTTCATTGGTAGGCTGTTCACCACTTGGGTGGAACTTCATTTTAGTTCGGAATCTACCCGGACAAAGCATTCTTTGAAGGTCAAAGCCTTGTGCCCCCTTCGTAACTTTGCAAGGGGTAGCCAAAGCAAATGTGCTACCCCATAGAGTCACATTATGTGTTTTGGATCCTGAGAAATGACCCTTTATGCAAAGCCTCTTTCTACATGGTATTGCAGTTCAGAGTAGCACGTGGTTGGAGAGTCTATGCTTCAAAGGTTGAAACAGGAGAGCCAAAAGGGCAAAGTGAGTCAAATTCAAAGGTTTCATGTATACGAATGTGATATTCAATTGTCAACACACCATAGCCTTGAAGGTCTGTCTGTCTCGGTCAGTCTTGTATATCATCATGTCAAAGGCTTTTACACTATTTTTTTTGGGGGTTTTTTTGTGTGTTTTTGGGGGGTATCTTTTGGGTTTTTTGGGCTTTTATTGATAGGAGCGCAATAGTTGTTGTTTGCTAATATATATCAGGTTGTCATGATGTTGTGGCTGGCTGCCTACTCACCGCCATAGAATTTGAAGAAAAGGGTGTGCGTTCAGCCAAGGAATTCCTATAGTTGGTGGTAAGGTACCAAGGGGTGCGCATTTGCAATTTTGCCCCATATTCCTGAAGTTTCGCTTTCTTTATGCTGCTATGCATACAATTCAATGTGTATAAATTGTCATGTAGCTTGTGAAGATCAGAGATTGGCATGAGATTCTTGTTATGATCCGATGCAGTTTTGGACAAGTGGAATATTAGAAAAATGTTCCTAGTGAAGCCAAAAAGGACAACTGCATGATGCAAATGAAATATTGCACAATTGCAATTGCCTAGTGCTCACCTGCACGTTGCATTATGGGCACCCAAATGCGGAACGGATTATTTCCATGGTCCAAATTCTTTTATAGTCCATTAAAAAACCTAACTCGGTTCTCCATAAAAATATATCCTAGCTTCCTTTAAGGTATATTCATGATGTTAAAAATCAATTTTCATGCATCGAACAATGATATCAATGTTTGTGGACATAATGATTACATGAATGACTATTTGGTATTTCAAGTATTGTTGATTTTTTTTAATGATATTTGATTCAATTCAACCCCCTCCCCCCCCCCCTCTCTCTCTCTCTCTCTCTCTCTCTCTCTCTCTATATATATATATATATATATATATATATATATATGTGTGTGTGTGTGTGTGTGTGTGCGCGCGCGTGCGCGCGCGCGCACATAATATATAAATCTATATATACATAATACATACGTACATACATATATATATATGTATGTATGTATTACATACATACATATTTATATATACAGAGAGATCGGAGGAAGCATACTAATGAGATAACATGCTAGGGCCTTTGTACAATGGTGCGAAAACTGATGATAGGTTTGCATGGTGATAGACCTATAGAAACAACCTACAATCTTTACCAGAAACCCTTCCCCCCCCCCCCCCCCCCCCCCCCCCCCGCGCGCTCGATTGCCCAACACACAAAAAAATATACTCATGCATAAGAGATGTTCATAAAGGAGTGAAAGAGAAAAGATAAAGACATCGGGGCTCAAAATTCTTTCTTAATCTTTACCCCCCCAACACACACACACACACACACACACACACACATGCATAGGAAATCTTGGTAAAGGAGTGGAGAAAAAAAAGACATCAAAATTCTTTCTTATTACATGTTTGTAGCCTTAAAAAGGCATCTAGATCCACCATTAACTCCAATATTGTTTTCTTGGAATTTCCCTAGGTACAATAGTTTGATTTAATCACATCTACTTATCCAGAGGTACAATAGTTTGATTTAATCACATCTACTATTGCATGATTCCACATTCACCTAGTATCTTAAATCTTCTAGCTTCACCCAAGAAATATGGACTGTAAGGTTACTCAACTTACTAACTTGGCTTTGCTAGATCAACCAAATTTACATGCCCCCCTCAATCTCAAATTGGGGTTACATGGATAAAATTTATTGCTAATGTCTTATTAATGAAGATAGTGTACACCCATCTTGCTATGCCAAAAGTGTCCTCTACAAGTTATGTGCAAAGGGATAGCTATGGAGGAAAGAAAAGGGAGAAGAAATGGTGGGAAGTGAGAGAGGGGGAGGGGGGGGGGATAGTGTAGGGGAGGAAGGGAGAAGATAGATGATGCCTTTTTCCTCCAAAATTCATGAATTTGGAAAAGGGTTGTTTTAATAATGATGGAAAAGTCAAATCTATAAAGTAAGTGAGAAATCTAGGTACGAGGTTCTAAATATAGGGGTAAGGGGACACTTTTTATGGTGGAATCACTCAAGGAAAGGAACCTTTTCACCCTTGATTAATTAACTTAATCACTCTCTTAATCAATTTCTTAGAGGGCACATTAGTGTCCATATCGGTCCTAATGCAATAACCATGGGGATGTTCTCCAAACTCTCCAAGAATGATGGAATGAAGCACTTTTGGTTACTGGTTACCAAAGGGCTTTGGAATGTCATCATTGGCATTGAGGCATGCGCTATCTCACCAGCATATAATAGTATAGTTACTTTGGATGGTGACAATAGTTTTTATATAACTATGGCATCTGTTTCTATACCTTCCATAATGGAACAAGCTAGGTGGGATAGCAGAGATGTACAGACACATGCATTGGTGGCACTTTTTGTGAAAAGAAGCATTATTCCTCATGTTTTCTCATGTAAAATTGCCATCAAGTAGGCTTGGGATATGCTTGTTGCACTTTACTAGGTGTGTAACAGGGCACGAGTGGTCTACTCGTGCGTAAGCAACTAGAGTTTGTATAAATGAGAGATTTAACGGTCAAGTTTATCACAAGGATTAAAAATCTTAAGGAGCAACTTGTATGTATTGATGAGATCTATCCAAAGAGTTCATTAGTGTCACTGTTCTCATAGCTTTATCAGATTCATTATTGGGTTTTGCACATCCACACTTTGGCTCATGATGAAGGGTAACCCCAATGCCATTACGTTTGATGAGTTGGCTAAAGTGCTCTTACATGAAGAGAAATCTCGGTAAAACAAACTAGTATGTATGTGAGAGAATCATTGTGCCAATCAAAAAGGGAAAGGTATCAAAGGTAGAAACAACCTAGTCTTCTGAAAGATAAGGATGCCAAGAATGGGGGTGATAAGCCTAAGAAAAAAGGCAAATGCAACTAGTGCTGGAAACCATGCCATGATATCAATGAATGCAAAAAAATATTAGAGAAGCAGAAGAAGAAGAAAGAGTCGGGAATATCAGCACGAAGTGTAGAAAAGAAGAAGAAACTGTAGTTAGGACCTTTCTGTCCATGATGTATACATGTCAGTGATAGATCAACATGTCTGGTATTTTGATAGTGGTGTCAACATTACTTCTCAACATGAATTGTTTTCTTTCCTTTGCTCTCTTTTGTATTTTTTAACATAGATTTTAGATACTAATTTTTGCCCTCCCATTAAGTTTTTTTTAACGTTTGAGTAGATTAGAGTATTAGCTGCTCCTCAAGGAGGCACACCCGCATGTGCAAAAACAACTCCTCATATCTAGTGAAAGGATTTGGTAAGGTTGTGATCACTGCTACAAATGGTGCGGAAATCACTCTCAACATGACTTGTTTTCCTCCCTTGAGTTTGCTCCTCAAGGAGGCACAGTCACATGTGCAAACAACTGCTATAAATGGTGCGAACTCACTCTCTCAAAAAGTCTTGTTTTTTTCAGGCATTTAAAAGAACTTGCTGTCAGTCTCTTCCATTGCTAGGGTAGGCCTAATGGTCAAATGTGTTAATGACAAGTGTACAGTTCATGACTAGAGTGATGGAGACATCACTGTGGTTTTTGATACTCTAAGCCATGGGCTTTATAGGTTGGGCATGCATAAGAGATTGGCACATATTGCTTGTTCATTTACTACCACACACGTGTTATGAGAGTGATGTAGAACTATGGCATGCTTGCTTTAATCACTTAAATTTTGGTAGTTTGTTGTGCCTAAAAAGGCAAGAGATGATGTCAAAGTTGTCGGCCCCTGTCAAACATGTATGTGAGAGGTGCATTTTGGGTAAAATGCAATGAGCATCATTCCCAAAAGATGGATCAATTAAGGGATGTCCAAAAATTACTCCTTATACATAGTGATGTATGAGGACACCATCAATCGGGGGATATCTTTATTTTGTGACTTTCATTTGATGACTATTCTAGGTACACCTAGGTGTGGTGTCCATTGAAAGGAAAGTGTGAAAGATTTTTAGACGCTTTAGACACTTTGTTTCTATGGTCCTTACACACCTCAGTAAAATGGCATGGCTGAGAGGAAGAACATGTCTCTCATGGAGATGGCATGTTGCATGGTTAAAGGCTAGTATTTATCTCATATTTTTTGGTTGGAGGCAGTTATGTATGCCACTTATGTGCTAAACAGATTTCCCACCAAGGCCTTGCAGACAATTACTCCCTTATGAAACTTGGAATGACAGGAAGCCCTTTGTGGCTCATTTGCATGTTTTGGTTGTGTCGCTTATGCTCTTGTGCCTGAGCAACAATGCTATAAGGTGGTAAAATGTATTTTTGTGGGATACAACTCAGAAAGCAAAGGGCATAAGCTCTACCATCCAACCACAAAGCGGATTTTGGTGAGTAGAGATGTTGTCTTTGTTGAGTGAGAAATCAATTCAATCCACGCTTTTATGTAAAAAAAATAAAATAGAGAACGTATACTCACAAGACATCTTTAATACACTCCTCCCTTTGTACAATGCCGGGCATCCATATATGGAGCAATTGAATGCTCAACAAGGTGCTGCAAATCAGCCCATACTGGTGACTGAAAATCTGCTCAAATTTCAACCCATAGATCAGTCTATTGATGAGACGATTATAGATAATGCAATGGATGAGTAAAGGGCAGACACACACGCATCCAAGAGTATACCAAATGGATGGTGTGCAGACATTGCAGGATAACAAATTAGCTACTCCTTTACCTAGTAGGACATGTGCAGGTTCTCATCATGTATGTTATTCTTTTGTGGATCATGCTCTCATTTTTCCAATATATGCAATGAAAAGGAACCTGTTTCCTGTGAGAAAGTATAAGAAAATAATGCCATGGTGCATGATGAGTTTGCCTCAATCCTCAAAAATAACACTTGGTATTTAGCAGATTTTCCTTATAGTAAAAAGGCCATTCGTATAAAAAGTGGGTTTCTCGGCCATTATTTTCTTGTACTTTCCTTTGAGAAAGTACAAGAAAATAAGTGCATGTTATAGGATGAGTACACCTCAATCCTAAAACATAACCCTAGTATTTAGCAAATTTGCCTTATGGTAAAAATACCATTCAAGAGAAGGGCATAGATATGATGAGACCTTTACACCCACGTCTCATATAACTATGACTAGGTATATTATTACATCGACAACACATCATGGTTGGAATGTACATCAGTTGGATATTAAGACTATCTTCTTGAATGGTGATTTGCATGAGAAGGTTTATGTATCTCAACCTTATGGTTTTATTGAGAAGGGACATGAGTCTAAAGTATAGAGGTTAAGAAAATCTTTATATGGCCTTAAGAAGGCTCCAAAGCATGGTATGAGAAGATAAACACATACTTGATTGCAAATGGTTTTTGCAACAATCCAACTGAGAGTACCCCCTATGTAAAGAGGAGTAAATGTTGTTTTTTGGTCATTGTTTTATATGTTAATGACATGTTTCTCATAGGCCTAATGAAGAGACAATTTCAGCTTTCAAGGTTGAATTATATGTGTTATTTAAGGTGATATTGCCTTACTTAAGTTCACAAAATAAGATGTTAAGCTTACCTGGGGGGGAGTGTAAGGAATTGGAATTCCAAACACTCAAGATAATGGCAAAAATAGCTGCGCATTTGCAAAAATAGCTGCTCATTTGCAAAAATAGCTACTCCCTTACATGAGCTCACAAGATGTCAAATTTACCTAGGGGAGACATGATGTAATTTTCCATGTTTACATAGATGCATCAGGATTCGCCATAGGGACAATACTAACCCAGCCCAAGGAAGGGAAAGGTTGATTTCCCAGTCTATTTTGCAAGTAGGAAGTTCTCGGATAACAAGAAGGCATGTACCACCATAGAGTGAGAGGCTCTGGGGGGGATGGTATATAGTGTTTAAAAGTTTAGGCACTACTTTTACAGGAAGTGCATTCTCAAGCAATAACAATGTAATCAAGGTGTTCTTCTTGTGTTGTCTCATGTGCATAACTATGAGAGAGAGAGAGAGAGAGAGAGAGAGAGAGAGAGAGAGAGAGAGAGAGAGAGAGAGAGAGAGAGAGAGACCATTCGAGCCAACAAAGGGAGGGAACCTTGTGGGAGAATGTGGCAAAGAGTATGAATATGGCTAACTCCAATTGCAAGACCTACTAGAGATACAAGTAGTTACAAACATAATAGTCCTCCACAACTACAAAAGATGGTGGATGCTAAAACCAAATCTAGGAGAGTGCACATTGGACCAGGACTACTTGAAGGTAGAGTCAACGGTGCTATTAAATCAATGCAAAAGCCAGACGAAGGGTAGTAAAACATCACAATATAATTTATGGGAAGACATAAAACAAATGAAAATCAATATGACGCTAGAACAATTTTGTTGAGCCTGGTACAAAATTATCGGAAGGAGCTCCTGAGTGAACTAGTGGATCTAGAGGTACACACCGATATAGTGAATATAAAACCAAACCCCATCACAGTAAACGATTGAACCAAATTGGGACACAACAGTTCTTAAAGAGTAACAGTAGTCACTCACAGTTAAGTCACACGATGCATTCCCTTAGGATGGTGGATCAAAGGAATGTCAAGCCCTTAGGGCTGATCCGTAGAGTACAGATCTAGATCCCACGATGTGATTACTCCATAGTGTTTGTGGTAATGCAGATGGGATAGAGCCTATCCCCGATGCTGCTAGGATGGCCATGGCTATAAAAAGGGAAGATAAAGCATAATTAGGCTACTTACTAGATAATGTTATAGAAAGGCAAGAAGAAGATGAGGGTTATAGTTATGGGCTCCAACCAAAAAGTCACTAAATCCACCAGACCACTTTTTGCTGAACATTTTAATTTCCTGGTAGGAGTGGAGGGGGAAGAAGAAAAGGTATTAAATGAAAATCCAGATTTAGTCTCACTCTGAGTTAGATGTGGACCGAATTATGCCCAATATGGTGTGGAGGCACAAGTAGGGGTGACAACTCCGAGAAAATGATCTAGAAGGCCTCAAATCTTTTGTGGTCATAGAAGCTGTTCATGAGACAAAAATGCAAAGAAATTCTAGAGTAAAGGATGATGAATTAGAGGACATGAACTTGGGGGATGTAGATAACGTTAAAATCCATGGTGCCTTCACTAATGCAATGGATTAAGCTAATCACATGCTAATGATGAGTGATTACACTAACCTAAGGTGGATGGTGTCTAATTACACCCATGATGATGTGTACGTGCAATAGACTCAAATTAATTAGATTCTAAGATAGAGTAGCTTTGTCTTATAAAGAGACTTGAGATATGTGCAAGTGCTTGTACTTTTCATTGCTTGGAAATGGCCCCTTTTATATGGGTAGAGTACATCTTTGCTTGTTCCATGCATGTGGGACAATCTAGTTTAGCATATGGCTTCATGCTTGCCTGCTCACTCTGTGCCTCTACATGTGTTCTATGGCACCACACTTCTCAACACTCCCCCTTGGTGCCATATCCTTAGGCTACTACAAGGTGGTTGAATGTGACGTTTATAATACTTCACCTCCCCTTATTGTAGGTGGTAGGTGGATAAACAAAATCCCCCCCTGGGTGCTCAACTAGCTACTCTCTTGTAGTCAAGTGGATACACAACAACAAACAAGGTGAAATAATAAGATGGGTGTCTATTCATAAGGTGACCCCTCTTTTACAACACATGGCTAGGGTAGTGGTGGTGGTGTTTTCCTCCTTGCTCTTTAGAAGAACTGATCATAGGGACCTCTTCGTATTGGGTGGTCATAGTCCTTATAAAGTTGCCTTCTTCAATCTGCAATCTTCTTCTTTCTGCCCGAACTTGTTGCAATGATTACACTTTGGCTTGTCTTTGAACCTGCATTCATTTTGAAAGTGTCCTTTCCTACCACAATTGTGATACTTCACATTGCTTTTGTTGCAAAATACATGCTCAACGGTGCTGGGATTGCTTCCTTTTAATTCTCTTCTTCTCCAAGAGGAAGGAGACACATCCATCAATTGTTGGCTCTGGCAGATTCTTCAGTGCATTATATTCCTTTGGCATTCTTTTTAAGATTATTGCAACTGCATCTTTATCTCCAATCTTAACATCTATGCCATCTAACTAGGTCATGATGCTTTTCATTTTATTGACAAACTGAGCCAAAGGCTCATTAAAATTCATTTGTAGACCATAGAATTCAATTGTTAGATGAATTTCTTGGTTCTTTGCCTTAGCTCTAAACACGAGATTTAATGTATCCCATGCATCCTTTACATGTTCCTTAGAGTCAATGTGATGAATAAGACTAGTGTTTAAGTGTAAACCAATAAGTGACAATGATTGCTCATATTTTTCAATGCACCTTTCACTTGGTTAATCTGGCACATTTTTCTTAATTATTTTCCACAATTTCTTATGCATTTGAAGGTACATCTATGTATTTCTTATGCATTTGAAGGTACATCTATGTATCCCATGTGTGGAATCCTTCCCCATTGAACTTCTCTACCTGCAAAGTGATGCTTGTTGTGTTGCCATAATAAGAAGGTATTTCCAATGAGCTTATGATGCTTCAATTGGCAGTGTCTATTCTCATATAACTTGGCAAATGTGGGTACTTTAAACAAGATGAAATGCGAGTAGTGCGTGTGCCTCTAATTTTTTATTTTTTACTTCTAGAGCTTCTTGAGAATAGCCCCAATGAAAAGTTAGTGCTTTTGATGTTGTGTAAACACACTACATGAAACCCTAATTGCTCAATTGTATTCTCAATTATTGCTAATTACCTATTAATTATATGATTATATGACCTATATAGTGATTAGTAGGCTGAAAACTTGGAGTTTTTAATTGAGCTAATTGAAGTGAAATTTGATAGGTCTTTTTGTATATCCTTATTGCTCTTAATTAGAAGCAAGGGATAGAGCCCAAGAATTAGTTCAAAACATGCAAAAAATCACTAGGATTTAATAGAAAGGCCTTGTAGCATTATATGGTGGTGATGTGTGTGAACACACTTAGGACCGTTGGGGCACTTTTTCCCTCACTAGGAGGTTTTTTCCCCTGTGCGTATGTACACTCTCTTATCTACGCATTTTGGGATGTGTACTTATCTTTAGTATCTAGTACACATTTGTTCATACTAATATAGTGAGTTTGTGTGCTCTCAAGCTTCTCTATCTAGTGTGTGTGCATTGTTGCAACCCTAACCCTAATTCCAACAATTGGTATCAGAGTATCTTCCTTAACACTTGATCTAGCAGTTTGCCTTCCTCCTCTCATGACTCTTTTTTTTTTTTGTCTCTGATTGAGATACCCTCTTAGGAGAAGATGGTATATACTGTAGTGTGTTGTATACGAAGTGTATAAAGTTTTTGGGGTCTGTGGCGTGATTCGGGCGTGTTTTGGGCACCGCAAGGTTTCTACAGACATTCTGGATATGCGTCATTTTGGATTGGTTCTGCTCGATTTTGGGTGTTTAGGCTATGCAAAGCAATGACAAAGATTTGGTGTGCAGCAGCATCTACAATGTCTTCAACGACATCGACCATCAAACTTTCACCAGTAACACTCTATTCTCTACTCTGTGTTATTTTTCATACACATTGCAAGTGATTTTTCAGTTGGCAGCCATCTGGGGTTGCATTCAATGAATAATGAGTACTTGCAGTGTGTTGAAAGATTTTGCATTTGGTAGATAGTCATGGCTAGTAGTAGTGATGTATTCAACATGTTGTCTGCAACAAGGACAAACTTGATCCTATATGATGAGGCATGTACTGGTGGTTGCTAAAGGTCTTTGGAATGTGGTCAGTGGTAGTGAAACTCATCCTGCTTTCACAACTACCAGTGCAACCAGGTGTTGCAGGTACATCTAAAGTAGAATATAATACAGAGATGGCTCCGCCACATGCACCACCAGTACCTCCCACTGGTGCTCAAACGAGATGGGATGAAAGAGATGCACAAGCATATGCATTGCTTGCACTTTTTGTGAAGCGAAGCATTATTTCTCATATTCGGTCATGTAAGACTTAAAAACAGGCATGGTATACACTTGGCTGCGTTATACCAGGTGCGCAATGAAGTACGTATTGCATATCTAGAGACTCAATGGACAACTTCTTGACCAAGATCAAAGATTAAGGAGCAGCTCGCTAGTGTGGATGAGATACATCCTGATAGTACATTGGTGCCCACAGTTCTCAATGCATTGCCGAATTCTTATCAAATTTTTATCTCTACCCTTGGACTCATGATAAAGGGATATCCAAATGCCCTTACATTTGATGAGCTAGTTTTAGTACTCTTGCAAGAAGAGCGGTCTAGGCAAAACCGATCTGTTATGTGAGTTGGCGCGACCAAGCTTTTGTTGCCAGTCAGAAAGGCAAAGGTAAAGCTTCTTTGCATGGTGGCTATAAGCCAAAACCAGAATCCTTAGTTAGGTAAGGATGCAAAGAAAGAAGGTGATAAGCCTAAAAAGAAGGGCAAGTGTCACTATTGCAGGAAACCACGGCACTACATAAATGAGTGCAAGAAAAAACTAGAGAATGGGAAAAAGAAAGAATCGGGCATGGCTGTGGGGCTGATGCATTTACACCAAGTGCAGAGAAGAAGGAATTTACAAGTTTTGCTCAAGATGATTGGTTATGGACTGTACATTGCAGTTATGACCCTTCTGTTCATGATGTATGCATGATGTCAGTGCAGAATCGGATGCTTGGTACTTTGACAATGGTGCTAGTAAGCACATTACTTCACAAAAAAATTTGTTCTCATCTCTAGAATCTTGCCCAAAAGTAGGAACCGTCACATGTGAAAATGGTTTCTCATATCATGTCAAAGGGGTTGGTAGAGTTGTGCACACTACTACAAATGGGGGCGCATTTACTCTTTTTAAAGTTTTATATGTGCTAGGCATTAAGAAGAACTTGCTGTCAGTTTCAGCCTTAGTCTTGTCAAGCTTGATGGGGTGAAATTTGTGGATGACAGATGTATAATTCAGGATAAAAATGATGGTTATTCTATAATTGCCTCAAGTACCTTGTGTCATGGCCTATACAAGATGGATGTATTTGAGAAGTTGCAGCATGATGCTTGCTCAGTCTCTACGACTCGTGCTATGAGTGATGCATAATTATGGCATGCACAATTCGGCCAGTTGAATTATGATAGTTTGTTACGCCTTCAAAGGCATGATGGTGTCTAAGTTGCCAACTCTTGAGACCCTTGCTAGACATGTATGTGAGGGGTGTACTCTTGGTAAAATGCATCGGGCATCATTTCCAAAGGATGGATCTGTGAGAGCTGTTAAGAAATTACAGCTTATACATAGTGATGTATGTGGTCCTATGAGGACACCATCTATTGGGGGATATCTCTACTTTGTCAGTTTTATTGATGATTACTCCAGATATAGCTGGGTGTATCCATTAAAGTAGAAGTCAGAGGTTTTTATGTGCTTTAGGCACTTTGTATCCATGGCTGAAAATGCATGTGAATGTAAAGTTGGCACCCTTCGTTCAGATCGAGGGGGGGAGTATATGTCCAAGTAATTTCATGCATATATGGCTGAAAAAGGCATTAGGTATCAATGTACAGTGCCATACACACCTTAGCAAAATGGTGTGGTGGCTGAGAGAGGAAGAACAGGTCTCTCATGGAGATGGCACAGATGTATGGTGAAAGCCCAAGATTTACCTCATGGTTTTTGGTTAGAGGCAACTATGTGCGCAAACTATGTGCTGAACAAATGCCCTACCAAGGCCTTGCAGTCTAAAACTCCTTATGAAGCTTGTGTTAATCCCATTTTAGATTAACAAGTATGCTCCTCCAATTGAAGACATTAATAAGTGTCATGAAAAGGCACTATAAAAGTTATACATTATGAGATATTGGCCACCCAAGGCCTAGTTAAGTAAGTTTTGGGTCCTAAGTCTGAATAAGGGCCAAATGTATATAAGGCATTTTCTCATAATGAAAAGACACAATCCCTCTTTGTGCTATTGTTGAGAGCTCTTCTTTGTAGAGAGATTGAGAGAGAGCATTCTAGCATTTGTGCCTCTTCTATGCTTGTATGATTCATGCTTGTGTGGGAGAGTGAGTGAGAGTGATTGCCTTATGCGACGGTGTGAGCGACTCTACACGGTGACAGCGTGGAGTTGGAGCTTAACAAGTGAACTTGGAGGTCTCAAGGGACTCAAGTTCGAAAAACATTAGTAAGTGCCCTACGATAGTTGTGTTCTATTGCTCATCCTTTAGGTGAATGTATTGAGTTCCCTCTTGGAGGTGTGGTAGCCCATAACATTTTTGGCGCCGCCGGGGAAACACCTTTGTTTCTTCCTTCCTCTTGAAGTTTCATCTCCCATTGCATAAGATTCATGATTGCCTTTGCATAAGATTCATGATTGCCTTTGCATTCTGGTAGTGCATTGTGAGGAAATGAATGGATAAGATTTGTGTGGAAGTAAAAAATTGTGTGAAATTGGTTGTGTTTGTTGTGTATATGTGTGGTGGAGTGGTCTTAGAATAGCACTATTTTTTCTAGTTAATTTTGATATTTGCATCACTGGAAGCATCAATGTGAATGAGCACGTTGGTGTTCTATTTTTCTTCTTTTTCAAAAATTCACAAAAATCTAAAAAATAAGGAGCTGTGCCTTGAACTTGTATTCGACTCCTTAGATGTGGCACAATCATTTTGGGAACTGTTGGATATGTATTTTGCACCTAGAATCACATTAGTCGACGCGGGAAGTTCCCACGTGAAATTACAGGAAAATGTTCACGCCGTGAACCATTTTCTGCAACTTCATGCCATGAACCGCTCCCGACATTAGCGCCGCGATTAACGTTACAATTCACGGGATTAAATTGCCAAAAATAGGTAACCTTATCCTTACACCTCTGACGCTACGAGGTCTGACAAAATTAAGAATCGTGAAAGTGGAGAAAATCGTTCACGACGTGAACTATTTCAGAACTCTTCACGGCATGAACCATCTTTTGTTCACGATGTGAGTTTTCCTGCAATCTCATGCCTTAATCAAATCCAACTCACGAACTTAGTATAGCCAGGTTAAGGCTAAGGAAGTCTTGAAAAGATTGACACCCATAAGAAGGTAACGAGGAATTTTGATTCCAAGAACAAAAATTTTTAAACACGTGAAAGTGCAAAAAATCATTCATGACGTGAACTGTTTTCTGACACTTCTCTGCAATCTCTTCAGAAACAGATCGACAGAATCTGATCAAAAGTTCATTGGTGGGACATCAAAGTGGCCTATCAAATCATATATACATGCAGTTAAGATCTAGAAAGCTCATCGGAGACGATCTTGCACCTGACGATAGTGCATCAAATCACCCAGGATCTTCCTATCAAAAAAGTATGGATTCATGTCAGTAAGCACTCACTTGAGTGTATTAAGGAACTTGACCACCGCTGAAACTAGTAGTGAAGAGTCCATGGAAGAAGGGCTGAGGTACTCTGGGTTTAGGAAAGAGGAGAAACCACCCTCCCCAACCAGATCCAGTGGTATCGTTGATATCGCTCGGAGATTTTTTGGTCTCCAAACCAGTCATGCGAAAAGCAATCTACGGGCATGGGCCCGTCAACCAGCGCTAGACTTGGTCCAAGGCAAGAAGTGCCATCCAAATGTCAAATTCAAGGCTGTCGACGAACACTGGCACTCCCCGAATGAGACGGGACATGGAAAGTGTAGCAGCCAAGACGGGTCAAGTATTCTTTCCCACCTCAGAAGAAGTAGAGTTAGATCTAAAAAGGATCAAGGTGGAACGACAGCTACGAGAGTTGAGCTTAAGGAAACAAGAGATCGATACTCGAAGGGAAGAGCTAAACAAAAGGAGATGGGAGGTTTAAACCTACTCCAATAACAGGGTAAGGAGCCAGAAATAGTCATGGAAAAAAGCGAGGGAGAAAATCCAAACTTAGAACCCATAAATGAAGAGCCCAGAGTTAAAGAAGGGTTGTAACCCTAGAAGAAGAGGATAATCTAGCAAGAGTGGCGGGTGAAGTGGAGGATCGTTTGTACACCAAAAAAGACATTGAGAAGATGATCAAGCATCCTACGTTCCTGTATAGGACATGGAACTTTTAATTCTGCAAAGGCGTGCAGAGGCAACTAATAATGAGCCACTCCAAGGTGCAATAATGGAAGGACCATCCCACAGATCGGAGATACCTAGAAGAGTCAACACAGGAAGAGGACGAGGTCTAGATAGGGGGAGGGAGCAATTCCTCCACAGACCAAGGGTGGATCCAACCATTGACCTTAATGCAGTCACAAGGACAGATCTGTTGAACATGGCTGCAGAAATGGACCCAGGAATGGTCAGGGAACTAGGAACTCCTCTAGAATTCCGACCCTCCCAGATGAAGCCACACATCATTTCCAAACTTGTCCAAAAATTCTTTGGGGACGGAGATCCTAACACAGGTAGAGATTTTTGACTCCACATGCAAAACCTGCGGGCCTGTCAATGACGTGACAATGATTCATGCTTTCTCCACTGACAGTGGAAGGGAAAGTACATCAGTGGTTCCAAACCCTTAAACTCGAGGATAAGGTTAACTTCACACAACTTAAGAATGTGTTTATGCCCAACTTTGCCACAGAAGTGGTGACAAATGGACCTTTGTGGCACAGCCGCACAATATCAACAAAAGGAAATGGAGTCGATGAGATACTATGTGTCTCAACTTAAGCACTTAAATTCAAGGTGAAAACTACGGGAGAGGTTGACTAACGATCAGTTATTACCTTGCTTCTAGAGAGGAGTTAGAGACCACAAGATGCATGATTATCTGGTACTAGTCCGACCAGCCACTCTAGATGCATGTTGCAAACTGGCAATTGAATATGAAGATAATATGCTGGAATTGCCGCAATCGAAAGATGTCAGAATATCTTCGACAACTACTTCTCGTGTCTCGAGTCACTAAGAGATTGGAACTCGGAGCAAGCAAGTCAGAAACATGACTGTGGACGAGCTCAATAATGTAATACTAGAGAAATTGAAGGTAAACAAGGGAAGAGAAACATCTGGGCATGGGCATAACCATCTTTACCCCCATAGGAAATTGGTGTAATGCTCTATGTGCAGATTGAATCACACTACCACCGAATGTCTACAATTAAGAGCAAGGCCATTACTCTATTGTGCACACTGTGTAGAATTAGGGAGTCATGATACTTCAATGTGCAGATATCCAAGGTTCCAAATTGTTGCACAACTGCTGGCACCTAGAGCTCCATTGGCTTTACCAGCACCACTTGGGCAAATCACTGCAGTTACAGGACAACCCAACTCTTCCTATTTACCTAGGGGGATGTCTGAGTACATGACACTTTGCCTCTACCACCACAACCACCACAGGCTAAAATCAACCAAGTATTGATTGAAGAGCCATATGAAGATATTGATATGGTATACGTGAAGTAGAACTTAGTGGAGAGTACTATGAAGAAGCTGCGGAGGTCACACCAGAATTCTATGTCCTATAAAATAACACGCTAGTACTTGTGTTTCAAACCACGGTACAATGGAAGGGTAAGAACATGAACTCGAACATGAGGAGAGAACTACAATGTTTTGGCTAGAGGGCCGCATCAAATCGCCTGTGAGTGCCCAAACAAGAATGTGGTTCATACGCACCAATCCCAACAAGTGACTGCTTTTCCCAATTACATGCTAGTACTTACTTATACTAAATGTGGTATTGATCATTTGATCAAGGATTGTCCATACCGCGCACAAGTGGTTTGACTTCCACTTCTAATCAGGCCACCATCTGACCATTAGTGTGCAACCTAGAAATATCACACCACTCAATGTAATAACATGAGCCCAAGCCCAATTTGGGAGACGGGGAAGAATCGAGCAAATGCAACCATTTCCAGAATTGGCTGCTGCTGCAGGAGAAGAGTGAAAAAAGTGGGTGTAAGGGTGATACAAGGGTCACAATCCAAGATGGATCCAAAGAAGATACGATCGACATCGAGAGAAGAAGGGAATCAAGGGATCAACAACAAAGAGCCGGACCTAGAGGAGGAAAGGGAGCGACCATCAACTCCTAAAGGAGTCGGTGAGTACCCCAATGCCGATGAGGAGATAAGAAAGCTCAAATATGCCATGGCCTTCATAGAAGAATGTCAACGGCTTCATGAAGCCAAGCTATCGGGTCAGGGATACAATGTATCCAACGAAACAAGCCAACAAGGGAAAGGGAATTCGATGTACCTACTCCAATTCTAGAAGAAACAGAAGAGGGATCTCAAGAAAACACAATGACCAGAATTTTTGAGGAAAATACGACGCTGGGTGAGTCCATCCATCCTTCCCTAGGGATGAATACAAGACACACACCTGGGGAGAACCCTCAATCTTTGTCCCCCATATAGATGCAATATATACGGGGCGGTCAAGCACACCCCCAAAGCACCAAGGTGGCCTAGATAGAAATCCCAAACAGGAGGGCCACCACAGTTGGCCCCATCAGGATCTTCACTTCCGTGGTGCTAAATGCATCCATGATAAACCATTAGTCATGTTGTCTTCTTTTATACTGCCCCACCTTCTCTACACCTCTGGCTCATACACATGCTCTGCGCACCTCTGAATCAATCGGCTTTTCAACCACTTGTCATGCAACCAGGAGGATGTAGATCATTCAATTGAGGAAGCCTGCGTGGCAAACTTGACAAGTATGAGGAAAACTAAACGGAAGGGGATCGAGAAAATTTGAATGCTTCAATACTAGGCCCAGCAGTACTGACACCCAAAGCGCCCTCTTCGTCATCACTCAAAGCGATGGCCACCTCCTCTTTTGGCTTTGTTGTTGTTATAGGAGGAGGAGCTGCGTCTTGTTGGTCTGCTGTTGCTTCAACATGGGCATTAATCACCGCTTCCACCGCTGCTTCTTGAACTTTTTCTTTCTCGCCTACAACCTCCTCATCAATATTAGTATTGCTAGGACAGGTCGTGGGCACCTCTACTGCGCCATCCTCCACATGTCTTTCATGATTACAGTCTCCACGAAGCTGCCTACATCTCTGCATCTGCTTCTACCTTGAGCCGCGTCACCAGCTAGTGGATTGCTAACATCGTGGATTGCCAACGTGTTCCTGACTTTTTCCCTAACAGAGAAACTGTGCGCAAAGAAAAAGGAAAACACAAAAAGAACGAAAAAAAAGGTGTCCATTGCCCCCAAGTTGCCCATCCTCATACACCAAACATCAGGTAGGTCAAAAGGCCAAGTCCCTCTCTTGTTACGAGCTCCCCACTTACACCCCTGAAGGACTTCTCATCCTCTACAACAGGTGCCACCTCCAACTTTAGATTATCCAGGCCACCGGGATCATGCAGTTCGATGACTCCCATGTGTCCTTTCCCCTGGACATCTCCCCCCAAGAGGCCGACGACGCTTGCCGCGTCTTCTACGCCAAGTGCCCGAACACTAACTCCTCCGACGATGACAACGATGATGATCAAGACGAAGGAGTGGCTCCCAGAAACCCCCCAATGAGACACCGCCACCCTCGTCTCCTCCTCATCAGCCTCCCCCCCCTCACCCATCCCAACCTAGTTACAACTCCCAACCACCCCCACCCCCACCCCCACCCCCACCACCCCCATGAACCACCCTTTCTCTCTTCCCCTCACAATCCTCTACCACCCCCACCCTCCATCTCCATTTGGGCCTCCCCCTCAACCTGAAAGACATTCTCTTGATGTCGGCAAGGCTCCCACCTCTCCTTACCGTAACCCTTGCCACGGTACCTTCTCCATCAACAACCCCTCCACCCTCATCACAATCACACCTTGACTTCCCTTCCCCCACACCTCTGGAGGAAGGCAAACCCCCCCCCCCCCCCCCCCGCGCGGCCCCCACCGCAAGAGAATGAAGAGGTGGACCCACCTGTCAACTGGTGCGATCCCCTAGATCGCATGGAGTGCGAGTAGGCCATTAACATCCTGCTCAGTCGACAACTCCAAGAATCCCCCGTCAACAGGGTGACCGGCCGTATGGACATCCATGTCCTTCGGCCCTACTTGGATGCCAAGCATAACGCATGGAAGTGCCAGCACCCCCATCGGTAACGAGGAGATTACCAGCAACCCCCCTCCACTACTCACCCCATAACTTTTGAACTTATGGGCGAGCAGCCTGTGGCCCTTTCTTCTCAAACCATTTATCTTGGAGCAGTATTGCAAGGCACCCTGTCATCTATGGATTGACCCCGCCTACTTGCCCATCCCCGTAGACGCTGGGCTTGGGACCTCTTCAATAAGGAGCAGACAGCGAACCCTAAACTCCGATACAACTTTCCCTGGTTCACCACATCGACGTCCCAAAGCCCCTGCACCAAGGCCACTATACTCACGAAGATCCACACCTTCATCGATGAATATGGGCAAGTGCCTAATGATGCAGTGATTGTCACCACCATCCACTTCTTCCACCTATTATCACACTTTTAGAAGCCTTCCCAAGTTGGAACCACTACTACGAGGGTAGCCAAGGTCTCACTTTCGACCTCAACAAAGGCCCCACTCTGAAGCAGTTATTTGGCTACTACGAGCACATCCAATGGATGCCTACCTGGTGCCTGCAGACCTTCGAAGATATGATGGAGACCACTTTTTGAACAAGCTACAGAGTCTTCCACATCGATCCCCCCACCACATCCCAAGTCGCGGTTCGACTTCATCCGCATCTACTCCACTAAGTATCCCTACCAGCTCCGAGGACGGATCTGAATTAGGGAGGGGGGTATGTTAACCACAGTGGTTAACATCATTTTTCAAGCATGGTTACATTTCTTGTAATCCATTGTTATGTAACTACACTAAGCACTTCTTCTTGAAAAAGATATATGGGATGACCGAGCTTACTTGTGTAATGCCGGTCTCACAGGAATGAGCCTAGATGTACATAGAGCTAGGAAGTCAGTTTTGGGTCTCCAATTGTAAATGGGCGGCCGGCCATTATAAAATGTGAGCTCATGTATATAAGTGATTTATGAAATATATGGCAAGGGACAATCCCATTATTATAATTGAGTCTTGTGTTCTCTCCCTCTTGTGACTATGGTTGTATTGGTTGATGCATGCTTGCTTGATTGTGGTGTGTGCATGTAGGTGATGATTCCTATCTTTCCCTCTCTTCTCCCTCTTCTTGTCTTCTCTGTGAGACCACTCTTGCATACACATAGGCATTGAGTAGAGGTAGAGCTTTCCATAGCTCCCTTCCTCTTTGCTCTCTACCTAGCTTGTGGAAGCTCCATTTGAGTGGCAAGTGGAGGTGGAGTGAGCCCCTAGCTGCTTCACATTGGGGAGCTAACCCTCATTAGGGTTGGCTAAATGCTACTCTCCAAACCAACCCTTGCACAGTCTTCTTCTCTCACTCTCTTGTGCAAGGTAGCATATTGATTTGGTTAACATACCATGCCAAAGAATGGTCGAAGGCAACAAGCAAAAGCAGATGAAAGACTTGAAGCAACCAATAATGATCCCAACACTCCAGCAAAATGATGTATGAATTAAAAGGCAAAACTGATCCCAACACTCGAGCAAAATGATGTATGCTTGCTTTCTGTTGGCTTGCTTTCTCTTGTGAATGCATTTCTAAGAGAGACCGAAACGAGCGATAATAGGAGTTTAGAAGGATACAAGGATCACATACGAAATGACAATCTTAGAACACATACGTATATGCTATTAAAGCAAAGATTTCAAAGACGCTTCCACAAAGGTGATCATAAAATTCTAATGTTTTAAAGCATATACATGTAAGATAAGCTCTCTTTAATCTCCCTAAGCAAAAAGAGAGAAAAAATCCTTGTAAATAGAGGATCTAGTCGTGCTTTAGGGAGCATGAAGAGAAAGGTGCTCATATTTATTCTCCCATTGTAAAAAACCATAGTGAATATCTCCCATTGTAAAAAACCATAGTGAATAGATCGTCCAGTTGTTTGAAGTCATGCTTTAGGGAGCATGAAGAGATGAAGGGTGCTCATATATGTTCTCCCATTGTAAAAAACCATAGTGAATAGAAGGTCGGGTTGTTTGAAGTCGTGCTTTAGGGAGCATGAAGAGATGAAGGGTGCTCATATATGTTCTCCCATTGTAAAAAAACCATAGTGAATAGAACGTCAAGTTGTTTGAAGTCGTGCTTAGCATGAAGAGTTGAATAGAGCGATAATCGTACTTTTAGGGAGAATATAACACAGCCCTCAACTAAAACAATCGATACAAATGTAAAAAAGAATCATGTGCACTTTATAGAACCAAGGATCAACACAAGGTCATTGTAAAGAGGTTAATATACCCCTGCCCCCCACCCCCCCCCCCCCCCCACACACACACACACACGAGCGAGCATGGAGGGAGTTTAGGAGGATATGAACAGTAAGGGTCACATATGAAATTACCATCTTAGAAGGCATATGCTATAAAAGTAAAGATTTAAAAGAAGCTTCTACAAAGGAGGATATGAACAGTAAGGGTCACATATGAAATTACCATCTTAGAAGGCATATGCTATAAAAGTAAAGATTTAAAAGAAGCTTCTACAAAGGTGGTCGTGAAATTATGATGTACTTAAGGGTACACAATGAGTCTCTTTAATCTACCGATGTCTTATTAAGGTATGTTGAGAAGAGGAGTTGCCATAATCATCCGACGACTTATATGGCACCAACGTTTCTCATCACAAGAACTCGTGTTTCGAGCATGTCGTCCATGGCGTACTTGACGCCTTCACGTTGGAGTCCCGAGTCCTTGAGCCCACCATAAGGCTGGCTGTCCACCCTCACACTGGGCGAATCGTTCAACACCACGCCTCCCACCTGCTTTTGCACACAGCCATCATCACCCACCTCAATTTGCCAAAATCCATCCTACTTTCCTGCCTCACTGATGGAATTCTACTTCTTTTTTAACTTAAAATACCTCCATGCGCTCGAAGGCGTAGAAGGCTTTGTTGACATCAGCTGTGAACACACCCGCTTGAAGTCCATAATGGGTGTTGTTGGCTTCGGCCACAGCTTCTTTGAAACTCCTGTAGTATGTCCACAAGGTGATCATCATCTCGAAACAGTGCAACAACAACAAACTAGAGTCGCAATTGCGCACCACCGCACTAGCACAGACAGTACAAAAAAAAAGACTCTCCATTCACAAAATATTGGCATGGGGCACTTGAGATTCTTGTAACATAAACAGATCTCTCTCTCTCTCTCTCTCTCTCTCTCAAAAGGAGAGTAGGCAAAGCAGGCTCACTTGTAAGGGTACATCAACACCACTGGGCCAAAGATCTCCTCTACCCTGGCTTCAGCATCCAAGGGCACATTCTCCAAGAGCGTAGGCTCAACAAAGGCCCCTTTCCTCTTCCCTCCCACAAGCACCTTTGCCCCCCTCTTCACAGCATCCTTGATGGTCCCTTCAATGCTCTCGGCCGTAGATTCTGAGATCATGGGCCCAATGTATGTGTTATCCTCGTGAGGGTTCCCCATTTTCAGCTTCCCTACTGCTTCAACCATTGCACCCTTAACCTGCCCATCACACATCTCTTACATTACCATCCAGGAATAAAATTTCCCCAATTGGGTTAGATATTAGGTATTAGCCAGAGACCATTGAGCACCTGATCATAGAGCTCTTGGCGGACATAGAGGCGTTGCATATGGATGCACGATTGCCCACTCTGGTAGTACCCTCCAAACACTAATTTCTGAACTGTTGTTTGCAAGTCTGGCACTAGGTCCTCTACTATGCAAGGTGCGTTTCCACCAAGCTCCATCACGACCTAATCAGCACACACATCATAAGGATTAGCTGAAAGTGTAGAAAACCTTGATTGTAGTTTTTTGGAAAAAGGATAACTGCTCATACCTTCTTCTTGCCAGCTCGAGACTTCATCTCCCAGCCAGCAGTTCCTGAGCCTGTGAATGTGAGAAGCTTGAAGCGGTCATCTGTGGTGAACTTGTCAGCGTCTTTGCGCGAACACGGCAAGATGGAGAAGGCTCCCTTGGGCAGGGCTTCACACTCAGCTAGAATCTGGCCAATGATGAGTGCCGAGAGGGGGGTTCTACTACTTGGCTTGAGGACAAAAGGGCAGCCGACTGCGATCGCAGGGGCGACTTTATGTGCAACAAGGTTGAGGGGGAAGTTCCAAGGACTGACCATGGACACAGGGCCAATTGGAAACTTTTTCACTATACCCTGCAGGCAAAACACATTTGAAAAAAACATCTTAAGCTGCACATCTTTATCTGAGAAAGAACGGGCATCATGTTGATTTTTCCAACATCATACGCAATGACCCCAAAAACAGTATACTTCTTTTCAGTGGGTACCTGCATTCCTTTGTTGCGGGCTGAGATGTCCAAGGGAAGGTACTCTCCATAAATACGTGTTGTTTCCTCTGCGGCGATTTGAAATGTATCGATGGAGCGCTGGACCTCCCCCCTTGAGTCCTTGATGGGCTTTCCTGACTCTGTGGTGATCAAGTAGGCCACCTCCTCTGCTCTCCTTTGAAGCTCAGACACCACCTTCTGCAATACAAGCTTCCTCTCAAAGGACCCCATCTCCGCCATGGCGGGTGCGGCCCTCACAGCACCCTGGATGGATTTTTCAATGTCCTCGGCAGAAGCGAGAGGAACTTTTGTCACTGTGATCAAATCACATGCATACACAGACACATGCACACAATGAGAACGATGAACTCACTAGTCAAGTCCTATGCACGCAAACACACAATGCATCATTTTGGATGGAAAAAAACTGATTAACACACAGCTAATCAGTCTTTCTATTGTCAGTATAACTAGCAGAACACTAACGTGATGTTTTAAGAGAGAAATTTGAATGGACACTACTCACCCACTTTGCCTGTGAACTTGTCCGTCACATCCACAAACTGGCCACTCTCTCTGGGATCGTTATTCACATACATGCAGAAGTTTGCCATGCCATTGGCTACAGCCGCGCTATCCATTGTCGCGCTTCTTGTGTTAAACGCAAGAAAAGCGGGTATCCAAAAAAAAAAAACACTGATATGTATGCAGACTAGCAGGTTTCTTTGAACGAACAGTGGAGGGATCGACCACACACATAATCGGCCTCCTTAATTGTGAGAGGGTGCAGAGGAGCTGCTGGTTTCTCACCAATCTTCCACGCATCCGGCAACGTGTCTACTCGTTGCGGTTCTAGCTGGACACATGGTGGAATCTCGTCGACGTTCGTTTTACGTGTCATTAATTATTTATGTTGGAATATTCTATTATTGTTGATGTTTTTTATGGTATTTCCCAAGATTGAGTCATCGGATCCTCCTAGGCCATATGCATGGCAACCTCTCTCTCTCTCTCTCTCTCTCTCTCTCTCTCTCTCTCTCTCTCTCTCTCTCTCCACGGGAAGCTCTTGTGAACTAGGCTAGAGACTTATCAAACACAGAAAGCGCAAGTACACAATGAACAGAAGAGTAACTACATGATATATTGGAAGAACCCAAAGCGCAATTGGAAGATGCGAGGCGAGTGGGTGTCCTTGGAAGTTAATGTGAAGGTGGCAATGCATGCAATGGTATGACGGGCCTAAGCACACGTGTGCTTTGTGCATGCAAGAGGCGAGAGGATGGTGGGCGATTGGGAAGCCGATGAAGAGAGAGACGAAGGATGGGGTGATTAGGAAGCCGATGAAGAGATGAGGCTGCGGGAACAACAGGAATAGGATAATATCGCCCCAAGAGGTGATCGCGAGATTGGATATCTACGCTGTTGCAGGCTCAGCAACGCTGCCAAGAAAACTTGCGTAGTGGCAAGGTAGGTGTCAATATCCCACCTGAGCTGGTCAGAAGACAGGTCGGTCTATCCTTCATCTTTAGTGCCATCGTGTTCTGTCCTAGGAAGCCACCTAATAAGGCCGAGAGAAAGTAGTATTTCAAATCTTTTATCTCGATAAGGGATTCTTCAATGTTCTCTTTGTCAAAGGCCAAATGGTCATCGACTTTGTCAATGTTCTCTTTGTCAAAGGCCAAACGGTCATCGACTTGTTCACGAGGGCTCCGCTGTTTATGGGCACAAAGTTGGTGCATGCGATGCCTTTTGACCCCTCCTTCGATGTTAATAGAAGCCTTAGGGAAGCATGTCTAGTATGGGTTGATACAGTAGGATTGCCGCCTTGGCTGAGGCCTACATTGAAAGATATGGCGAGTACTTTGGGACCTGTATTATTTGTGCGAAGGGATGACGATAATAGTCGGCAGTCAAACAAGGTGTGTATTTCTTGGAACACACTAGTGGAAACACCCAAAACAATAGAACTGGATCTCGGGGAACTAGGAAAAATGGAGCTAATGGTAAAATTTGGGGGCTTCCCAGAGGTTTGCTTCAAATGCGGGGACTTTGGGCACATAGCTAGAAATTGTGGGTCGAAAAGCAAAGTGGAGATGGATGGGGTAGGAAGCAAAGAAGAGGGTTCAGAGGGGGGGAGTAAAGCTGGAGCTGCTAACATACAGGGGGACAAGGAGGACAAGGGAAATGGGAAGATGACCATTGAAGAAATGGAACCTTAAGAACAAGGGTGGACAAGGGTGAAGGATAAATCTAAAGGGGGAAATAATCTTAGACAAGTCAAAGGTGAGGCTAGGAAAGATTTAACCAAAATGGGAGAGAAAGGGGTGGGGGGGTGGGGGGGAGTAAATCGGTCCTCCTATGTATTCCAATCCTTTCAGTCCTTTAGGGGAGGATAGTGAAACCTCATCAATAGGAAGATTTAATTGGCAAGTGGACACTACATGGAGGGAGATTCAAACAGTAGCCGGGGAACGGAGGGAAGAGGTAGGGGGTGAAGAAGAGCTGGAGGTTGAGATGGTCCTAGCCACTACACAGGAATAACCATGGGTAGCAAGATTAAGAGATGTACTTGGAATGTTAAGGGGTTAAAGGACAAGAAGAAAAATGCAGCTTCTTGGGGATTGGTAAAAGATTGGGATCTATCTATAATGGCTATCCAAGATCATAATCTTTTTGGTATAGAAGGGGGGAGAAAGGAAAGTTTTAGAGATTGGGTAGTGTTGTATGTGGGTTTAAAATCAGGATTTAATGGGGTACTAACTATTATCAAGAAAAACCTAAAGCCCAATATTATTGCTAATAATCACCCCAATGGTAGGATTCTAGTTGTAGAGGTTCAGAAGAAGAGAAGGTGTGGATTATTAATATTTATGAGGCTCACAATCATAAAATTAGAGGAGAGATGTGGGAGTGGAGTTCTAGACTAGATGGTCACTGTCCTTGCATTATGATGGGGGATTTAAATTTGGTTGAGAAGAAAATAGATAGGTGTGGGGGAAGTACAGTTTTGATGGGACAAGAGAAAAAGAAATGGGAGAATCTTAAGAGGAAGGATGGGACTAATTGATGGCTGGGAAATAGGGCCATGGGCATCTAATCTAGGACATACCTACTTTAGCTTGCAATACTTTGGATCATCTTCTAGACTTGATAGGGTTTTTTAAGCCATCAAGCCTCTTGGATACCACACGCCTTTTTAGCCAAAGTGGAGACCTCTTCGGTGCTATCTAATGACATACCTTTGATGTGGGGATGGCAGCTAGCTAATTGGGGGGAGGAGGAAATCAAAAATTTCCCTATGTGCGAAAGCTAAGGGTGAACAATCTATTGCTGAAGGATGAACTATTCGTTTGTCTTACTGAAAAGGTTATCAGTAGGCTAAAGAGTAAAGGGAAGAGGGAGGGGTCCTAGAGGAAATTTGATAATGAAATGCAAGGCATTATTAGAAGGGTGGGCAAATTAAGGGCCTTATTTGGGTTGGCCAAAGATAGAGGGAGCATGGAATTACATGGACAAGTTAGAGATGAGAGAGGTCAGGAATTGAGAGATGTCCACCAAATTGCTTTAAAATGGGTACTTTTTAGGCACCACATTGAGTCTTAAGAACGATGACTCATAGGATAGGTTCCAAGTAGAAACCAAATTGTTAAATCTGGTCAAAAAAGGCATACAAATTGATAGAGCTAGGTGGCTGGAGAGGGATATTGAGATGGATGAATGTTGGGAGGCTTTGCAAAAACTAGGTAAGGAGAAATCCCCGAGGTGGGATGGGTTGTTAGTAGAATTATTTATAGCTTTTTGGGATTCTTTGAAGGATTGGGTATGGTCTTCTTGAAAAAAGGCCTTTTGGGATTCTCTGAAGGATTGGGTGTGGTCTACTTGCAAAAGGGCTTTTGCCACCCCCACAGGAAGGATGGACAATGTTTTGAGGGAAGGTATGGTAAACCTAATCCCTAAACAGCCTGCCAATAGTAGCTTCAATCATTGGAGGCCTATTACTCTTCTTAGAGTAGTATATAAAATACTAGCCAAGGAAGTTTCTCAAAGAACTAGCCAGAATGTATTATTCTACAACTTGATCTAGATAAAACTTATGATGACAGAGTACATTGGTCTTTTGTAGCAAGAGTATTGGAGAAATTGGGCTTTGGAAATAGAATTGCCACATGCATCTATACTCTTACAAACTGGTGCCTTCTCTAAACTATACTGAATCAAATATTAGTTGGGGGATTTGAGATCAAAAGATTTGTGAGACAAGGATGTCCTTTGGCTCCCATGCTGTTTGCTGTGGCTTTTCATGCTCTCCTAGTAGCTCCCGATGAAGCTAGAGAAAGAGAAATAATTTCAGGACTGAAACTTAAGAATGGTCGGAAGGGGTCAACCTGTCATTCCATGACAGGTTGGCCATTGTCAATATAGTTTTGAATGCTTACATCATGTTCCTCTATTCTATGATTGAATTTAGAAAATTCCATTGGAAAAGAATCGATTATGTGGAGATATCGTAATGATGGTAAGAAGGTATCTTCATGGTTGGCCTATGATAAAGTCAACATGCTCAAAGAGATGGGAGGACTAGGGTTCTACACTTGCCTACCCATGCAAAGGCTAGGATAGTAATAAGCCTTCCAAAATTTCTTCAATAGGAAGGCATTTGGACCAAGGTGCTAAGAGAGATAGTGGAAGAATTTGAGGTGAAATTCAAGGGAAAATGGGTGAGACTTGATTGGAAGGAGAAGCTGCTATCTTTTGCTCCCCTAAAAATAGTGAACTCCCATTTCTACAAATTTCTATGCTTTAATTGGAAAGAGGTGATGGGGTTGATTAAATGGGATGGGTTCACTAGAGCCTCTAGGAACTCCTTCTTCAATTTAAATATCTGGTGGACTCATAGATTTAACCCCCGTTGGCAACTCAATATAAGGACATCTAGAAGATTAAACAACAGGGGTGTAAGAAGACTAGGAGATCTTTGGAATTATCCACAGGTGGGATGGAAATAATTGCATCAGATTGAAAGGGAATTTAGAACTTAACAAAATGCAGTGTAGCTGCTAAACTAAGCTTGAAGTGGTTGAGAAAGGCTGGACTTCCATAGCTTTCAATGGACCTTCTTGGTTACATGATTGGGATTGGTTCAATGGGGTTAAATTGGATAGAATAACCACCAAAGCTATATATGAGCAAATGAGCAAGAGTGACACTAATGTCAAATACTACAATAGAATCTGGAAAGTCAGGTGTTGCTTTAGCACATGGAGAAAGAGATGGATCCTAATATGGGATTCCCAAGTCCCAATAAAAGCTCAGATATTTCTCTAGAGAATATGTTTGTTGGCTTTGACTCTTGGGTTCAAATTTCTACAAAGAACTTTACTACTAGAATCTATCTTAGATGCAAATCAGCTATTGAAGAGGGGAAGCATGCTTTCTAGGACTCCCTTGAAATTAGGTGGTTTTGTATTAAAATAGGTAAATGTGTGGATGAGATCTTTGGAATTAAGGGGTCATTGGGTGACTGGATTCTAGGGAGGCTAATGAGTGGGGCAAGAGAGGTGTCCATCTAATATTCTATGTTATAAGATTTTGTTGCCTATGGGGGAAATTTATTGATTTTTGATAAAGGACCTAATCAAGGGATAGATGTTGCAAAGATGATGTTCAAATGTGTACATTATTTTTGGTCTGTATATCATATCAATAAGCTGAACAATAGTCTATTTGTTGAGGCAGTCTACGCACTATAGGCAAGGATTAGATGATACAGGCCTCAGCTGATGGGATATTTTCACATACTAGATATTTGTGTGTATGTGGTAGGTATATACTTGGAAGGATGTGAGGGCTACAAATCCCAAATATGGTCTCAAGACCCAAAGGTTGTACCTAAAGGAGTGGACATCTTAAAGAGAATGCAAGGGAGAGGGAGATCTTGAGTTCCTTTTGCAAGCAAACACACACACACAAGAGAGTGCAAGACACAAGAGAGAGATAGATGGTTGAATTTGTTTCTATCTTCTTCAGTTATCTACAACCTTATAACTAAAAGATAAGAGTACATACATAAAGGGAAAGTACTCTCCTACAATAACATACAATATTCAGTCCATAGTGTGAACCCAACTATATGAGCTCGCGTTGTAGCTATGCCATAACTCTAGTACTCCAAAGTGACTGTCACCTAGCCTGTCATCCACTGGTGGCATATTAACCATAATCTCACCAACCATGCCAGTGGCATAAGTGCAAAAGATATCACTCAGGCAGATCATCAATGTCCATCGTAGCACTAGTTGAGCTCGATAACTCAACACTCCCCCTCGAGCTCAACTCTACACATTGCACTCCAAGTAATCTCCTAAACATATGGAGCTTCTCTATGCCCAATGCCTTCGTGAAAATGCCAGCCACCCGATCCTTTGTGCTGGCATATACCAGGTATACATCACCTGCTCTAGAACTTTATCCCTCACAAAGTGATAATGCACCTCAATGTGCTTCATTCTAGCATGGTATACTGGATTACTAGCCAATTGTATGCTACTCATGTTGTCACAATAAATGACAACTGCCCTATCCATGGGCTCACCCATATTACCAAAAGAAGCTTCTTAAACCAAGCTACCTCACAAGCTGCACCATAGCAACACCCTTGTACCCTGCCTCTATACACGACAAGGCAACTATTGGCTGCTTCTTACTGCTCCAACTTAGAACAACACTCCCAAATGAAAACATAAAACCATTGGTAGATCTCCTATCTACAACACTACCAGCCCAATCAGCATCTGTGTACCCATGTAGCTGTATATCTATACCAGCCTCGTAGAAAAGTCCATAATCAACTGTGGAATTTATGTACCTGAGAATCTATCTAGTCGCATCCAAGTGTGGCTTCCTAGGGGCCTGCATAAATTGACTCACAAGTCCAATAGCATAGCTCAAGTCTGGACTAGTAATGGTCATGTAGATCAAGCTACCCACCACTATGCACATGTACATAGTGGGGTCCTCCAAAATCTCACCTATATCTTGCGGAAAGCTTTGTGTTCTGCTCCAATGGCACTAAAATAGGTTGTCATATCATACTTGGACAATATGTCCAATTCTTCCCCACCATCTGATCTCAAGCATTTTATTTGTATGCCTTTTTCCTTCTCAACCAAGGCTTTACTAATCTTTGAAAGTGAGAAAACACCTAACTTTTCTCCTTCATGATCTTAGGCATTTTATTTACATGTCTTTTTCCTTCTTGACCAAGGCTTTAAATCTTTGAAAGTGAGAAAACACCACACTTTTCTCCTTTATGAAGTAAAACCACACTTTCCTAGTGTGGACATCAATGAATGTAACATAATACCTGCAACCTACAATTGTTGTAGTCTTTGTCAGTCCCCATACATCTAAATGTGTAACCATGTGGTGAATGGTTTAGAGACATGTAGAAAATGAAAAACCACATTATGTAGAAATAATTAATGATACTACGCATCCCGTTACGCATGTTGAAGTGCCATTGTCTATACAAGATGGCAAAATGAATTACTTAGCAGATGTACTTCATGTTCCAAAATGAATTACTTGGCAGATGTACTTCATGTTCCAAATATTACAAAGATCTTGGTTTTTATTAGACATATGGTTGAGCCTTGTCTGTAAGTAAGGTTTAATCCTCAAGGATATTTTATGGAAGACTTCAAAAATCAGTGTCGCTTGGATACAATGGGTAACAAAAATCGTAGGATGTTTACTTTGGATGTGAACATGCCTAAGGCAAAGGCAACCATGTTTACGCATGGAACAGGTGTCATTGTAGATATTGACATATAGCACAAGCACATTGGTCATGTGAATATACAACGCGGCTAAAGTCTATGCAGGACCAAAATATTGTTGCAAGTTTGCCAAAGTTTAAGGTTGATGGTATGCATAAAGTATGTGAAGCATGCCAGCTTGGTAAGCAGACCAAACATGATTTCCCACATGAAAAGCATGTAAGTGCAAGGCCATTAGATTGGTTAGAGGCGCTAGAATCCATATACTATATATCTTGAGATCCTAACACATCTCTTGTTATGGTGCACATCACAAATATCTGCTCACTTATATCTATCATCTTCACCACCTTGTTTACTAGACGATGCATAGTTGCCTTGTTGTAACTTTCCATTTTTAATGTCATCCTAGTATTTATAGCAGTCTTTTCCATGTGCCGTGGTTTGCCACAATAATAGCACTCTGATTTTTTTTCCAACCACCTCGACCTCTTTGGCTCACCCATCCTCTAGAATGTCCTCTTCCACCTGTGTATGATTACTACTATTTCGAATCATTAGACTCTTGTTGTCCAGAATTATGGTTTCCTTGTCAGCACAACCTTGGCCTTGACCACGATCTCTAGCTCTTCCTTTACCTGAATTAGAGTAGAAGGCATGTTCTGATGTGTTCTTGCTTTGTGAAGAAGAGTCCTCACTAGAGACTTTTCTTCTATGATCAGCATAGACACAAAGTCCCAAAATTTGGGAATATTCTCTCTGACTGCAATGGAGGTCTTGAATGCCTTGTCCTCTTTGCTAAGCCCATTCAAATAGACACTCACCAAATCATCATCTTTCACCAATACATTGATAGACCTAATGGATTTAACAATTCCATTGATCTTTAAAGCATAATCATTGATAAGCATGCTTTTCTTTTCCACTGTATGTAGCTCTTGTTTTAGCTACAGTTTCCTTGCCTTTGTATTGGTTTGGAACATCTACACACACCAGGTTCTGCCATGCAAGTGTTGGCATCCTGTATGTGTCCTATCATTGTGTCGTGATGCTGATTGAAAGACAATACATGACTTTCCTTACACCTTGATTCTAATCCTTGAATGCCTATATACCTGCTGGAGTGGCATTCTCTTCTAGACAACTCTAGAGGCTCCTATTATCTCCTTTGACACAGTCCTAAAATCCTTTACACATTAGAAAATTGGTTTTTTTTAAATTCCAAGCATGGAAGTTGTTCTTGTAGCTTCTCACTCACAATATGATTGATTTCATCAGACATGTTTGTCTCTGCAATAATCAGAAACCTATAAACAGACAATTTTTGTATGCAACCTGTAATATAATAGTATCTTCTGTAACTGCTACTACGATACTTCAGCACAACCTGTATGTCACTAGATCTGACCAGAGTACCTTTATATACACCCAGTATATCAACAATACATGTGCAAACACTATCTACACTCCCAAAATTCACTTCTACATTACAATAACTTGATTTTGACCATAGACAATTCTCAACTAGAACTTCTCGAAGCTACTGAAAATACCTTGTAGTGACCGAACAACGGAGACTAAAACGCGTCTGAAACGTGAATCTAGCCGCCTGCAAAACATCATTATGAAGTACCACATACCGCACAGGCACCTCCAAGCCTCCAAGCCTATGAAGATAGCTCCAAAACATCATTATAAAGTACCACATACCACACAGGCACCTCCAAGCCTACGAAGACAGCTCCTCAAATTGGACATGTGTAGCTCTCGGAGCTACCGAGGGGGTGTTGTACCTAAACAAGAAGGGGAAGAGATGATGATGTTGTTACCCATATACCACTGTCTTCCTTACTTGTTCTTGACTCTTGCTTGCCTCCTTAGCTCTCACACAAACCAGAGCTCTGATACCATAAAGAGAATGCGGGGAAGAGGGAGAGCTTGAGTTCCTTGCAAGCAAACACACACACACACACAAGAGAGCGCAAGACACAAGAGAGATATGGATGGTTGAATTTTTTTCTATCTTCCTCACTTCTCTACAACCATAAAACTAAAACATAAGAATACATACATAAAGGGAAAGTACTCTCCTACAATAAAATACAATGGTCAGTCCATAGTGTGAACCTGACTATATGAGATGGCGCTATAACTATGCCATAACTCGAGTACTCCAAAGCGGCTCTCTCACATAGCTTGTCATCCCCACTGGCAGCATATCAACTATAATCTCACCAACCATGCGAGTGGCATAAGTGTAGAAGCTATCATCCAAGCGGGTCATCAATGTCTGCCAGTAGCACTAGTTGAGCTTGGTATCTCAATACATCTTCCTAGCACTAATTGAAAACCCTATGGGAAGAAGACCTATGGTGAAGATTGAGATTGAAGGAGACTACTTTGAAGAACAAACTCCAAAGAGCTACACCTGTGAGATTCTATTGATTACTTGTATGCAGATGGGCTTTCACATTTCCTAGGGAATGTCTTCATTTGTGTGGGAGAATGAGAGATGGAACTTGATATGTAACCTTCTCAATAGAGACTGGGGTCATCAATGTCTGCCAGTAGCACTAGTTGAGCTTGGTATCTCAACACATCTTCCTAGCACTAATTGAAAACCCTATGGGAAGAAGACCTATGGTGAAGATCGAGACTAAAGGGGACTACTTTGAAGAACAAACTCCAAAGAGCTACACCTGTGAGATTCTATTGATTACTTGTATGCATATGGGCTTTCACATTTCCTAGGGAATATCTTCATTTGTGTGGGAGAATGAGAGATGGAACTTGATATGTAACCTTCTCAATAGAGACTGGGGTTAGTAGTGATGTGGTGATGTTCTAAAAAGATCTTTTTATAATTGTCTTGTTGTTTATAAATATATTATTGTTCCCAAAAAATAAAACCCAGACAGGTTGATTTATATAAAAAGTGATTGTCATGTGTCAATGTAATAGTTGAGCCGTTTAGTTTGTTAATTATCTAAGGGAATTTCACATCTCATAAAATAAAGTCTTATTATCTAAGCAATATTAGTGTTTAAACTAAGGTGACCTTTTCCACGCCCCCTTAAATCTTAACTTTATCGAAGCCCTAAGAAGGCATTACAAGAGTTGTCATATTTAATCTTAGAAATTTGCTTTGTTAAGAAATTGGCTCACATTTGAGTTGTGGGCATGTGTTCAAGATGCATTCGACCACTATCAAGGAGATCCCTAATCAATGATAACAGAGCTCAATGTGTTTGGTTTTCTCCTAGTACTTGGTATTGTTTGCTAAAAAGATGCATGATTGATTATCTATGTAAAGAGTGAATGCTAATGGTTGTGATATGCCCACTTCTTCCACGAGTCCTTCCATGAGTTGTTGCAACCTAATTATTAAAAGACATGGTGTGAGCTTGGCAATGATTAAATGAATCACACAATGGAGATGATTATCACATATAAGCAAACTCACACCAATAGAGCAACACATGCAACCACTTAGATAAAGATGAGATATGACCAATGAGAAATGGAATATACTCAATAGTCACCACTTAGACATAACATAAGCACATGCTAATGAAATGCCAAAGAAGAGAGTACTTCTACAAAGGACCACTTAGTATATTAGCCACTAAGAAAGTACACAAAGTATGGACTCTACTCTCTCCACTTATCTCTCTAGAGAATGAGTAGAATGACCTGTTTATATAGGCTCATGAGAGGGAGGCACCTAGAGCCCCTTGAATTTCTCCACCTCCCTTAGATTTCTCACCTAAGTCACCTAAAAGGTGATGCCTCAATCAAGGGAAAGTATCTACTAGACCTACACCCAGTTACTCTAGTAAATGAGCCTTCTAACCTTAGAACAAGACATCCTAAGATACCACTAAGGATGGATGCTAGATCACATATTTTCTAAGTTGGTGGTGAAGTTACCACCATGATGGAAAGGTGTGGATGGCCCAAGATACACCATGAAACTAGCATACAAGGTTAAATGGTATAATTCATGACTGATCCATAGCTAGAAGTAGGGCATATTAGTGGGAAGCTTTGGGTAGCCCTAGCGGGATAGGCAGCTTGTCGAGGAGGTGACATGAAAGTTATAGGTAATGTAGAAGTTATTCATATGTGAGACCTCATTCAGTTTTGTGGAAATGGAGTGTGACCTTCAAAATTACGTAGTTATTGGTAAAAGCCAATCATTCGAGGACCACCATGGAATGATGTGCATGGGCAGATGGCAACTCGAATCTTCTAGCCATGACATAATATTATACCTCAATCTCATAGCATGATGCCTAGAGATTGGACTTCTTCATGGTAAATGTGTGGCCAAGGCAAGGTTCTATTAGTGTTGAATTGGAGGCAAAGAAGAGGTTGCAGGTAAACAGTTCTCCAAGCGATGGGTCGTATCGTTTGCTTACCATGGGCCAAGATTATGTCTCATATATGTATCTGGAGGTTTGACGTTGACAAGGTTGGTTTCAGATGCATGTGTTTGTCCCCCATCCAAAGATGTATGTGGAGAGTTAACATTGACAAGGTTAGTTGCAAATGCGTACATTTGTGTGTGTGGTGAGATACAAGATATGTAAAAATATATATAATGCATTTTTCAACATTGGCAAGGTTAGTTGCAAATGCATGTGTTTGTCCCCTCATCCAATCTGAGATGTATGTGTAGGGTCGACATTGACAAGATTAGTTTTAAATGCATGCATTTGTGTGTGCGGTGAGATACAAGATGCATTTGTGTGTGCGGTGAGATACGAGATATTTAAAAAAAAACGTAATGCCTGTAGTGAAATATGCAGATGACATGCATGCATGGGCAATGGGTGAAAGGTGTGTCCTTATGTATCTATTCCTCTAACTTAAAGATTTCACCAACTCAACTGACCCTCTTTGCTACTTTCTTTGACATTTTATTGCATAATTTTTCTTGGGGAGTCAACATCTTTAGATTGTTGATGCATGGTAGTTATCTTTGCTTATAGCTATACAACAATGAAGTTGTGGGTGACCTATGTCACTTGAGGGATTTGGGATTAGCAAGAACTGAGGATAGAGGCAATGTGAATCAATGGGTGGTAGAGCTAAAGAGGAGGCCATGGAAGGTTCCTACGAATTTGAGAAAGGTCCAGGCGATGGGTTGTACCATGGATCTAGCTTGTGCCTGCTTTATATGGTCCCCCATCCAAAAACGTAATTGGGTATCAACGATGAGGCTTAATATAGTGCTTAGGATATCAAGATCTACTGATATATCTACTTCTTGTGTGTATATTGTGTGTCATACATGGGCATTGAGCAAAAGGTGGGCTCATGTAGAAGCTTCTTTCAGTGAAAATTCCAATGTACTATTTTTTTAACACTTATTTATGTGCTCTATTTGACTCTTACGCACGGTTAGAGATAGGTTACTGAGTGTTTATGTGTAGCAAGGTTGATAAGACATGTGAGATTAAGGTTGGGTTGTCCATGAGAATGGAAGGATTTAGGACACCCGGTATAGAAGACTTTAGGACACCCAATATGGCATGTACATTGGTAAACTAAAAAATGATGGGTGGCTTGTTGGAAACAAGGCTGAGACCATGGCATGTGGCTTTGTAGTGATCTAGGCCTCTCTACATCATTTGATTAGCATGGTTGTGGGCGTATTTACACCTTGGAGAGAAATGTGGAGTTCGATTGATTATTGGGTTTTTGTGGGCTTCAGTTGCATTGCAGCTCTTAAGTTCTCTTCTCGATTCTCTTATCAGGGGAGGTTTTTATGTGCCCTCTCGCCGTCTTTCTCTTTCCCTTTCTCTCTCTCTCTCTCTCTCTTTCCCTTCTTACTTCTTCTCTTCTTTTCTCTTGCTCTCTTTCTCTCTCCTTATCTTGCGTTCTTTCTCTCTCTCTTTCTCATATTATAATTAATATTATTTTAGAAATAAAATGTATATATTTATTTTATTTTTTATTATTTTAAAGTCTTTTGGTGATGGCGTGACACACATGGCCTACATGATGATGTGGTACTTTTTTTTCCAAGTTTTTTTTTAATATTTTGATGACATGGTATCGTGAGCCTACATCATGATATGGCAACGTGATTCTACTTTATGATCTGGCACACAAGCCTCGACATGATGATGTGACACTTTTTTTTAAGTTTTCTTTGGGTGATGATTTGGCAATGTGAGCCTACATGACGATGTGACACTTTTTTATTTTTGTGATGGTATGGCTACGAGAGCCTGCCTAATGACTTGGCAACGTGAGCCTACATGATGACATGGGAACATAAGCCCACATGATGATGTGGCACACATGAACCTACATGATGATGTGGCACTTTTAAATTTTTTGTGGTCTCAAGTTTATTTGTATGTGTGTGAGGAAATTTTCTAAGGGGAGAAATTTAAAAGGGCCTAAATAGGGGAGGTTGAGTGTGTATGTGTGGGTGCAGCAGGTGAGTGTGGGTGTGTGTATGTAATAATGTGTGCTCATTAGGTGAATGTGCATGTTTTTTGTTTTTTATTTTTTATCAATTTTAGTTTTGTTTTGGGTTTCAAGTTTTTTATCATTCCCGGGTATATGTTTATGTACAATTTATAGGATGTGTTATGTTACATATGTACAACAGGGTTTTAAGTTTTTGACTTACCCATCTAGTCACTTGCACAAGGAAAGACTTGACATCACTACCCTACCAAGCTTTTCTAGTGCACATTTGATTGAGCTTTGTCTTTCTAGTTTCATCTTGCAAGTTGGTGTTGTGGAGTGGTGTACATGATTGTTGTGTAGGGTCATTGGTGGTGATCTCTTTGAGCCTCGGCATGGTCACAAAACGAAAGTGTGTGCATGATTCTCTTTGGGGTTTTGCAATGGGGGTGGCTCTCATAGATGAAAAAAACATGGGTAAGGCCACTGCACATGGGCAAGGTATTGCCTCTTGCTATTTGTTTTGGCATCCACAAACTCTGAATTCTTTGAAGGTGGTGTTGACACAGAAGTTGAGGTGGACCCATTGTTCTCTATTCCTACATAAGGTTTGGGGTTGTTGAAGGTATGGCTTTTGGTCTCCCACTCCATCTTTAGCCTGACATTTGATGGCGTGGTTGCATAGGCTTGTGGTGCGGATTTTCTTAACTTCAAACCCAAATGTAGGGGTTCCCTTTATAGTAGCCTTGTGCTTCTAGTTGCTTGGTTAGGACGCAATGGAATGTTAGCTCTACGGCTTTTCTGTTGCATTCAAACTAGTGTTTTAGGCCGCCGTTACAAAATTCTCTTTGGATTTAGAGATTAGGGTGTGGTCCACAAGGTTTTTATTACCCAAAAAAAAGAGTTCCTTTCATAGAAGCCTTGATCTTCTAACATCTTGAGGAGGTTCCAAAACGGGGTTCACGGATTGGGTAAAACTCTATTACATGGGGCTTTTGCTTGGCAAATCTCCACTCAAGAGTAGGCTTCTGGCTAAATGGTTCCAAGTCTTTGCATGGGCATCATGCTTTCCTTGGCTAGCTATAGTACTCTTGGGGTAGTACACCCACTCATTCTCTTGGCTAGCCAAGTTACTCTTGGGTAGTACCCACTCCTTCTTGGTAACCTCCCTAAAGGGTTGTTGAGATTGAGGTTTGGGGGGGGGGGGGGGGGGGGGCGTCTTCATCTTTTCCGAAGGTTTTGAATCTCCATAGTGTTTTGAGGGGGTCATGAGACATGAGGAGTCAAGAGGAGTGTTGATGAGTGTTAGGGGTTACTTAAGGTGATGTCTTATAGGTAGAGGATGAGGCTTGGGATGTTGATAAGTGCAAGGTGCCCTCATCCACCAAGGGTACGATAACCATTCCATTGGGAAGCTTGAGTGTTGTGGGTTACGTGAGGTCAGCTAGCCAAGGAAATTACCATTGGGTAGGCTTCTAGCTACATGGTGGATGACACATTGTTGCATGGGCATCGTACTTTCCTTGGCTAGCAAGGGAACTCTTTGGTAAGGTCCATTCTTTCTTGATGACCTCCCTAAAGGGTTACTGAGGTTGATGTTTGAGGGGTGGTTTTCATCTTTGCCAATGAGGTTTAGGATCTCCATAATGGTTTAAGGGTGTGATGTGGTGGTGAGGTAAGAATGTTGTGTAGTGTTAGAGGTTAGCTAAGGTGGTGGGGCTTGTAAGTGGAGGAAGATGAGGCTTGGGATATTGATAGGTTCAAGGTTCCCTCATCCACCGCATCTGCCAAGGGTACCGTAACCATTCCGAAGGGGAGCTCGAGCATCACGGTCCTTCTTCACCAGCTCACGATGTAATCTATGGCCACTATTTAGGATGATGATCCATTTCAATGTACCTATGGGAGGGTCACATAAAACTTGCATGATGCATGTTTAAATTCAACTTCAAACCAACCAACAATCATGGAATAGGAATTGTTTGTACTGCAGGTGATGGGTGATGCATATGGTGTGACATGTGGGTGGCCTAATGACGTCCATGCCTCCCGAGATACAACATTGTGGCTAGCCATGGTGTAAACCAAGATGGGCCATGTAACCAAATGGTCTTTTGGGGGGAACTCTATCTCAAGGCGAGCTAGTTCTACTGTTGGTTCTATCAAATGGATCAAGCCCAAACAAGGATATGATTTCAGCATTGTCCAATCATGCAAACCTTGTCCTAAGCTTTTGTGGAAGACTGGCCATGGTTTATAAGAACATAAATCCAATCCTCTTAGAGTCTGCATGCCTCTGGAGAGAGGGGCTCACGCCCCCCTCCGCACCTTCCCCCAAGTAGGCTGGTGTGAAACTGTGCGCCGCAACGGACCCAAAAGTTACAGCCCATATGCAGTATGTGTAATAACTCACCGCATATGCATACCTCCAAAGAACTTGAAGGCATGTAACCTGTGCTTTGACTCCAATTCAACGCAAATACAATCTCACCTTGGCTGTTGTATTCATGAAGAAGCCCAATCTCTAGGCTTCATGCTACAAGCTCAGAGTTTAATATCATATCACGTGCTAAGAAGATCTAGACCATTATCTATTCATGTAAATCATTACATGGTTTTAGTGATCATTTTGCCAATCAACATAGGGTTTGGACTGCCTCTACCAACTACCTAATTCAAAGAATTCTAGCCACTTCCACAATAGAAGTGTCCTTGCATAAAGAATAACTACATCGCCTATACCTTTCATGCCACCTTGACAAGTTGCCTCTTACCAAGGCTACCGAAAGCTTCTCACCAATATGCCCTATATCCGGGTACAAATTGGTCCCAAACCATGCCACTTAACCTTACATGCCAACTTCATGGTGTACATCTACACCTTTCCACCTCAATAGCAACGTCACCACCAACTTGGATGATGTGAGAATGCATTCACCATTAGCGACGGGGGTGTATTAACCACTCTATAGGTTAACATGGTTTCTCCCACCCAACCTACTATAAGGTGCTTTGCCATCCTACCCGCTCAAACGGGCACTTGTCTTTTGTAAGATGGCATTGCAATATTTAAAGCAACCTTAGATTATTCTTCATGTCAAATAAGGAAAGTCTAAAGACTTTGTGTACATACTTTCTTAAGACTAGTAGTAGAGGAAAGTCTAAGGACTTAATGTCAAATAAGGAAAGTCTAAGGACTTTGTATACAACTAGTATAGATTTCGGACCATTTTTAAGTTTGGTCGGCTTAGTGTGAAAACAAATCACTTGTATATAAGCCATTTTTTACAATGAGCAATACACAATCATTCCCTACTAGTAATAGTTTACTTGTGAGATCTCCTCCCCCCTCTTCTTCCTTACTTGTATTGTATTCATGCATGCGAATATAGCCATCTATATGATGGTAGTGATGTGTGGACGTAGACTAATAATGGGTAGGGGCACTTTTTCCCTCTTTACATACTCGTATAAGTGTGTGTAAGTAACCTTATCATGTCACTTAACTTGTACTTCACTCATTCTTGTCAATCTACCTTAAGTGTTGTACTTCTCTCCATCTCTACTTGTTGCATCTGTGTGTGTTGCTACCTTTGTGTCTCAACTCCAAGAATTGGTACGAGAGCAGATTCTCTTTACACTTAACCCCTTGTCATCTTCTCCTCAAGCTACTCTTTTGATTGTCTAATATTTAGCTATAGCCTATAATGTGTTATCAACTATGTTAACAATGTTTTACACGTTTCAGGTGCGTTTCAGGGCTCGTTCGCATGTTGTAAGGTTTTCAGAGACATCTCAAAGGTTTTTTAGTTCAAATTGCATTTGTTCATTTTTGGGTTTTCTGCGCTACATAGCAACATTTGCTATGCAAAAATGGCTATCCTCATTATTGGTAATGCATCTTCAAGCTCATTCATCAACAGCATCGTCAAGTCATTATCATCATTTTTTGCATTCATGCCAGTAATATTTCTCCACTCTACACTATGTCATTTTCCATACACTTTATAGCTTCCCTTTGTTCATCAATGATCTACTAGCAGCTACACTCAGTAACATTGGTAGTACCTATAGGTACTTGGGATATTTACATTTTGTGTTAGAGATTTGTTATTTGTAAACTGAAATGGCAAGTAGTGATGTATTTGGGATGCTTTATACTACTAAGGATAAGCTTGACAAGACCAACTAACCATTATGATCCTATATGATGCATCACGTATTAGTAGCTAAAGGGATTTGGAATGTTGTAATTGGCACAATAAGGCCCGTCGTGTCGCTAGCACAGGATAGTACTTTGGATTGTGGTACTAGTTCAAATGTAACTATGGCCTCCGTGTTGAGAAATGTGGTTCCAAAGAGCACAAGGAAAAGGTAGGGAGTGAGTTGAGTAAGCCAAGAAAGTGTAAAGCATAGCATAAAGCCACGTGAGCAAAGGGATATATCCCACATTGTTGTACAAGCCCAAGGGTGTACCTCCTCACATGATATGAAAGGGGGCCATCTCAAGTAATGAAATCATATCGCTTGCACACATCTTAAACCTCTCTATGAATACAAGTCTTAATCTTGTAACCTAATTGTGCTTGAGTCTATTGCACGCACTCATCATCATGAGTAAACTTAGATTACATCCACCTTAGTTTAATCACATTAATCATGTTTAATTAGTGTAGGATTAAGCTTAATTAGGTAGATGTTTTACTTGTAGGAGTGCTTGATCCATAGATTTTAACATGGTATATCAGAGCCATCCCTCTCCTCTCATTAGCTTCTCATTAGTCAATCTTTGCATAGTTAGTGCTAATCTCATCATTATTTTTCACTAATCTCAATCTTATCTGCAAGCCTTTCTAGTGGAGGAAATTTGAAGTAGCTAGATCTCCCCAACCAAGAAACCATTTGACAAATACTTTTAGGAGGATATTGCAAAATTCTAGGAGACCCTAAAACTTGAAGGAATTAAACAAAAAGCACGACTGCAGCTCGCATTTCGCTGTATGGCCGCCGTCACCGTCGTATCTATTTTTCTTCATTTGACATCTCTGAGCAAAATTAGCTCAAGCCCTTCTGGGGCTAGTTAGCACTCAGTAAAAGCTTCCCACACTACAAATCTCAAACCATTTGATGTAGTATACGAAGCAAGAGAAGCTAAAGACCAATCGCATTTTTCAGCAAATTTGTGCATTTTACGAGCGACTTGAGCTACATTTTTGGGCTTAAATCACTTCAATCTATCAAGGGAAAGTGTGCTAAGCAAAAATTCCCTTCAATGGTTGCATCTACAAGCTCAATTCCATCCTCCACACTCTGTTAGCACTAATCATCTTGATTAAGCACTAATCACCATTATTAGTACTGTATTAGTAAAAATTTGACCAATTAAAATTCAAAATTAGAAAAATAGGGACTAAATCCATTGTGGGAATTTCTCTCTTGCATCCAACTTCATCACATCTATTTGCATTGATCAATTTGAGCAGGTTTCACTACATTCAATTCATTTTTAGTACATAAGCTTGGATCTTATCACTTACATCATCTTGTAATCAATCATTGCATGAAAAATTAGAGCTTAATCTTGTAAGAGAGTATAAACACTACCATAGGGACTTGTCACAAGCTCATGGGAAGACCCTCTCATGGCATTAAACATTGGGAAGCTCATTGGGGAAGGGTCACATATCCTCGGGCAAATCAAGCACCTCACAAAAGCAAAGCATGAATGCACAAAGCACAATCCTAAACATATCCAAAGCACAAGTGCATGAGATGAGCATAGCACACAGCATGGCATCCGCATGCATCAAAGACACATAAGGAAATCAAGAACCAACCATCAAGTGGCAACAACAAGAAGAATGATGTCCACACCAAAGAAGCTATCAAAAAGCCAAGAGTCAAGCCAAAGAGCAAAGACCAAGAGCCAAGAAGCAGTTAACAAAGTAAAGAAGGTAATGACATCGACATGAAGAACAAAGAAAGCAACAAGGGATCTTCATTAAGAAAAAGCAAGGAGATCTCGAGCCAGTAGAAGCACTAAGCAACATCGAGCTACCAACCACTACACTAACCTAAATCATATGTTGTAAAGGCCACCAAATGAGTAGGCCAAAAAATCATTTGTTGTGTGTATCTACCCGACCACCTGAGAGTAGCCAGGAGCTAAGCACCCAAGGGCAGTAATGATTATTGTAACCTTACTCTTAGAAGAGACCTCTAGACCTCAAAGATAGATCAAGCCTCTATCAAGGGGGTACCTTACTCTTAGAGATGACCTCTATGCCTCAAAGATAGATCAAGTCACCATCAAGGGGGGGGGGTGAAAATATGTTGAAAAACCTTGCATCCGACTACCTTGAGTAACCCACAGATTTGGCACCAAGGGGGGTGTTGAGAAATGTGGTGCCAAAGAGCACAAGGAAAATGTAGGGAGTGAGTTGAGAAAGCCAAGAAAGTGCAAAGCTTAATATGAAGCCACATGAGCAAAGGGATATATCCCACATGAGCAAAGGGATATATCCCACATTGGTGTACAAGCCCAAGGGTGTACCTCTTCATATAAAAGGGGGCCATTTCAAGCAATGAAATCATATCACTTGCACACATCTCAAACCTCTCTATGAGTACAAGTCTTAATCTTATAACCTAATTGTGCTTGAGTCTATTACACGCACTCATCATCATGAGTAAACTTAGATTACATCCACCTTAGTTTAATCGCATTAATCATGTTTAATTAGTATAAGATTAGGCTTGATTAGGTAGATTTTTTGCTTGTAGGAGAGCTTGATCCATGGATTTCAACACTCCACACCTCCCATAGTGAAATAGGCCAGGTAGGATGGCAAGGATGCACAAACACGTGCATTGGTGGAACATGAAAATGAGCACTATTCCTTATATGTGCTCACATAAAACTACCAAGCAGACTTGGGATATGCTCACTATGTTTTACTAGGTGGGATGGCAAGGACACACAAACACGTCATGCATCGGTGGAACTTTCCATGAAAAGGAGCATTATTCCTTACATACGCTCATGTAAAGCTACAAAACAAGCTTTTTTATTGTGCTTTACCAGGTGCGTAATGAGACATGAGTGGCTTACTTGCACAAGCAATTAGAGTTCGAACATGTGAAATGAGAGAGATTTAATGGATGAGATCCTCTCAAGGATCAAAGATCTTAGAGAGGAGCTTGCATGTATTGAAGACCTATATGGACAGTTCATTGGTGTCTACAATTCTCATAGCTTTACTGGATTTATACCAAGGTTTTCCATCCACACTTAGGCTCATGATGAAGGCTAACCCCAATGCCCTTAGGTTTGATGAGTTGGTTGTAGTAACCTTGAAAGAAGAGAAATCTCAGCAAAACCAAACTAGTATGTGTGTGGAAGATCAGACATTTGTTATCACTCAAAAAGTTAGGGGCAAAGGGTGGCTATAAACCAAAGGCAGAGTTAGCCCATGTTAACCACATATTAATTAAAATATTCCTATGACAACTATGTCCGTACACTTATGTAATGGGCGTCCGTGTTATATTGTAAATCTCGTCATTTGATGAGGGGAATGCCCTAAAGACGCTCCCAAGTATTGAGCTTCAAAGAACATACAGGAGAATCTTGGTCAGTTTGCCAAACCATAGAGAAAAGCTTTGTAACTATGTTTTCGGCACCCCAGTCACTTACTCTCGAGCAGCCTAGTGGGAAAAGGATTGGAACTATAAAAGCCAATTTCTCTTTTTTGTAACTCATTCTCCCATTTGTGCAATAGAAGTGGAGTATTCTCTCTCTTCTTGCAACTCTAATCTAGCATGTGTGGTGTGCTTAGGGTTTGGGTTTAGGAGTGCTAATCACTTGTTCCCTCTCTCTCTCTCTCTCTCTCTCTCTCTCTCTCTCTCTCTCTCTCTCTCTCTCTCTCTCTCTCTCTCTCTCTCTCTCTTCTGAGTGATTAGGCTAACCAACGCAATCCTCTTCCGTGTGGAGATCCCACATGATCTTTGTAAGAGATCTTGCATCACTCGTCGGATTAGAGCAACTACCTTGGTGTGATAACGAGTGCGGGAGGACGACGGTGATGAGCGGCTACGACGGAGCTCTTGAGCCATGCTCGAGCTCAGCGGATAGGCAACTTCCCACGACACATTAGGGTAGAGTTTCCTTAACATCTTTACGGCCCACTACTGCCGTGCCATTTGTTACTTGTCTATGCTATCTTTGATTCGAATCCAACGGAGCCTCCATAGCTCAGTGCCAGGTAGGCTCGTTGGCATTGCGATTTTTTGGTTTTTTATTGTATTTTGATGTTTTGTTTGGTTTTTTTGTTTATGTTTTGTTGAGATTCATGTATAGCTTTCTGTTTAGAGTAGGATTATCATTTGTTTGAGTTAAAAAAACTTGAGATTTAGGTGATTAGAGAGCCTAATAAAGAGAGTTTTGCTTAAACCTAAACTCTTTTTGTTAATTTCTAGCTTAATCTTTTTTTTTGTCTTAATTCCTTTGTATAGATAGGTTAGCATTACTAGATAGAACACTAATCAAACAAAAAAACCCAAAAAAAAAAAACCATAAACTATCTCTTAATTTTCACTAATCACTCACTAACATATTGGTTAGTGTGATTAGTGGACCTAAAGAGAGAAAAACTAAAAAATTGAGCCTAATTACTTGTAATTAGACTGATTGGAGTGGCATTAGTGTTCTAAACACTTGCTTTGACTCAAATCTATGTTTAGTTCACTCCAATTAGGCAAGAATTAGTACTAATTTGGTCTCTTTTGTCTAGTTTTTCCTCTTTTGAGTGGATTAATTAGTGACCTAATTAGTGAAATCATTTTGGGATAATCACATGTTTGGATTAGCATAAACATTGCTAATCCACCTATCAAATCCCCATGCTTAAACTCCTCACCATTTAGGAGTAATGTGAGGGCAAAGAAGAGAGTTAAGGAGTGATTAATAGTGGGATTAAGAGAATTAATCTTTAGTTAAGCTAGAGTGCCTCTAAATTAATCAAAATCCACCCTCTAACTTTACCCCTTCCCCACCTACCTAGAATTAATGAGGGGGTCTTAGTTGTCTCCCACTCACTTCCCTCCAATTTGAAATTCAAATTCAAATTCCAAATTCTAAATTCTAAATTCAAACTCAAATTCCAACTTAGCACAATTGTTCCACATTTACCACGGCCGTACCAACCTAAAGCCACGAGTGTACACTTGTAAGCGTACGGCCGTACTGAACCCAAAAAAAAAACTTTTCAAAAAAAAATCAAAAAAATCAAAATCCGAACAACCGTTCCACCCACTTGCCACCACGGCCATTCCATACTAAAGCCATGGGCATACGCTTGTAAGTGTACCACCATACCAAACAAAAAAAACAAAATTCCGAACAACCATTCCACACTTGCCACGACCGTTCCTCCATACTAAAGCCACGGGCATACGCTTGTAAGCGTATGGCTATACCAAACCCTAAAAAAGTTAATTTAAAAAAGTTAAAGAAATTTTAAACAATCATTCCACACTTGCTACGGTCGTTCCATACTAAAGCCACGGGCGTACGCTACCCCAAAAAGAAACCTTTTTTTCAAAAAATTAAAATTCCGTACGGTCGTACCATACTAAAGCCACGAGCATACGCTTGTAAGTATATAGCCGTACCAAACCTCCAAAAAAACCTTTTTTCTTCAAAAAAAATTAAAAATTCCGTATGGCCATTCCATACTTGCAACTGTTCCATATAAAGCCACAGGCGTATGCTTGTAAGCGTAGGGCCGTACCAAATCCCCAAAAAAATTAAAATCAAAATTTGTAGAATTTACAAATCTGTAGAGGTGCTTTTGGTCTACCCCTGACTCACTAGGGTCATTTTTACACACATAAAATGCCTCAAAAGACTACTTTTAACCTTAAAGGTGCATTTACACGCAAGGCAAAAGTGAGCTAAAACTCCTATTTCGGACCCACATGCACGCTGTTAAAGCTTTTTTAAGTTTCCCCACACACCATTGGACACCTTTCCGTCATGGTTGCATGCCCCCAATGCCTCCATTCCATTCGGCGGCACCCCAACCTCAATTGCACACTCACATGTGGTCACCATACCACACATGTTTGGTCGGGAGGGTGAAACAATCTTTGAAGAGCCCTCATCTAGTGGGAGCCCTCCATACATGCACTCCCGCGTGGATAGATGCCCCAAACACATTCCCATACCCTCTTCTCTATATCCACCACAGATCTATTTGCACCCCCCACCCTTGCACCACCTCCCCTTACATCATCTCAACTTGCCATTCCAAGCTTAGCACAAGCTCTAGGAAGGGGAGTGTCACAACACTTGGACCCACAAACATCACATACAAAACCTATGTGGGTGAAAATTTTCAAACTTCTGCCAAAATTCCATGGAGTTGGAGACCCCATATTCCACATTGAGGTCTTTAACCAAATCTGTCATGCATTTGAAATTTTCGACGATGCACCCAAAGTCCATCTCCTTGGACTCGGCCTTAAAGGCAAGGAAGTGAAATGGTCCCAATCCTTAGACCCTCAGCACAAAAGTGCTTTCAAAGCAGTGAGAGAGGCCTTCATTCTTGGATTTGCACCCTATCAGCCCAAATGGAGCCTCGTCATCCAACTGTTCCAATTGGAACAAAAACCTAAGGAAACATTACACGACTACATCACTCATATCAAGTACCTTGATTTGCATTACGAAAGAGGGAAATTTTGAGAGATAATCAATAAATGGACCGTTTTCTCTTAGGCTTGCACAATCCAAGTCTTCACGACCATCAGTTGGTCAAGGACCCCTTCACCTTTGATGAGGCCTGCAAATGGGCGATCTTTCTCGATGACAACATGTGAGAAAGCTATTCCATGCAATTGGCCACCGCGCCAATAACAACCTAAAGCTCATTTATAACGTTACCTTCCTCTCCTCCCAGGCCCCAAACCTTATTGTGGTGGCAGCACTCCAAACCAGCTACTCACATAACACGCCACCATTCCCCTCTCCACTGCCAATCTTTCCATCCCAAACTTCTGGCACACCCTATTGCTCATGGAAAGATTCCAACCAGGTATATTGCTAAACCTGTGGAGCCCATGCGCTTCACCATCTCGAGGCACCCCTATCACCTCATTTCCCTTTGCTTGTGCCTCACATGGACCCTAAACCACTTGTGCACACTATAGGTGCACCCGTAGAGAAACCACCTCCCTCTTCTGTGTTTCCTCTGCCATGGACTCCATAGAGTGGTGGAATTGTTGAGATATCGAGCTCACCTAGTGCTATGGCGGACATTGATGACCCACCTGGGTGATAGCTTCCTCATCTACACCACTGGCATGGTTGGTGAGATTATGGGTGATATGCGGCCAGTGGGATGACAGGCTGTGTGACAGCCATTTTGGATTACTAGAGACTGGCATAGTTATAGCGCCAGCTCATTTAGTCGAGTTCACATTATGGACCGACCCTTTAGTTGAGTACTAACCCATATAGTTTGTACTCTTATATTTATGTTATGTTGGTTGAGTAGAGAAGAAGAAGATAGAAGAAAATTCAGGCATCCATCTCTCTCTTGTGTCTTGCTCTCTCTTGTGTGTGTGTGTTTGCTTTGCTAGGGTTTGAAGCTCTCCCTCTCCCCCACATTCTCTTTATGGTATCAAAGCCTGGTTCGTGTGAGAGCTAAGGAGGCAAGCAAGAGGCAAGAACAAGCAAGGAAGAAAGTGGTACTACACAGGTAAGAGCACCATCATCTCTTCCCCTTCTTGGTTTAGGTACAACACCCCCTAAGTAGCTGTAGGAGCTACACATCTCTGATTGAGGAGTTGTCTTTGCGGGAGTGGAGCTATAGGGTAGGTATACTATCCTACTGGACAAAGTTTTTTTGGCCAGATTCACGTTTCGGGTGCGTTACGGGCCCCATTTTGTCATTGCAGGGTATTTTTGGCAGTTTTCTGGAAGTTCTGGTAGAGAACTGTTTCTACTCAAAATCTGGTTGTTGCAGTGCAGTAGTGCATTTTGGAAGTGCAGACAGGTTTGTACATGTATTGCTGATATTGGGTGTATGTACATGTACTCTGATCAGATTTGGTGACACATAGGCTGCTAAAATACCGTTGTTGTGCCATCAGGAGATACTGCTGTATTACAGAGGTTGCATACAGAAGTTGTCTGTTTGCAAAGTTATTTGATTGTTGTAGGAAAACATGTCTGATGGAATTAATCAGATTGTTAGTAAGAAGCTCGATAAGAATAACTTCCATGTCTAGAAGTTCAGAATGACCAATTTCCTAATGGGTAAAGGATTTTGGGATTATGTAGAAGAAGACAATGAGGAGCCTCAGAGTTATCTGAGGAGAATGCCACTCCTGCAGATATAAAGGCATTCAAGGATTGGAATCAAGGTGCAAGAAAAGTTATGTACTGGCTATCAATTAGTGTCACACAGACACTATGATAGGACACATACAGGATGCAAACACTCCAGTAGTTGCATGGAAGAATCTAGTTCAGATGTTCCGAACTAACACAAAGACAAGGAAGTTGCAATTAATGCAAGAGTTGCATACTATGGAAAAGAAAATCATGTCCATCAATGAATATGCCTTAAAGATCAAGGGCATTGTTGAATCCCTTAGGTCTATCAATGTATCACTGGAGGATGATGATTTGGTGAGTGTCTATCTGAATGGGCTTGGCAAAGAGCACAAGCCATTCAAGACCTCCATTGCGGTTAGAGAGAATATTCCTAACTTTCGGGACTTGATATCTATGCTGATCATAGAAGAAAAGGATTTAGGTGAGGATTCTTCTTCACAAAGCAAGAACACATCGGAATAGGCCTTCTAACGGTAATGTAGGTAGAGGTAGAGGTAGAGGCCATGGTCAAGGCCAAGGTGGTGTGGCCGACAAAAGGAAATCAGAATTCTAGACAACAACAGTCCAATGATTCATAGTAGCAATCATACACAAGTGGAAGAGGGCAGTCTCTAGAGGCAGGGGGAGCCAAGGCCGAGGTGGTTGGCAAAGAAATAAAAATGCAAATACATGATGCAGCCACCAGGTTATGAGAGTGATGCACATCCAGATTTTGTGTGCAGGTTACGCAAAGCCTTGTATGGCTTAAAGAGGCACCAAGAGCATGGTCAAACAAGATCAGGGAGTATCTTGTTACCATTGGATTTCAGATATCCAATGCAGATTTTTCACTATACGTGAAAAAGACACATAGAGGAATCATGCTATTAGTCATCTATGTGGATGACTTGATTATCATTGGTGATAGTGATGCAGACATACATGATGTCAAGATGCTTTTGAAGCAGAAGTTTGAGATGAAGGATTGGGGTGAGCTGCAGTATTTATTGGGCATAGAGGTGGTGAGATCACCTCATGGCATTTTGCTATTGCAGAGGCAGTATATCTTGGGCATGTTGTTCAAGTATGGTATGATAGGCTGTAAGCCTATTTCAGTGCCATTGGAGCATAACACAAAGCTTTCGCTACATATAGGTGCATAGTGGGTAGTTTAATCTACATGACCATTACAAGGCTAGACTTGAGCTATGTTGTTGGACTTGTGAGTCAGTTTATGCAGGCCCCTAGGAAGCCACACTTGGATGCAGCTAGACGAATCCTCAGGTACATAAAGTCCACAGTTGATTATGGACTTTTCTATGCGGTTGGTACAGAGATACAGTTGCATAGGTACACATATGTTGATTGGGCTGGTAGTATTGCAAACAGGAGATCTACCAGTGGTTTTATGTTGTTCTCATTTGGGAGTGATGTTGTGAGTTAGAGCAGTAAGAAGCAGCCAACAGTTGCCTTGTTGAGTACAGTGGTAGAGTACAGGGGTGCTGCTATGGCAACTTGTGAGGTAGCTTGGTTTCAGAAGCTACTTGGTGACATGGGAGAGCTCGTGGTGGATAGGGCAGTTGTCATATATTGTGACAACATGAGCAGCATACAGTTGGCCAGTAACCCAATATATCATGCTAGAATGAAGCACATTAAGGTGCGTTATCACTTTGTGAGGGAGAAGGTTCTAGCATGAGATGTAGATCTGGTATATGTCAACACAGAGGATCAAGTGGCTGACATCTTCACGAAGGCATTAGGCACAAAGAAGCTCCAGAGGTTTAGGAGCTTACTTGGAGTTTAGTGTGTGGAGTTGAGCTCGAGAGGGAGTGTTGAGATATCAAGCTCAACTAGTGTAGCGAACATTGATGACCCGCCTGGGTGCTTCCGCATCTACACCACTAGCATGGTTGGTGAGATTATGGGTGATATGCGGCTAGTGGGATGACAAGCTGTGTGATAGCCATTTTGGATTACTAGAGACTGGCATAGTTATAGTGCCAGCTCATTTAGTGGACTGACCCTTGTATGTTGTAGTAGTTAATAAGTACTAACCCATATAGTGTGTACTCTTACCTTTATGTTATGTTGGTTGAGTAGAGAAGAAGAAGATAGAAGAAAATTCAGCCATCCATCTCTCTCTTGTGTCTTGCTCTCTCTTGTGTGTGTGTGTTTGCTTGCTAGGGTTTGAAGCTCTCCCTCTCCCCCACATTCTCTTTAGGAATGCCCTCAAAAGAAACATTTGCCAATGCAACCACAATCTCATGGCTGTGGAATCGACCATTACTATAAGCATTGCCCTTTGCAATCAGTTTCTCATTCCACAGTCAAAGGCATGCCATCCCTCAATATGTTGAGCGTTCAACATGGGAAGATATCCATTGTCCCATTGAATATCGTCACACGGTTGCAAGCCAAGCTAAGACCACAACCCAAAGTAACAACGCTCTAAGCACATTGGCTACGGCGGAGACAATCGGGTTAGCATCTGCACAGGCTCAACAAATACCAAATCATCCTTCTCCAGGAGAGATGATCGTGCCAAAGTGCCACTCTCCCATGCAACCCAGCAAAAACTCACCAAACAGAAAAACGTCTAGCAACATATCTCAATGTCATCCTTGAGAAGCAACGTCTTTAAGAGGCCCAAGCATTGGTAGGGAAAATACCAGGCTCAACTTGAACCGCCACCTATTTTTATAACCTTTGACCCAGTGCTTGAACACAAACTGCAGGCTTTTGTGGAGAAGGAATCTCCCTCAAATTCCTTGGACGAATCTGTGCCCCATCATCCAGACTTACTCCATCACCACCACCCACAACCCAAAGGTGCACCAACAATTCACACGCCAATGCGTTGGGACAATACTTTGAAGGTGATGACACAAATGCAGCATTGCCCATTTCCTATAACAGACATGTGGTCAAAGGCATCCTGGATGGAGGTTCTAGTGTAAGCATCCTCACACAAAGATGTTGGGAAAACTGGGGCCAACCACGCCTTGATCCCACCAAATTGGTGATCAAGCTTGCGGACGCGAACTCTACAAAACCCCTGGGCCTAGTGCATGACCTCAAGGTCAAAGTCTGTGACATGACATTCCACCTCACATTTGTGGTCATGGACTTTCGTAATGCCGTCTATGATGCCATCTTAAGTTGACCCTTCATCATGAGACAAACCCGACTAATCCATGACTGGGACTTGCATCATGTCTCAAACGCTTAAGATCAATTTAAATACCTGGCACTCACATCCCATGCCCAATGCTCCCTTTGTTAAAGACTCTGTGACCACCGCCACGAGCAATGCTCTCTTGGTTTGTGATTCTTGTCATCAAGCCCTTGATGACGCGTGGGTGCCATACACAGTCGCTTCTATCGATAGAAAGGAAGTTGACCACGATCGGCTTAAAATCCTTGCTACACTTGACACCCTCCCAGGTCACAAATTCGGCACTTAATTCGTACTCCCAAATGGCCAGACCCTTCATGAACCCTACAAATCCATTGCCTCACTTAACACCCTAAGTGTAAGTGTAGTTCCACAACCTGAAACAACCACCCTTCGGATCTGGATAGATTTCCCCTTTGGTAGAAACATGCAAAGAAAACATGCCTTGCTGTCTCCCACAGCTAGCCATAATCTTTTGCCATGGGAAAAATGGGTCTCTCTGGGCAAACCCTTTCTTAAAACTGCCCATGCCAAGTTCGATTGCCTAGTGTGGAAAACGCATATAAAGCCTTGGGTCTTTTACACAAACTGTACATACTATAGCTAATCCATTGGCTTGTAAGTTCTATGTGGTTCCCACATGTAATATAACAGAAGTAGTCATCCTTGAAGGAAGCTGAAGGAAGCTGAGTCCAGAACGCTACAAGTACAATCAACTCCGCTGATAACACAGCTACCCTCAAGCTTCCCCAGGGCAAGGTAACAATGATCCTTTGGGATAGGGAGTGCATCAACTATGATCCTCCGCCCCCACCAACTACTTCCATAAAGGGTATTCGCACACCCTCCCCAACAACTGGTAAATCTTTCACTGCCCATGAACTACCACCAAAACTCAACCCACCAAGAATATGGATTGGACTCCCGACCAAGAATGGTCTACAACGGTGGCAAGCCCACATATATCCTATGTTCCACACTAATCTCATATTCTTGGAGGCGTGGAAAGCTCTTGGAAAACCCACACTAATAAAAGAAAACACTTATATTCAAATTTCACCTGAAATGCGTTTGATGAGTATTGGGTCTTTGATTCCTAAAATTTCTATTGGAAATAATTAGTTGGAGTGCAGATTTCATGTCATAGATGCAGGACCATGGAAATCAACAATAAAAAGTCCACTGTCCTCTTGTCTCCCCAAGAGGAAATCATCCACACACCCTCACCCTCAACTACCCTTCCCCCTCATGCTCCCTCCTTATCACCGTGGTCTCCCCTATTCTCCCACCCCAAGCCTCACCTAAGCCGGTCGATCTGCCACTATTGACACCACCCACCAATGACAAACAAGCCTCATCGTCGACATTGCCCCTCAACTCTACATTCTCAACCACCCACACTGCAAGGACCGTGACCTCATATCTTTATCATGACAATCAATGGTGGGTTCCCAAGAATCTTCTAGCCGGTCGGGGATTCTATGATGGCTGCATAGACCTATGGATCCCCAAACGACCATCTCTAAAACCCAAGCGCAAAAATCGAACTAAGCCAACAAACACAAACCCTAAGACAAATCTTCAACGGTGGCTAGTCCCCGACAACCTATTATGAGTACAAGGTTACTATGAAGGCAACACTTGCCTCTAGCTACCCAAGCATGCTACATGTGCTCATTCCCCACAGCAACTCCCCAGGAAGCCGCGAAAAAGGGTCCTACAACCATGGGTTAGGCAACCCCAAGCACAACGAAGCAAACAACGTTAGGTTCCTACCAATGTGCTTAAAGCACAAGGCTTCCATGAAGGCAACACACATCTATGGCTCCCCAAGCCACAATCAAAAGCCTCTCCTTTGTGTCAAAAACCACCTCATAGTTCAAAGCCTCATCGACAAAAAAGCCGGAAGCCTCGCCAACCACGGACCTTCATCACTCGGCAGCGTTGGGTGTCCAAATGTCTCTTAGAAGCCCAAGGCTTCCATGATGGCAATTCCATCATTTGGCTCCCAAGGCATACCCCTCAGCAATTTGCCCAAACCACACCCACCACACCAATACCTGTCCAATCGGCAAAGATGGTTTGGCAACCAATGATCAGGCAAGTCCCCTCCTCCTCGACAACATCCTCCAAACTTGCCCACACCCAACCCATGGGCACTCCAAAGCTCAATTCACCCAACCCTTTCAACCCACGAAGCCTCATCCACCACGAAGCTCCACCCCGCCCCTCAACTTCATCACCAAACCAAGGGGCATTGATACACATGGCTGAGCTTATCCAACCACTCAAAGATAAACTCAAAGGTAAGCTCACAACTCTAGCCACATGGGCCACTCAGTACAAAACCCTCTTTAGGGGTGCTAACCAATAAACACATCTCAAAAAAAAATTCTAGGTGATTCACCCTCTCATTTTCGAAGAGACAGGAGAACCAACCAAGTGCAATACTTCCCCGCGTGCCTCGACAACCCCTCACCGATCACAAAAACGGGATCGACTTTAGGAAGGGGAGCATGTTAACTACATATTGGTTCACACATTCCTATGACAACTATGTCTGCACACTTATGTAATAGGAAAACGTGTTATATTGTAAATCCCGTCATTTGATAAGGGAAATGCCCTAAAGACGCTCCCAAGTATTGAGCTCCAAAGGACAGACAAGAGGATCTTGGTTAGTTGGCCAAACCATAGAGACAAGCTTTATAACTATGTTTTGGGTGCCCCGGATCACTTACTCCCGAGCGGCGGCCTAGTGGGAAAAGGCTTGGAACTATAAAATCCAATTTCTCATGTTTGTAACTCATCCTCCTATTTTTGTAATAGAAGTGGAGTGTTCTCTCTCTCCCTCTCTCTTGCAACTCTAATCTGGCATGTGTGGTGTGCTTAGGGTTAGGGTTTGGGAGTGCTAATCACTTATTCTCTCTTACTTTCCTCTCTCTCTTTTGAGTAATTAGGCTAACCAATGCAATCCTCTTCTACAGAGATCCCACATGATCTTCGCGAGAGAGCTTGCATCACTCGTTGGATTAGATCAACCACCTCGGTGTGACAACGAGTGCAGAAAGATGGCGATTGACGAGCAGCTACGGTGGAGCTTTTGAGCCATGCTCGAGCTCGGCAGATAGGCATCTTCCCATGACACGTTAGGGTAGGGCTTCCTTAATAGCCCACTCTTCTAGGAAGAATGCCCCTATCAAATATATATATATGTAAAGGATAAATTTTAGGTAAGATACAATTGGCATCATTCTCGAAAGATGGATCAATAAGAACTATTAGCTTTTACATAGTGATATTGTATGGTTATAAGCCAAAGACAGAGTTAGCCGAGTCTTCTAGAAAGGATGCCCCTGTCAAACATGTATGTGAGGGATGCAAGGTACGATGGGCATCATTCCTAAAATATGGATCGATAAGAATTGTCCAAAAATTACAACTTATACATAGTGATGTATGTGGTTCCACCATTGACAAGGGGATATCTCTACTTTGTGACTTTTTTTGATGTACTCCAAGAACACTTGGGTGTATCCGTTGAAAGCAAAGTCATAGGTTTATATATGATTCTAACACTTTGTTTCTATAGTTGAAATGTATGCATGATGTAAAGTTGGTACCCTTCATACATATCGAGGGGAGGGAGGAGTATATGTCAAAGGAGTTTCATGTATATATAGATGAAAGAGGCATAAAACATCAATGCACAGTGTCTTACACACCTTAGCATAAAGGTGTAGCTGAGAGGAAGAACAGACCTCTCATGGAGATGACACATTACATGGTTCAAGGTTAGGATTTGTCTCATGTTTTTTGGTTGGAGGCAGTTAATGTGTGCCACTTATGTGCTAAATAAATGCCCCACCAAGGCCTTGGAGACAATTACCCCTTATGAAGCTTGGAATGGCAAGAATTCCTCTGTGGCACATTTGTGAGTTTTTGGTTGTCTTGCTTATGCTCTTGTGCCTAAGAAACAATGCAATAAGATGGATAATAAGGCAATAACATGCATTTTTGTGGGATAGAGCTCAGAAAGCAAAGGATATGAACTCTATAATCCAGCCATAAGGCAAATTCGGGTGAGTAGAGATGTTGTCTTTGTTGAGAACTCAATCAAGCCCTTGCTTTTATGCAAGAAAAATAAGTAAAATATATGCTCACTTTGGACATCTTTACCTTTGAACAATATCGGGTAGCCTTATATGGAGCTAATGAACGCTCAACAAGGTGCCACAAATCAGTCCATAAGGGCTAAAAATGAGCTCTAATTTTAGCCCGCATATCAGTCTATTGATGAGGCAATTGTGGATGATGCAGTGGATGCAACCATACAGGCATCCAAGAGTACGCCAAAATGGCTAGTGCAAACATAAAAGGATAGAAAATTAGCTACTCATTTTCCTAGCAAGACACGTGCAAGTTCTCATCATGCATCTTATTCTTTTATGGATCATGCTCTCGTTGCCAGTATATACAATGAAGATAATACTATTTCCTTTGAGGAAGCACAAGTAAATGATGATTGGATGCAGACCATGCTCACTGATTCCGATTAGGTTGGATGTTATGATACGCAAGTGTCCACTAGTGGCTTTTGGTTTCATCTTTCTGATTCATATATACAGCAAAGAAGCAGCCTGCCGATTGTGGCCACTTCAAGCTATAAAGCTGAGTACAAGGCATCTGTTACAGTGATTGTGGATGAGTCAGATGCCTTTTGACAGATCTTGGTGTTGGACAGTAGTCCTCCACCTCCATCTTCACAAACAACCATACAAGGAACCCATTGTTTTGTGCTCGCAAAACACACATTGAGGTGCAGGTTCTCTCACGAGAGAAATTTGAAGCTTTTCACAAAGCTTTGGGTTTATTGCTATTTGGGGATTTGATAACCCACATGATCCCTGTAAATGCTCACATCATCACTACAAGGGGGGATTTGTAGCCATGTATATGGTAGTGATGTGTGGACATAGGCTAATAATGAACCAAGCCACTTTTTCTCTCTTTAGGAGGTTTTTTTCCCTAAGCGTATATACACACTCTCATGAATGTGTGTATCGTGTCACTTTACGTGTACTTCGCTTATTCTTGTCAATCTACTTTGAGTGTTGTGTTTCTCTTCATCTCAACTTGTTAGTATACACTCAATGCCCACCTCTTAGCATTTATCTCACATCTATGTTTGGTACACATTTGTAAAACCCCCCATTATGAGGAGAAGCCATTACTGCACGTGTCTTTGGTAGAAAATCCCACTTAAACGCAGATGCGACCGATATTGTGACCAGTGATAGTTAGGAGATGGTTAGGGATGCAAGTGTTAGGTAGGACCTGAGATATGGAGAATATTCTTAGAATATTTCCTATGCTACCTAAGATCATGGGTGGTTGGCGGCGTTCTTGATATACGAGCAATTGACTGCGTCCATATAACGTAACCAACCACGTAGTATACGTGCCTACCAAACCACTTGTAGCACTTCATATGGATATAGTGATCACGACGTAAGGCACCCAATGCTTATGAGTATCCACACTCTCTACACTTACTACTTCCTCCATCCAGAGTCTGTCTAGATCGCCATCTAAGCTCTACTTGAGATCGCACGGCTAGACAACACCATCACTTATAACTATCTCATATCTCATATTTTTAATTCTCTATCTATTGCATTGTCTATTGCACTTTGTTTTGCTATCTATGCTTGTTGCATCTGTGTGTGTTACTACCTTTATCTCCACTCCAATAATGGATGCTTGCTTGAATAGGTTGGTTTGTAGTTTTTATGCTTGCATTAGCTTCCTCTTCATCCCCTGCCTTTTGTGAGAGAGAACCATCATGAAGGACCGTCTCTTTTTGCCTCCATCTCTAGGCATAGAGAGCTCTACCTCCACCCTTTTGGTAAAAGAGCATTCCTGTGTAACAATGGAGTGAGGACGCAACAAACAAGCTACCGCACCCACATAGGAAAGTTACAATTTGTGGCTCTACGACAAGACCCAACGTCACATGCTTCGACAAAGCTAAGATAAGCTCTTGACTTAAACAATGCCTTTCTTCTATTATGGGTTATACATATGGACCTCTTTGTGCAAGTGTACGAAGTTGTAAATACATACATGTACTTGCGGATATTTATGATGTCTATATTGTGTTTTTTGATTCAACTTAGTTATGAAGACATGTGAATATGGGGAAGATCAATACCCACATATCAATGTATCATGCTTTGGGCATGAGTCAAAAGGCCCATATGTGAAGAAGCATGAGCACCGCTTAGCTCCCCGAACCTTGGCCTGCGCCCCTCCGCCTCTGTGCCTGTTTCGCCAACATCCTTTCTCACGTTGTTGTCTCATGTTTGCGCTGATTAGCCTCCCCTCCTTCCTCCGCCTCATCCCTCTGTGCAGCCCTTGTTGTGCTACCCTTCCCCTGCCCAACTTCGCCTGTATGTCCAGCCATCTTCCCCTCCCCCTTGATTCCCTTTCCTTTTTGCTTTTCCCTTCTCCACCATCGCTTCCTTTCCTCCGCCTCCTTACCTGCCTCTTCCCCTTGGTTCGGATTGCTCCTCATCCGGGTTCAAGTCGGCCTTTTTCTTCGATTAGCATCATGGCTAATCATTCTCCCTCGGTCGGGTGAACCATTGTTTTTTCCAAAGATGAGCTTGCAGTCCTCTTCGCCGAAATCGAGAAAGAAACGACCCTCATTGCCAGAATCTTTGGATCTCACCCTTCCTGTCTCTCCAGGCTCGGGATTGGGTCTTGGTGGCTCTGCCTTCCGACCTCGCTCCACACTTTTGAGATGTCAGGTTGCTTGGAAGAGGTTTCCTCCAAGTGGATTTTGATTCTAAGGACGCAGCTGCAAAGGTTTTGAAGGGCAGCCCTTTACCATTGGGCTCGAGGAAGGTTTTTTTCTTCCCTACTCCAACTATTTTGACCCTGTTGAGGAAGACCGGAACCGTTTCCCGATTACTCTCAGATTCCCAGGTCTTCCTCGTGCATATTGGCCTATGCTAGAGGCCATCAGGTCCGCCTTTAGGCTGTTTCTTCAAGTGCCCCCCCTCCATGCCTTGCCAACATCTTCTGCCCAGGTGGTCTCACTGCCTCGGCGAATGCTGTCCCCAAGGTCATGGTTCTTGCCCGTGACACTGAGCTCTTTGGGGACTATGTTTTGCATCTGGGCCCTAGTGGTCCTTTGAAGCAACGTATGGAGATTGCAGGTAAACCCGATCAATGCCGGGTCTGTCACCAACAGGGTCACTTTGCTCCAGATTCCCCTCGGGCTCGGGTTGGCAGGAGGCCTCGCAAGCGTGCTTCTCAGGCGCCACCTCCCTTGGATCCTTCCCGTCCTATAGTCCGCTAGGTGTGGCGAGTTGTCTCTCACGCCCACCCCCCTGGTGCGATTGATGGGAAGACCTCCTCGGATCTTGTTCCTTGAGGCTTCACATGCTTGTTTATGTGCTTTCCGGATAGCCTTGGAGGCCTTTTTGTTTGGCAGCAAGAGCTACTATCAATTGGCATAAATCAGTTGGTTTTTGGATCAGTGATTCTCCTCTTGCAAATTTGGGTACAGATGTTGGTTTTACTTGGATTGAGAGAGGATGCTCTGCCAGATACCTTGGTTGTCAGGTGGGCATTGACATCTCCCCTGCACAACAATTTGCTCCAGTGCTCTTAAGCATTAAAAGCAAACTTCATCACTGGAGTAGGAGGAAGCTCAACTGGGCCTCTAGAGCTTTGGTGGTTAACCAAGTTTTGCTAGCCACGGCTTGGTTTATTGCTTTGTGCTGGATTTTTCATAAGGGCTGCATTGGCCAGCTTCGTCGCCTTATTCGGAACTTTCTTTGGACAGGGCTTGATGGAAATGCACACACCAAGGCCTGAGTTGCTTGGGAAACCATTATCATGCCTAAGCAGGAAGGGGGATTGAATATCATTGACCCTGAGGTGCAATGTAAAGCTTTGCTTTGTAAGCTTGTTGTTAGGGGCTTTCTTCCAAGCACTGAGCCGTGGAAGGACTTTCTCATGCAACAGATCACAAAGTGTCCTTGTTCGCGGAGGTGACTGGACTCTCAACTTACGCTTTATTTTTTCGAATGCAATTCACCGCTCCCCTTTGTCACCCCTGGTTAGGTCCCTCCTACGGGCTTGGGACTACCTGAGGAGTTTTTTGGTACACATCCACCCCGCGTTTAGCGGAGGAAGCTAACCGACAACCCATTCTGCGGAATGATTTGATCTTAGATGTGCATGGTAGGCCTCTTGGGGCAACTATGCATATTCTTTAGACTGGCTGGGAGACCCTATGCCCCACAGTGCTGGCTTGGAAGAGGCCTCAGAGCCTCACCGAGGTGCAGAGATTGGATTTCACGCAGTATTTGAGAGGCTCTAGCCGAAGGATTGCACAGATGGATGCAGCCATTCCCAACCACTGAATTACTGGATCTTTTTTGGAAGGTCGTCATCATTCTGTTGGAAGGTTGGCAATTTCGTGCGTGTGATCTATGGCTAGAAGGTGCCTTGGATTATCCCATAAGTGGTGTTCGTGGAGCTCGATGGTGATGCGTCTCCTGCGTGCGTTAGTCTTCCGTTGCACATTCTGACACATTCTTGGTTTGGGGTTTTTCTGGGACAGGTGTTCCTTGGGTTATGGGTCTTTCCTTGCCTAGGGAGGATGATGTACGAGTTTTTTTTTGTATAGGATGGATGGCAACTGGAGAGCTGTGATGTGCAAGACCTTATTGAGGGCCCCCAAATTCGTCTAGTCAGAGTTGTTGGCAGGTTAGGGAAGCATGTCTTTGTTGACCCCCCCAAGGATTATCACAGAGAGTGTTGGCCTTTGATTGTATGGTGGCTGCCCTATCAGACATTTGCATTGGGACCCCGATGAGCGGGAGTGGAAGGATGCTTGTAACCCTTTGAAAAGCATGCCTTTTTTCAGTTATACGGTGCGAAATGCCAGACATCTTATATTGGGACACATTCTTTCGATTGACATTTAGAGGGTATTTTTTGACATTCAGAGGGTATTTTGGCAGAGATTGTGGCATTCTTATAGGAAGCCACAGTTTTCCTCCTTTGTCTGGGTTTCCCTTCATGGTGGTCTGGCCACCAATCAGTGGAGGCCTGTTACTGGTGCTTGCCCAACATGCCCTAGATGTGTAGGAGTTTCGGAGTCAATTTACCATTGTCTATGGGAATGCAAGGAAGCACAGAGGGTTTGGTCTACGATTGCACACCTCTTTGATACGATTAAGAGGAATGCTATCATTTCTTTTGGTTGACACAATCTGGGCCTCAGCTGAGATTCGAGGGGACTGACAAGAGCTTGGCCATTATGGTTAGGCAAGCAGTTGCTCGGCAGTGTTGTCTTCAAGATTTGCCACTTTCACACTTTGTCCCTCCGGCACAGAGGTTAGACAGTTCTTGGGAGATTATTGCTAGGATCTCAGCCTGGAATATTTGGAAGGCGGTACTCCCGGTCTGTTTCTCAATGTCTTTGCAGGATTTGGAGTGATATTATTTACACCATTATGGCTACTTGAGCCAAAATCCAAGGATCTTCGAGTGCTACAGAGAGGAAGCGCGGCCAGTTTATGAGACAGTGGGACATCGGTATCTTTTTCACATCCTCTCATTCGGGACCCTATTGGCAGCGCACGGTTCCTGATTAGTTGAGATCTCCACCTTGCTTGGTGTGATATCTCCATTTTGTAAAAAAATTTCATACTTCATAGAAGTCTCCTTTCTGGGGAAAAAAAAAGGCCCATATGTATTTGTAATATTGGACATTGTATTTTGGGTCACAAAGAAGACGGCCCCCAAGCTTGCACAAATGAACTACTCCTTGGTTAATAGAATATTCCAAGAGGGGTTGGATCTGCCAAGTTACAGCCACAATGACATGGAGAACCCTCAATGCAAAATCAAGAGAAACATCATCATATGGATCTGCCACATTTTACTAGTGGTGTCCTGTTGACAAATGTGGAGGACAATACTGTACTTCAGATGTCAATACGTAAGAGAAACAAATGTGGAGGACAAAATCAAGAGAAACATCATCATATGGATCTGCCACATTTTACTAGTGGTGTCCTGTAAACAAATGTGGAGGACAATACTGTACTTCAGATGTCAATACATAAGAGATCAATCTCTACTTTACCATCGTACAAAATCAGGTAAAGTCTCAAAAGGCAAATCCAAATTTTAGCCCCTCAGATGTATTGCCTGCACTTACCCACACACATGTACTGTGTTTTCTAGCATGTTCTTTTTTAAGTAGCCCACTCCATTATTTTCAAGAGCTCTGTGAATAAAACGCAAATATATCACGCACAGAGCCAGTTTGTGATAAAAACAAACTGGTGGTAGCAGGGGCAGAGCAGTTATAGTGAGTAAACGGTGTATATTCAAAACCCCTTTATGCAAAGAAAAGGTTTATATTATATTATGTTATGTACAACATTGACTATATACAAAGCACCTTTACCTGAGAAAGCCTCTTCGCACAGCTTATCATTAATGCCATGATTTTCCCCTTCCAAGGAATTTTGGAAATATAAAAATAGATTGAGGCACAAAACATCTGTTTCAATGCCTTCATAAAAAGAGGCAAGTTTATTGTCGCGCCTTGGGCATCCTCCATGCTTCATCCCTGCAAACTTTTATAAACCCCTTTAGTGCTTGCTGCTAGCTCTTCTGCATTAAGCATTAACAGAAAACCTATGATGATCCCCACTTCAGAAACATGCGAGGGCTGCTCAAATCAATCATCCCTGAAGAGAGTGGAGAGCACCAGCTGCTGTATGAACTTGGCACGCAATGCTGCTTCTTCCAACCGCTGCTTGCATTCCTCAGAAGTTGAAGGGGAAATTGAGCTGCAATCAAACAAAAGAAAGATTCATGTATCCAAAAGAATGCCCTAACATCAGTAACTAAGGCTAATTACACAACATTCCTTGCCCCTAGGATGGTGGGCAGAGAAATGGCCACACGGTTGGGCCCTGATCTAGCCTTTATCTCGTAGTTTTAAACACTACTGAGAAAGGTGGTGAGGTTCAAGTGATGCAAGCATTACTTGATAACTACCTTAAAGATACAAAAATCCCCCCTTAGTAAATCTTTTTCAAAAAAAAAACAGAATCTAAAACAAAAAAAATGCTTATGAAGGACCCTCTTTTTCTCCAATACCCACATATGAGGCTATTTCTGCTGTGGTTATAAGATAACATCGGATAGCGTTCACAACCCTGCTCACACACAGAAAATACCCAAACAGATATTGTACGTAATGCTAAAACAAGTAAGCATAAACACCTATACAGCAAAATTCAAGAAGTGGACCGTCCCTGCTGTAATGACCACAGCAAGAGCAAGGCCGGACAGCAAAAAATGCATATCTCAGACAATGCTAGGCAATCCATGCGCACACTCTAGCTGATGGCTGCTGCTTGGGTCTTCCTGTGTTCACAAGATAGAGAAGTGCAACGAGGAGACCCTCTTAAATAGGGTATGGCATACTGGCCAACCAATTTGCCTGCCCCAACAGCCCCCAATGTCATAGACTGGAGCTAGTGAGCCTGCCCATCTAGATCCAACCAAGCTAACCATTGGCAGCCTGCCTGTGCCAAGTATGCCCATCCGTGAGATCCATCTTGATCCAATCAACCTGCCCAATGACTTGCATTTACAGGTACAGAAAGCAGAGAACAAAGAGCTGCAAGCCATGCAAATAGCTCACAAGAAAAAGATGCCAGCAAGGCTTAAATCATTCTTGATCACCATGTGATGCGCATCACAGGGCAGACACTGACACCGTCACAAAATTACCTGTGTGACCCTAACCCTAACAGCTTCCTGAACCCAAAGCAGCAGTCAAAGTAGGACAAAGGATAGGTCACAGGTGCAACAGTTGCAGTGACCCTGATCCTAGCAGTTCCCATCCCTTCAGAACCACGGGTACAACAAATGCTCCTGGCTGGGAAACCTTAAGCCGGCGTGACATTCTTGAGGTGCATGGGCACCTTGCATGGGCAACCAACTTCCATCCTCTTCGATGGGATGCTTTCGGCTACCGAAGGAAACTCGATGGCCTACAAGAATGATTGGACAAAAGGAAGTGTTGGATCAGATAGCAATTGGTCATGTAAGCCTTCGCTTTGAGGGTTACATCCACGACAGGTGCACACTGGCGCGGAGTTAGGCTGGAGGCCGGACATGGGGCACCTAGTGGGGAGATATCCCTAAAGTGAGAAGAGGCTTATAAGTGGAGGCATAGTTGAAAGTAATTATAGGGTTAAAAGCTTATAAAAGAACTTGGGCTAATTATAAAGCCCAGTGGCCTATATAAGTGAAACCTAGGCTCATCAGATATTAGGATCGTCTGGTCTGACATTGTTGAGCATGGTCCATCGGGGATGTTCCATAGTTATGGGAAACACTAGAAACGCCTACATTCGTGGGCTGAAACGGCATTTCGCCCTAGTGATGTGCCAGAAACTAGTTTCCAACAGGGAAATGTTTCTTGTACGCGAAACAGCACGTTATGTGCGTTTCTTGCTTGTGAGAAGCATTTCGCACAGCAAGCAAAACAGCCGTTTCAGGTGCCAGCAGGTACACATGGCCCCAAGCTCCAAAAAAAACCCAAACATGCACGCGACCCAAAACGCCCCTTTTCTTTTCCATCCCCATTCTTGCAGGCATTTCTTTTCTTTGTCACTCTCATGGCACCTAGGAAGCCACATCTTGGGAAAGAGAATGAGAAGGAATTCACCTTGAGTGACTACTGGTGGCAATAGGTGGATATTGTTAATAAACATGACTCCAAGAGAGGTGGATATTGTTAATAAACATGACTCCAAGAGAGGTGGGGCAAAAAGATTTCGTTGCCAACATTGTGGTTTGGAAAGAGGTGGCTGTTCAAAGCGGGTTGAAGCCCATTTGCTTGCCTTGCCAAGGTTTAGCATAGGTAAATGCGAGAAGATTGCTCTAGCAAATGCACAAAGAATGGAACGAGAAGCTTCACTTCTTCCCCCTCCGCCAAATACTCGGAGCAAGGAGCATACAATAAGTGCTCCAACTCAGCATTCAGCTTGTCATGGCACTCTTGTAAGTGCTACATCTAGCCATCCACCCACTTCTTTTCATGCTGCATCGTCTCTTGGGAGTGGTGGAAGCTCATTTGATATGCCTACACATGCTCCTCCCAAAGGAAAGGCTAGGCAGTCCACTCTTCACACGGTCCACTCTTCACAAAGAAAGGCACAGGTTGATGCTGCTGTAGCACGCTTTTTCTACTCTTGTGGGATCTCTTTTAATGTTGCCTACTCACCATTCTTCAAAGAGATGATGGCTGAAATTGCAGCATTTGGTGGTGCACACACTCCACCCTCTTCTGATGCCTTGAGGGGGAGATTGCTTGAGAATGAGATAACATCCATCGATGAACCCATTGCACCTATGAAGGCTTGCAGCATGTAGAGAGAAACCACTCTACATAAAGTCTACAGAAGATGGGGTGAGACAAAAAACTGCTCCTGTGCTAAGTGAGATATAGAGTGAGGTTGTTGAATATGTGGCTCCACAAAATGTTGTTCAATTTGTTTCAGATGATGAGAGTACCAACAAGGCAACAGGGGGTCTTTTTGGAGCAGAGGTACCCGCACATTACATGGAGCCCATGCATGGCACATTGTCTCAATAACTTGCTTAAAGACATTAAAAAGTTGCATTGGGTAAAGGCCACCATTGACATAGGCAAAGAGGTTGTTTCTTTCATAACCCGCCACCATTACTCTCTTGCATTATATCACAAATTTGCAAAGAAAGAGTTTTCAGAGTACTCTTAACACCCACTTTGATGCTTCGCCATCTCTTTCATGTGAGACCAATCGTACAGCAACTAATGGCATGCCCTGATTGGGAGTCGTGGCCTACTCATAGGCAAGCACTTGGACAGCTTTGCTATGCTACTATTGCACAAGATGAGTTTTGGCCTTTTGTAGAGCATCTTCTCAAGTTATGTTGGCCGATTGTTAGGGTTTTGAAGCATGTGGATAGAGATGTGCCTTACATTGGAAAGATTTATGAGGCCATGGATCGGATGGTTGAGAACATCCGTTTGATAGAGACTGATGACATGCCCTGATTGGGAGTCGTGGCCTACTCATAGGCAAGCACTTGGAGAGCTTTGCTATGCTACTATTGCACAAGATGAGTTTTGTCCTTTTGTGCAGCATCTTCTCAAGTTATGTTGGCCAATTGTTAGGGTTTTGAAGCATGTGGATGGAGATGTGCCTTACATTGGAAAGATTTATGACGCCATGGTTGAGAACATTCATTTGATAGAGACTGATGCATGGAGGATCTTGCAGTGAGTAGATGAAACCAATATGATTCTCCACTACATACAACTGTATATGTGCCTGATCCAGAGTTTCAACACAAGGGGAGACAACAGCAGGCAGACGGTGAGATGGTACGTTGTTGAAATGCCACTTTGCAAAGGTTGGTTGGTACTCCAGAGGAAAGATGCAAGGTGAAGTATTAGCTTGCAAACTACCGCAACAAAGAGGGAATGTTCGGATGGAGTGATGCACAACATGAAAGGTTGAAAACTGAAATTTAAACCTTTATTTAAATCTGTCATATGAACCTTTATTTGAACTTGTAAGTGTAATTGTGGTTTTTCAAATTTTCATGTTGGTGCTGTCACGTGGTGGGAAGACTATGGTACAGAAACGCCTGAGCTTCAATACCTGGCCATTTGTATTTTGGAACATGTATGCTCTTCATCAGCTTTGTAGCGTTTATGGAGTACCTTTAGTCATATACACTCAAAGAAGAGGAATCACCTTGTATGCTCTTCATCAGCTTTGTAGCGTTTATGGAGTACCTTTAGTCACATACACTCAAAGAAGAGGAATCACCTTGGAAGCAAGAAAGCAGATGAGCTCGTCTTCGTTAATGCAAACTTGTGTTTGCTAACAAAGATGAAGCATGACTACACGCATGATAAGTACATTGGCTTTCATACATCGGAGGTAGACACAGACTCCATCATTGGTAATGTAGTTGAGGAGGCAAAGAGCGATGGTCAAACACATGAAGATGGCATGGAAGAAGCTCCACCAGAGGAGGAGAATGAGGATGAGCTTCAAGAGGATAAGGCTATTTCTATAGCATAGAAGAGTCTTGAGGAGTCAAGTCTCAGGACTCTAGAGTCTAGAGAGTAGCTTCCTTTTGGCATTTCATTTTACACTTTTTTGTAATGACTTGGTCTTGAGGCTTGACTCATTGATGATTGAGAGATGGGTTTAGCTTATTTTGTGATTATGGCAAGTTCTAAATGGTTTGATTTCTCATGCAGCTTTGAAGTTTTGAATTGTGAAGTTTCAATTCATAAATATAGAGTGTACTACACTATAGACTCTAGATTTTACTTCTTTAGCGCATGTTTTACATTATAGTATTATACATGTGGCCTCTCAACTTAGTGACTTTCCCCATACCCCCCTCTTAGGATAACCTAGGATGACGTGGCGTTTCCGTTTCCCCCATTCTCAAAATTTCTGTTTCCATTTCCATCTCCGTTTTCGTTTCCCCGTTTCTCGTAACTATCGGATGTTCACCATGACAGCATCTCTAAGATGTGGCCTAGTGGTATAGGGCCATACCCCCCTCTTAGGATAACCTAGGATGACGTGGCATTTTCGTTTCCCCCATCCTCAAAATTTATGTTTCCGTTTCCATCTCCATTTTCGTTTCCCCGTTTCTCGTAACTATGGGATGTTCACCACAATAGCATCTCTAGGATGTGGCCTAGTGGTATGGGGCGCCAAGTCTTGCTGCGAGGTAGTTATGGCCTCCAACTCGAGAGTGAGACCGGACAAAATAGAGGACTCTATGGCTGGAAGGTGATACTAAAGCCTCACTCCTACGTGGTCCCTGGTGAGATAGTTCTGCGGCTTGGTCTAGTGAGACCTTACATTGGTATCAAAGCCTATATCTGACGCGGGAAGGAACCTTGGACGTCGTGGTTATGGGCATGGCTAGAAAGCCATGGGTTATCTGAGAGATGGAGAAAGAAAACCCTAAGAGGACTGTGATCACTCTAAGAGAGTGAAAGCATGGTCTATATATGTGTGAGCTGCTTAGGAGAGAGAGGAGGAACAAACTCGGGTGTTGGTGCGCAAGCTTGCCGCTGTGTTATGCGTAGGCAGCCAAGTGGCTAGGGCGTGGCCCTAGGACTAGCCTATGGTATTACAACCCCACATACCTCCTAAACACGAAACACAAGTGATTAGTATGAGACCCCAAAGAGGGATGCAGGCTAGCTCACCTCCCAGGCTAGCTCACCTCCCAACCGTAGGTTCTATGTTTAAAACCACCCCCGAGCCAGAGGCTAAGGTATGACTTCCACAGAACCATGCCAATCTGCCCCATAGAGGCCTTCGGCATGCCGATCTTGCTTTGCTACATGCATGGCCAGAGTCTTGGTCAAACTATGACCAATAGTGTCACATGCGGAAACTCTGAGAGTCTTCTTTAAGGCCCCAAACACCATCTAGAACATGATGATGCAGAAACGCAAACAGAAGAGAGAGTAGAGAGAGAAAGAGAGAGCTGGAAATTCAGTATATCATATGGTACAAAAAGGTACAAGAATCCTTGCAGCCATTGGCTGCCTTCTGGAAAAGATAGAATACGGTATACCCTAACACTAGTCCTATGTCTAGACCCACCCCCAAGAGGGAGTGAATGAATAAAATGATGAGCTAAAGTGCCTTTTATAGGCCTGTCACATGCACTCTGCACTCAGTGCATGGTGACAAACTGGCTCATTATCAGCAGTGCAACATTTGTACATTATTAGAACCCAATAGGATGATATTTGTCGTACACAGTGACCCCATTGTACATCCTCAGTCCAAGATAAGTCAGGCACGAGCTACGTAGGTCATTCCTCAACCTTAGCGGGTCAGTCAGTCAGTCAAGTCCCTTAACCCACTTGGAGAGAATCATTCATGCATGTAGAGTCAGTAGAAGCCTTAGGGTTTGAATCAAAAAGCACTCTGCATTTTGCATATGCCAAGGGTTATGCTCAGCGCCCTGGAGTCGACTTCGATGAGACCTTCGCACCGACGGCCCGGATGACTACCATTCGCACCGCTCTTGCTCTTGCAGGTCATCATAGATGGCTCGTTTTCCAGATGGATGTCAAGTCGGCTTTCTTGAATGGAGGGCTTACACAGGAGGTTTATGTTGATCAACTGCCGGGATTTGTTGTTCCAGGCAAACAAGATCAGGTGTACCGACTGAAGAAGGCTTTATATGGTCTGAAGCAAGCTCCACGGGCTTGGTACCAGCGGATTGATGAGTTCTTTCAGAAGCTCGGCCTGCGTCGTTCTCATGCAGATTCAAACCTTTATATCCTCCTTGAGAGGGGGTTGATTGTTATCATTGTGGTCTATGTTGATGACCTCATCTTTACAGGTTCTTATTCTGTAAGGATCCGTTCTATCATGGATGCTTTGGAGATAGAGTTTGAGATGACGGATCTTGGCCTTCTGCATTATTTTCTCGACTTTGAGATTTGGAAGACCTCGAAGGGCATTTTCTTCTCTCAGCAGAAGTACACACGGGAGATTCTCGACAAATTTCAGATGACTGGGTGCAGACCAGTATCTTCTCCTATAGATGTTAGTGAGAAGCTTTCTCTACTTGATGCTTCTCCAGGGATTGATCAGGGACAGTATCGGGTTCTCGTCAGTTGTTTGGTTTGGTTGACCTACTCCCGATTGGACATATGTTTCGCAGTCAGTTTATTGAGTTCTTTCTCATTGTTACGACCCTGTGTTTTTCCCTCTGGACAACAAGCAGGTGGGCACGGGCACGGGATGGACAGTGTGAACAGGCATCAGTTGGATATAAAAAGGAAAACTCATATGTGTGGCCAACCCAAGTGTGAAAGGGGACAAAAGGGAGTTTTTGAGTTTATAAGGTTTTAAAACCTTAGATTACTTAAAATATTATTATTTTTATGGGTGTCAGGTAGGAGGCTCTTTATGCCGGGTGGTCGCACGTATGGACATGGGGCATGTATGGGCTTCAGCCAGCAACGGGCACAAGGCGGGAGACTCTCTACAGCCAATCGGGCAACCAAGAGGACTGCAGGCAGCCACAGAGGCGCAAGGGTTGAACAGCACGACTCTATCTTTCTCTTGGAAGGAGGCGAGCTGCAGGAGGCACCAAGGGGCTAACAGCCAAGGGGTTTCTCTCTCTCTCTCTCTCTCTCTCTCTCTCTCTCTCTCTCTCTCTCTCTTCGCGAACAGGTGGGGCTAACAGCCGAGAGACCTTTTTCTCTCTCTCTCTCTTCATGGATTGCAAGCCTTGTTCTACGAGATTGGGATACAGAGGATCAAGTTAAGTAGCAACTGTCTCCCAAGTCAAGGAGTCCCCTATCCTATTTTTCACTTAATTTTATACTCAAGAATCAACTTGTTTCTAAGTTGCCTTTCCTTGAAATCAATCATTGTTTCCATTTCATGTGGAGCATAAGACAAGTCCTCAACCTCCACAAGCTCCAAAGGAGTCACAATGCTATCCTCAACTCCCAACATCTCTTTCAGTCTACTGACATGAAAGACTAGACTTCCCCTCCTAATACATTTCCACTCTTCGAAATAAAGAGGGGAAACTCAAACTACATCTAACAACTGACTCCATAATTTGGTCATGAAGAACACACCAATCCCTCATTCCAACTCTTGAGCAATCGGATAATTTGGCATCACAAAGACAATTGTCGTAGGCAATCAAATTCCCTATCCTATCATGATGGGTGATTCCTATAACCTATGGGATATATATATATATATATATATATATATATATATATATATATATATATATATATATATATATACCTTCCCTGTCTGAGAACCACAAAACTATCAGATATCTGAAGTTTTGAACACTCTCATCATAAATGACTCTGAAAGTGTTCCTATCAAGACAGTGTCCAAACCAGAACACCCATGATATATCTCTCCTTCTCCATATCCTCTGCCAAATGCACAACTATGAAATTGATTGTACAACAAGTCAATTCTTTCTAGGGCTACACCTAAAACTACATCTTCGAGTTCTAATTCTAAAGGAAAACTTGCGTTGACACCCATACCAAGTTCGTATTATCATAGGCAGATCCTAACCAATCAAATGATATCTAAGTGCTGAATATGTGCAATATTCCACCAAAAATGATTAATCCTCTATGTTGCCTGCTAACATACTGAGAACAATCATCATGAGTAGGAATCTATGCCGATCAATCTCTAACTGCTTGAAGTATCGAGAAACCTGAGGTCCCAACTCAACCTAAGTCAATTCTTTCTAGGGCTACACCTAAAACTACATCTTCAAGTTCTAATTCTCAAGGGAAACTTGGGTTGACATCCATACCAAACATAACCTGTTCGGTATTATCATAGGCAAATCCCAACCAATCAAATGATCTCTACGCACTGAACATGTGCAATATTCCACCAGAACTGATTAATCCTCTATGTTTCATGCTGACAGACTGAGAACAATCATCGTGAGTAGGAACCTATGTCAGTTGGTCCCTAACTGCCTGAAGTATCGAGTAACTTCAAGTCCCAACTAAACCTACTGTGTCAAGGTAATCAAGATGCAAGCAAAAATTGCCAAAATCAACACTCTAATGGAACCACGTCAATCTAGAATAGCCCCACCAATCAATACCCTGCTACACAACCCTCGATATCGGTCATAATAAAGACTAATAATCTAGATATCTGCCACGTCAGAGACGTGGCCCATAAACCATACATCTGCCACATCAAAGGTGTGGCTAATGAACTGGACATCTACCATATCAGAGGTTAGTACACTCGCCCCATCCAGCAATCTTGAGTTCTGGATAACTATCCCATCAAAAGCTAAAACATCTACCTCAACGCAACCCTATAAATCCACACATATGATACATCCTAGCGTCCCATACAATTAGAACATACCCCATATGCGTCCTACAAATCCATCACTCCTTAGCTTGCAAGTCTTCTGAAAGATTATCAAAGGTTCCTAGCAGTCACTTTCAGCATGCAAACTGAACCTTCTCGGGAGAACAAATCTATCTGAAGAAACCTACTGATTTCAATATCAACAAAATCTACTTTGAAACTAGATCTCTACAAAATACATCTACGTGCACCAAGATCCCTCAAATCTGTCTCTACGAAGCAAAGAAGCTTCACCCAAGAACTGGCAAGGCATCCGCAATCCACAGTCTCATTCTTCCTTCCTTCGTGCAATTGATTTCTCAAATCAATTGCCACCACCCCTCAATCCAAAAATCCACCAAATAGGAATATTAGATGTATCCAAAAACCCTGCATGTGACAAATCCTAGCATCCCATACCACTAGGTAACACTCTATACATAAGGTTAACTCCGAGTGATCATTTCCTTCCCAATCCCATCTTGACACAACTACACTCCCACCTAAAGAACGCGGACTTTCAGGTTAGCCCACCACATCAATCTACTCTATATGATATTCCCTCTGTCACGTGCACACCCCATGGCTTAATCTTCAGCATGAACAGGCTTAATCCTTGATTAGTGCAACAGTTAGGAACCAGGATAGCATATAGCAATAGCATCAAAAACATATTCATCTTCATCAGCATCATCATCATAACCATCATCATGGGAAGGTGCAGGAGGCCTATCGGCTGGCATCAGCACTCTGTCAACAGGCAGCAAGCCTCTGAACAACAGTCTAGAAGGTGGGCAGTAGGTGTGACAAGGGCAACAGACAAAAGCACAGATTATATCAATAGGTTCTTGTCCACAGTAGGACGACAGCAAGGACAGCTGGCCGATTGCATCCCCAAACATATATGTACAAGCATGAAGTTCATCATTCATTCAATCATCAAGTATTTTCAGCATTCATTCATCTAGTCATCAGTAGTAGTCATGTAGGGCTTAAACATGCTTAGGATTGTGGATCAGTACAGCATGGCTTAATCTTTAGCATGAACATGGCTTAGCATCAATGTTCTTAATCAGGCTTAGGGTTGTGGATCAGTACAGCATGGCTTAATCTTTAGCATGAACAGGCTTAATCCCTGATTAGTGCAGCAGTTAGGATAGCATATAGTAGTAGCATCAGAAACATATTCATCTTCATCAGCATCATCATCATAACCATCATCACGGGAAGGTGCAGGAGGCTTGTCAGCTAGCATCAGCACTCTGTTGGTTGGCAACAGGCCTCTGTACAGCAGTCAGCTAAGGACTAGAAGGTGGGCCGCAGGTGTGACAACGGCCGACTGCATCCCCAAACATATATGTAAGCATGAAATTCATCATTCATTCAATCATCAAGTATTTTCAGCATTCATTCATCTAGTCATCAGTGGTAGTCATGTAGAACCCGTGGAAAGAACTTCCTCATCTATAGGATTTCTTTGTCCCGAATACTATGAGACATCAGAGCATAAGTTACCTGTAAAGTTTCCTCTGACTGACGAACACAAGAACTACCAACATCTGTACTGGAAAGTTCCTGCCAACTGCTGCCATCAACTGGCAAGCTATCCTCCATTTGGTCTCGGAAAGCCTGCACCTGCAGCGTATCCACACTTAAGTGGCCATTACCAGACTGCCACTCATCACAAAACTGAGGACCTGGGAGAGAGAGTGCTGAAAGTTTGTAAACTCCATTCTCCAACCCGCCTTCCCAAACTACCTGGCTTGTTGCTTTGTCCCGGAGAGCAACAAAATGCTCATCAAACTCCACCCGTACGCCAGTCTTGCAAAACTAATGCACTGACAACAAATGAAAAACCAAGTGATGGAACATACAACACCTGGGAGGAATGTTTCCCCCCTCTGCCATCGGGAACTACCTCTAACCTGCCCTCATTGTGAACTGGGATAGTGGATGTATCCCCAGTAAGAATGTGACCAAAATACATGCAAAGATCCTGTAAATCCGAACGAGGAGTCATGTGCCTGGAAGCACCACTGTCTAGAATCCACTCCCGAGTATCCGTAGTGGCGAGTCCTCCAACCTCCTCCCTGCTCAAAGAAAATGAAACATTGGTGTCCATCACCTCCAGGTGCACAAATGCTGGAGTCTTCACGGTTGTTGCTGAGGATTCTTCACCCTTCTCGATGTTCCGCTTGGGACACTGCCTCCAATAGTGGCCTTTCTCGCCACAATCATTACAGGTCCTCTCTGCCTTCAGTTTCTCGCGGTCTGAGTCGGACATCTTCTCAGAAGACTTCTCTGATGAAGCCTTCCCTTGTTGTTACGGCCTTTCGACCGTTGGCCAGTTAAGGCCTTCGAACCTCCGCCCTATGGAGGGTTCATAATCTTTCCTCTTGGTCCAAGACCATGGGCACAAGCTCCTCCCACATGATGGTGCTGAGCCTGCCACTGGTAATCAAAGACAAATAGAATGCTGAGTACTGAGAGGGCAAATGCGACAGCAACGTTATGGCCATATCTTCCGATGATATCTCCTTCCCAGCCTGAAGAACTTCCTGCTAAAGAGCCTGCAGCTTGTAAATGTGTTCCTGCATCGTCGATGACATTGCAAGGTTCATAACCCGTATCTGTACTTCCAAGGAAATCCTCTTCATGGGCGATACCCTGTTATAAAGAGAAGCCAAATGCTACCATATACCTCTGGCCAGCATCATATGCTTTATATGATTGATTACCTGCGGTGTGCAATTGAGGAAAATCAATGGACGGACCTTGGCATTGACACGATCCCACAACTGTGCATGTGCCTCGCGGTCCTTTCGAATCGACGGTAACTCCCCTTCCTCTACCTCCAGCCGTGGAACCCCAACAACGATGAAATCAGCAAAGTCGTAAGACTCCAAAACAGATTCTATCATTACCTTCCAGATGCCGTAATTATTCCTGTCCATCTAACGGTCCACTGGGAACGTGGGGAGTGTCAGGATCCTCACATGTCTCTCAGCCATCTCAAGCAGATCTGCCATTGCGGGGATGTAACTGAAAAGGGTGGGTGGCTGGGAACAAAGAAGAACTTAAACCTGCAAGTGGCTGTCCAGCAAATCAGCCCGCCTTCCTCTTGCTTCTCCCCTTCCCGAACAGTCCAAAACAGTCCACCAATCAGCAACACAACAGTCCCCCTCTTGCTCACACAATTCCCAAGAACTATCAAGAGCATAGAGCTCTGATACCATGTTAGAATATGCAGCGGAGATGAAGACAAAATCTGAGAACACAAGAGAAGGTGCAGAAAAAATACAGCAATGGAGAGAGAGAGAGAGAGAGAGAGAGAGGCGTGTAACTCTGCTCTATATACACAAGGAAAATCCCGAAAACATGATACAAAGGAGTAGCCATGGGGCCTTTTTATATGGCCCCATGAGAGCAGTCGGCCTGTAGAATAGCAGCCGACAGCATGCTGAAACCACCCGACGAGTAACTGCTCCAGTCAGCCAGCATGTACACACGTGTGAAGTCGGCCTGCTCCAGTCGGCCAGCATCTAAACCATCCTGCCAGCACTAGGCAGCCTCCCACACCATGGAAAAATAGGAAAAAAAAATGGAGTGGGGAAAAATGAGAAAACACCTAATACAGGCGGACACACCCACAAGAAAGGCCTTGGTGTATATGTATAGACAGGAGATGACTTCTAATAGAAGGATGACAGAGTGTCTACCCCATCAGCAAGTTTAGCAGAAGGGAATGTCACGTGCACACCCGTGCCATGGCTTAATCTTCAGCATGAACAGGCTTAATCCTTGATTAGTGAAACAATTGGGATAGCATATAGCAGTAGCATCAAAAACATATTCATCTTCATCAGCATCATCATCATCATCATGGGAAGGTGCAGGAGGCTTGTCGACTCCATCATTCATTCAATCATCAAGTATTTTCAGCATTCATTCATCTAGTCATCAATAGTAGTCATGTAGAAGGGCCAAGGTCAAACCTATGGGGCTGACCATAGCCCTAAGTTTATGTACAAGCATCATATAATCTGTGTACCATATTAATACAAAAAAACCCTGACACCAAATACTCTCTCTTCTTCTCTCCTCTGTCTTAGTCATGCTTATTTAGCATCAATGTTCTTAATCAGGCTTAGGGCTATGGATCAGTTCAGTAAGGCTTCCGCGCATGCAACACTCTTACGTCCTCCCAGAATTGTGGGACTACCATAAGTGTAGAACATTCGTCTATGGTGGCAATCCTGTCCCAAATAAGATCACGAGACTATCATAAGTGTAGAACACTCATCCACAAAAAATCCTGCCTCTAGTAAATACTATGTCTGTAGCAACTCAATAGCACATAAGGCAATCACACCTACATGAGGCTGGCCAAATCCTAAGTATGGCTACCACATGTAAACTCTGTAAACCTCAGTTTTAAATCAGGAGGATAGTCTCAAGAAGTGCTACCTTTACCCAAAATAGCACCATTTCCCAAAAGAAACCATAAATCAAAAACGAAGTTGCTAAACTCTCCCAAAGAACTAACCATAATATCCAACTCCACCTTTGTATCTGCACACAAAAAAAACTCAAGCCCCATCCAAAGATAAAATCCCCGGATAATCAAGTTCTATCCAAGAATCTCATCTGACATGCGATAAATGATAGCATCTCTTATCTTGAAATCTAAGATGAAACAAAGATGCATCCAAAATGCGTCCTCAGAAAACCTGCTATCATTACATCATGCAAGAATTCCACAACAAATGCCATCCAACATTTGCTATGATCCTAGACTATTGTATAGACGAAAAATCAAGTCTATGTCATACCATCAATGCTATGTATATCACACATTTGAAATCACGTCTCCTTCGGGTAAAATCTCTAGTACTAAAACCTAGTATCGATCCAACTCTGTAAGATAAACTAGAATCTAGGTCTATAAAGAGATCTCTACTCTACATAATCCAAATCTACACATTGTAAAACTATCATTATAATCACAAGTAAACCTAGTGCAACTCAAGGAAAATGTGGCACAACCGTCCATCCTCACCATGCTGACAACAATAAGTCTTCCATGATCACAGAGAAATCTCATCAGTGTAATCTTCTCGATAAAAGTCAAGACATGCTTTCCTTGTGAGTCAAATTCGTCAAAAAAATAACTACCAACATGAAGCTACGCTGAATCCCTACCTTAAAGCCGGAAACTCTCTATCAAAAGATGACTGTATAAACCGTCCCTAAGTTCCATCGAAGGCACCCACGCTCTGCTTGCGGAGTCCATCAGGAGCATTTGGCTTGATATCAATCATACCCTCCGCAACCAGTGGGGAAAGTTGCAAGGTGGCTTTGACCGCATGCCGAAGCGGCAGGAAGCCTTCTTGAAGCTCTGGCAGCTTGGCCCTTTGTCAAATCCCCATAGATCTCCTCGTAGAACGCTCTTGGTACGAGACTCAAAACCTGCAAACAAACAAACAAACAAACAAGAAGGGGGTGCAGGCCTGACTCACCACCCAACCATGACAGTCGTGGGCAAGCCCACAGACTTGGCTGTCCCCACCGAGCCACGAGTTGAGCTAACTAGGTTGACGTACCGACCAATCTCTACCTCGCAACGTCCCATACTGCCACGAAGCTACCCTCGCGGGCCTCGATATTGCTACCGGCCTCGGCTGCGTAAAGCAGGTGCACGTCTACACTAGATCCAGGCTCCATACCATAAAGCTCTCACAAAACATGCGAGACTCTATATGACTAATGACTAACCTTGGCCACCCTTTTATAGGCTCTTGGTCAGTCATCGGGCGTCCACGCTTGGGCGCCCGCCCGTCCATACTTGAGTGCCCGCCCGTTAGTCTATCCCTAACTCAAGTCGCCAATCAACCTGCCTAGCTCCAAGCTTTCCCAAAGCTCGAAGCTAGTCTTGTGTGCGTGTAGCACACGATAGATACACACTGTGCACCTGACATACTCCCTTCCTCTAAGAGCTCACTCTTGAGCTCACTAAAAAGCCAGGGTAATCTCTCTGAAGAGTAGTCAATGTCTCCCATGTAGCGTCCTCCTCAACATGATCCTTCCACTTAATCTTGTATTCCGTGATAAGCGTATTACGCAATCTTCTTTCACGAAATCCAAGAATCTTTTCAAGTTCGTGTGGAACAAATGTCATGTCTTCAACATCTATGATTTCTTAACTAACTGGCCTGTTCCACCCAGTACTTCCTTAAGTCTACTGACATGAAATACAGGATGAACTTTCACATGAGAAGGCAAATCCAGTTCATATGCAACTGAACTAATCCGTCGTGTAATACGAAATGGTCCACAGTATCTAGGGGATAATTTCGGAGATCGACCTGTACGTAAAGTCTCGAAATCTTTCGAAACTCGCAAATATACCATCGTTCCTTCAGAGTACTCTCTGGGTGAACGATGTCTATTAGAATAAAATCTGTCTCGGTCTTGAGCACTTCTAATAGATTCCTTCACAACTTGTAACATTTCTTGCATATCTTGCAAAAAATTACGTGCTGCATCATGCTGAAGTCCTGAGAATCCCACTGTAACATGTGATCGAGGTTGAAAACTATACATAAGCATGAAAGGACTAAAACCTGTATTCGTATGCTTAGTACTGTTATATGCAAATTCTAACATAGAAAGATAATCCTCCCATGAACTCTGTCTTTTGGATACATATGCTCGAAGCATATCCTCAAAATCTGATTCACTCTTTCAGTTTGGCCATCAGATTTAGGATAATCTGAGGAACTCAAATTCAAAGTTATTTGGCCATCAGATTTAGGATAATCTGAGGAACTCAAATTCAAAGTTGTTTTTCCAACTTCTCAAAAAACAAGTTTCCAAAAATCACTCGGAAACTTAGAGTCCCTATCACTGACTATGTCCTGCGGTAACCCGTACAGTCTAAACAATTGCTCGATAAACTGCCATGTTAATTGCGTAGTAATAGTCTTCCGGGTCGGTAAAAATCTAGTCATTTTTGTCAAGCGATCTACGACAACCCAAATAGAATCGTGGCCTTGATGCGTTCTTGGCAATCCGGTAATAAAATCCATGGAAATACTTTCCCATTTATTACCTCGGATTTGCAAAGGATGCAACAACCCAGCCTGTCTAAAGCGTTCAGCTTTATTAGCTTGACAAACTTGACACTTGAGAACATAATCTTCTATATATCCTTTTATCTTTGGCCAATAAAAAGTGTGTTTCACTAACGATAGTGTCTTGTGTACCCCAAGATGTCCAGCAGAAGGGGCGTCGTGACACTCCTTAAGAATCTTGGACCTAATGTCCAGGATCTATGGTACATAAATTTTGTCATTACGGAATAGTAAACCATTCCGAATCATTCCCTTGCAGCCTGAATGGTAGGCTCTTCAGTCATTGAGTCTTGGTCAATCAATGAGCTCCCGTCCTGGATCTTCTGCCAAAATGGACCAAAATAACTATCAGTCCTGCAAAGCCCTCTCAATGACTGAAATAAGACAGTAGAAATCTCAGTGAACGACAAAGTATGGACACTTTCCGATAACGAATCTCAAAATCAAAATCTTGCATTAACTCAGTCCAACGAGCTTTCCTTCCTCTCAAATCATCCGCATCACACATACTTGATTGACTGATGATCAGTTAATACTACAAACTTGGAGCCATATAAATAATGTCTCCAAACCTTGAGAGCATGAATCACAGCATAAAGCTCCTTCTCAAGGGTTGGCCAACGAGATTCAGTGTCGTTTAGCTTATTACTTTCAAAAGCAACAAGTCTACCATCTTGAAATAAAGCAGCCTCGATGGCATAGTCACTGGCATCAGTTTCAAGAACATAAGGCCGACTAGGATCGGGTAATGCCAAGATAGGTGCTTCCTTGAATTTATCTTTCAAAAGTCTAAAGGCCATATCCAAATCGTTATTCCAAGTGATAGGCTGATTTGACTTACGTCCACGACCTTTCAACAAGTCGGTCATCGGTAGTGTGAGCTGAGAGTACTCCCGCACAGATTTCCGAAGAAAAACAACAAAACCAAGAAAAGAACGAAGTTGTTTCACTGTTCGCGGTATAGGCCAGTCCAGAACCTTCTGAACTCGGTCATAGTCAATGCTCAATCCATCTCTAGTGATCTTGTGTCCCAAGTAAAGGATGTCTGTCATAAAAAACTCACATTTACTTAACTTAGCATATAGTTGATTCTGTCTTAAAATAGATAAGACAATCGTGAGGTGTCGAACATGATCCTCAAGAGTACGACTATATATCAAAATATCATCCAATAACACCACCATAAATTTTCCCAAATGTTCACGAAAAAGATCGTTCATCATTTGCTGGAAAGTGGCTGGAGCATTGGTTAACCCAAAAGGTAATACGAGAAACTCGTAATGGCCATATCTAGTGGCGGTTCTTTCGACATGCCTTTCATGAATACGTATCTAGTGATAGCCAGTACGTAAATCTATCTTCGTGAAATATTTCGCTCCTGCTAACCGGTCAATCGGGTCATCTGATCTAGGGAGAGGATAACGGTTCTTAATTGTCAGCTTGTTCAATCTCTTGTAATCTATACACATTCTCCAGGTGTTGTCCTTCTTTCTTCTAAGCAACACGGTGCACCCCGAGGTGATTTACTTGGACGGATCTGGCCCATCCTCAAATAATCTTCGAGTTGTTTAGCCAACTCATCTTCCTCAGCTTGGCTCATCCTATAAGGTGGAATACTAACAGGATGAGCACCAGGGATCAAGTCAATACGAAGATCTACTGCTCTTTCAGGTGGTAAACCCGATGGCAGTTCCTTAGAAAATACATCTTGAAACGAATCAAGTATCTTCTGTAATTCTTTGCTTTCAAATACACTTAATTCATTGACATCTATGAAAGGTATGAGAAATGAAAGTGGAATCAATACACAATGGAAAGCAATACACAAAGAAGAATCCATTATATTTCCAAAATCAACTGTATTTACAAGAAGCCCCTAAGAGGGATGTATACAATCACCTAAAATACTATACTCGATGTTCCTATGCTGAAAAGAAAAAATATGACTAGACTAATATACCTGGACTTGAAGAGTCTTAAACCACTCAATTCCTAATAACAAGTCTACATGTTCTAGGTGCATAACATAGCATTCCAAAGTATCTTTGTAGTCCTTAATCCGGATTGGTAGCATCTCCACCTTTCGATCCCATACTTGCCTTCCCGCAGGTGGGCGTACCTCTCAATTTCTGCACAAGTTTATAGTTAACGAAATTGTCTGAGCTGCCAGGGTCTAGAAGAATGTGGATTCTATGGCCATTCACTTCTCCATAAACTCGGAGAAGATCATGCAAGCCAAAGACTTTAGAGTTGAACAAACAATCAAAACATGAACTAGGGCGAGAAAGTACAGTAACTGACATACCTGTCAAAGACAACTGGTTAGCTGCCTTTGGCTTGGGTCCTGCGTTGGTCTTTGCACCCTTTTGCTTCGGGCACTCGTTACGCATGTGTCCTTTTTCTTCGCAGATGAAACGTCCCTCCTTCTTGAGCTTCAAAGCTTTAAGGAGTCGTTTCTTCTTCGCTGGTGTCAAACTTGAATTCTTCGAAGGTTGGTCCGAAGACTTTTCTTCAGTCGTGTTAGCCATTGGTGCAGAGAACTTCCTTTTGTACTTGTTCCCCTGCTTGGTAACCGGTTTAGACTTGGAAGAGACCATTGTATCATCATAGATACGAGCTGAATAAATGGCCTCGTCCAAAGTTTTGCATTTGTTATTCTTAACCTGTAAACGGTATGAGTCTGGTAAACCGGCTACGAAGAACCCCAAAAGTGTAGTGGGATCCATCTTTGTAGCTTTCATCTGCAAGTCCCTAAACTTCTGGAGGTAGACCTCATAAGTGAGGTGCTACGAGGTCATGGTTAAAGCGGTAAACCAGGCAACAACATCATAATCATCCTCTTTCTTGAGGAATTCCTTCTTGAAGACATCTTCAAATTGTGCCTAAGTTGTTGGCTTAGGGTTGAGTTCCTTCCACCAAAGCAAAGCTTTGCCCAAGAGAAAACCTACTGCTAGCTGGATCTTTTTTTCATCATCATATGGATGAAACTGAAAATGGACTTGCCACTTATGTAGCCAAGTATCCACGATCTCCTTGGTACGCTGCTTTTGCTCGCCCCCGAACTGTTCCGAAGTAATGTTGGGGCCTAAAGCAGAGGCCAAGGTATCCATACCCGAAAGAGTAGATAGGATAGTGGTCAAAAGAGAGATGGAGTTCTGCAAAGCTTGCATCTACACGGCGATTTGTGCCTGACGTTCCGAAGAAGAAGCTTCGAGAGCTACTTTGAACTCTTGGAAATCAGATTTGGACACATAATCGTCAAAAAGATCAGCATTGGTATCTTCCGTAGCTTGCAAGCCTTCGTGATCGACAAGGGGCTCCAACTCGGAATCTTGGATTGACATCGTGGAGAGGACAAGTGGAGAGAAAATTCGATCTTGCACAAGAAAAGTGCGGGAGAACTTGAGAGCTTGAGAGCTTGAAAACTTGAGAGATGTGTGGTAAGAAGCCCACTTAAGGGGTTTATATAATCTTCCCCAAAAGCAACTTTGAGCTTTTGCTTTTGTGTTTTTTTTTCCTTAAATATATATATATATATATATATATATATATATATATATATATATATATATATATATATATTCTGTTTTCTTTAAAAAAAACTTTTAAACCTTAGGGGGCCTTTAAACTCTTTAAAAAAAAGTTTAATCTTTAAAAAAAAAAACAAAAGCAAACTGAAGTTGGCGTGAATGCTTTTACTGGTTTTTTTTTTCTCCCCTTCAGGATTTAGCGCTACCGGTGCCTGCACTGCTGCCGTCGCAAGCTTTCTTGCCGGTGCCACCTTCGCTCAGGCGTCCGAGGCGACCTGCGCTAGCCTACGCCTGGGCTTGACCGCCTGGCTGCGTGGGCCCAAGCGCCCGCTAGCCTGGCCGCCTGCGTAGGCTTGGGTGCTTGCCTACGTAGGCCTAGGCGCCTGCCAGCATGGCCGCCTACATAAGCCTGGCCAGCTGCCAGCGTAGGCCTGGCTGCCTACACGCCTGCGCCTGCAACTTCCGGTAGCCCACGACCACGCTTAGCCCATCGATCGCTTCTCTCGCTCTCTCTCTCTCTCGTTCCAACAAAAGCGAACATGCTTTTTTCTTTTTTCTCTCTCAACAGTTCATACGACTGCAAAACACATCTTCAGCCTTCTTCTTGCAAAGCAAACAACCCTGCTAACCACCTACACCCTCATCACGTTTTTCTTTGATGAAAAAAAACACATACTAATCTGAAAAACAGAAGTATGCATAGACAAAAAACAGCAAGCTTCTTGAACTCATACCTCTTCTTCGACCTCATCTTCTCTACCTACCGACTTGCTCGTTCACGAGGCACACTCTGATACCATTGTCAAATCCCCATAGATCTCCTCGTAGAATGCTCCTGGTACGAGACTCAAAACCTGCAAACAAATAAACAAACAAACAAGAAGGGGGTGCAAGCCTGACTCACCATCCAACCATGACAGCCGTACTTGGCTGTCCCCACCGAGCCACGAGCTGAGCTAACAAGGTTGACGTACCGACCAATCTCTACCTCGCGACGTCCCATACCGCCACGAAGCTACCCTCGCGGGCCTCGATACTGTTGCCGGCCTTGGCTGCGTAAAGCAGGTGCACGTGTGCACTAGATCCAGGCTCCATACCATAAAGCTCTCACAAAACATGCGAGACTCTATATGACTAATGACTAACCTTCGCCACCCTTTTATAGGCTCTTGGCCGGTCATCGGGCGTCCACACTTGGACGCCCGCCCGTCCATACTTGGGTGCCCGCCCGTTAGTCTATCCCTAACTCAACTTGCCAATCAACCTACCTAGCTCCAAGCTTCCCCAAACCTCGAAGCTAGTCTTGTGTGCGTAGTCTTGTGTGCGTGTAGCACACGGTAGATACACACTGTGCACATGACACTTTCCTCACAAATAGAGGTGGTAAGCCCACTTGGCACTACAGACCACTTGTGGTTATTCCCTCGCCCTCCCCCTATATGAGATAGCCCTCTCCTAATAGAGTGGCTAGCCAGAGAAGAGAAGCATCTTTCTCCACCCCTTGAGTTCTTGATCCTCTCCCCGCTCATGGAGGTGAGTTTGTATCTAGCCCTTCGCGGTTGTATTTAGCCCTTCATTGATGTTTTCTGTTAACTAATAGAAGGATCTTTTTCTCAGGAAAAAAAAACCATCCCTAAGTTCTTGTGCACTACATCCAAGAAATGTGCTCGTTCAAATACATGATCAAAGGTTACTATTGGCAACTCAAAATAGGCATGATGAATGATCATATAGGAAAGTAGTTAAATAACTACAAGTAGTCACAAATCTGGTCACTAGCACTCAATTTGGACACACACAGATTGCAATCGAAGTAAATTATGAAATTCCTTCGTCGAGGCTTCTCGATTGCATCTATCTATCTAGGACTAACCAATGTTATTCCTAGATGCATGAAGAAACTATCAATCATGACAACTTTGTCGGCAAAATAAAGTTACGACCCTTGCAATGGTTCAGTCTACCACGAGTCCGAGTAATCAAGGAGAATTTTGGTCCATGTTGTTCAACTAAGGCATTACAAGTGCATACAAATCAAGAAGCTATCAAGAAATCTGGTTCTCATTACATACTCAAACAACTCTCGTTCAACCTATGGCTGCCTGTCGTGGGTGTGTATAACCCACAGAATGCCCTAACGAGGAGGTTGAAAGAAAGTGAAGCAAATAGAAAACACAGATGTAGGCCCAGGTACAAGACCTATAAATGCTGGAAACTGATGTTTATTGCTGAAAACTGAGCACGAGGGAAGCCCGTAGGTGCTGTACAACGATAAGAAGCAGAAGCAGTTGCTAATGACCTCAACAGGATGCAAAAGAATGAGATGAAATGGGGGAAAGGGGGTCAGCCTTTATATACTCCCCATGATAGCTGGTCAGCCAGCTGTAGCAGGTCGATAGCATCACAGTAGCATAAAAATGCTATAAAAGCATTAAAAAATATGAAAAAATGCCTAAATAAATATGCACATGCAGGGCCTCATAAATGGCCAATACAAGCATGAAAATGATGCAATAGACCCTCTGGAGATGATATATAATTCAACACCTCCTCGTCAACGCAAGAGGGGCGGTCCAATACCAACACGCTGAAGTAACAGCTCCATAGTAGCTCTCACAAGTGGCTTGGTGAAGAGATCAGCCATATTGTCCTTGGTAGAACGATAGGCCAGCCGAAGAAGTCCCAACTCAATTCAATCACATACAAAATGATAATGCACTTCAATATGCTTGGATCATCCCCGTATCACAGGATTCTGAGCTAGAGCAATAGCACTCTGAGAATCCAAGAAGATAGTAACCGGGGAAGTGTTAACACAGCACAAATGCTCCAAAATCTGATGAATCCAAAGTGCCTCAGTGGAGGAGAGAAGGTAGGATTTATACTCAACCTGGGTGGAAGAAGCAAAAACAGTCCTCTGCTTTTGAGACTTCCAAGAAACCAATCCAAAACCAAGCATGAAGCAATATCCAAATGTAGACCTCCGAGTATCAATGCAACCTGCCCAATCGAAATCTGTGAAGCCAACCAAATCAGCACCACTGGAGTAGGTGATGCCATGATTTGAATTTTGAAGTACCTCGAAGATAACGAAGAACTCTCAACGTTGCCTGCCAATGAGACCTTCGAGCGGCTGATGAGAACTAGCTGAGGACACTCAATAGCATAGGAGATGTCTGGACGTGTGTCGACAACCTATTTCTGCAGTCTTTCATCTTTGATCGAGGACTGCGTCTCTGGCTTCTTGGAGTTCACTCAGCATCCGGTGCTAAGAGGGGGTGTTACATCATCCCCTTCTTGCTGGCTTCCTGTTTGGTGTCCTATTTTAGCCTCTAGGGCTGACCATGTTAGCTAGAGGGGCTGGTCACCCCTCCCATATATTTTCCCACACTATTCCCCATATTATGGAGTCTTGGGTATTTTCCCAATCGTGGAGGTTTTTTATCACCAGTCGGCTGCCTACTCATGGGCATACATACAGCTGGCTTGCCTCCCTCATTTCTCACTGCTTGCTTAGCATTGTTTGCTGCAATCCCTCACATACGAGGTTTTCTCCCCTCTTGCTCGGGACATGTATTCCTTTGGATAATGATATTGAGAGAGCAGGTTCTCACCTATGTTTCCTCTCCATCTCTCTCTCTCACTCTCTCTCGTGTTTCCACTTTCCCTTTTTCCGCTGCACATTCTATCAACTACTACTCACACACCCCTATAAGTCACCCAGTCACATGGCAACACCCCCCCTGAGCTCTTTGGTGTTAACTATGGCACTGAACTCAAGAAAGCTCTCTTGCCAAAACCTGACAACCCCAACTGGCAAGCTCCCAACCAACCAATCACATGTCCATGTGGAACCAACTATCCACAATTCATCGTCCCAAAGCACAATCTGATGTCAATCATCTGCTTCAAACTATTGTTCCACTTGTACCTATCTGTATCCAATGAACTTGTACACCTGCCATGCATCTTGTTCCCATCCTGCAACTGAGCAAGTGCGTGTGAACCTCGACAACAGCTCTCGTCACCAAATGACCTAGCATGTCTCTGCATGAATGCCGATATCAACCTGTACACCAAGCTCCCAAATCAATGCTTATCCTAGGGATGAAAACTCTTGTGTCTGTATGTAATGTGCATAAGCAATGCCATGGACCTTCTCAAGGCTAAATCCAGAAGGGGGCAAACAGATAAAGACCATGAACCAGTAGAAGATAGGTAGAACCAGAATGAAGGAGCTTCAGGTGTATCATCTGACGTGGACGTGGAGCAGGACAAGTGGGATCATGGAAGGAAGCAGACAGCTGAAGCGCATGATCCAGATAAGTGCAATCGGCTGGCTGCAGAAGTGTGTCGGCTGCAGGACAGGAGGTGTCGGCTGCCCATAACATGGTCGGCTGAACCAGCAGATAAGGGGGCAGCAGCAGGCGCAAGGAGGAGGACCATTTTATAAACATTAAAGCATTATGACTGGCCGACCAGCAGTCGGCCAGTTCCCCATGTATTCCAAGGGGCTATAAATAGCCCCCCTTGCTCAATGTTTTATTCATTCTCTCCCACTAGGGGATTGGATCATTAGAGGTCCCATAGGGGACAGATTTAGGTGTCATCACCTTTTATGTAAGGCAGCCCATGGCTGCAGATTTAGGTACCTTTTTGTACCATAGAATATACTGAATTTTCCAGCACCTCTCTCTCTCTCTACTCTCTCTCTATACCTGCGTTTTTGCATCAGAAGGTTTCCAAGAGTGTTTAGGGCTGAAAGAAGACTCCCAGAGCTTCCGCGTGTTACATTGGTATCAGAGCATCAGGCTCAGCAAAGCTAAACACTGATTCAATCCAGATGATGGTGTACAGGTCCAAGGTACAGGAAAGAACTCCCAGGAGGTTTGTTGGTGGTGTTCCACAGTGCCAGATGGGGATGGCAGTGCCGTGAGCCAGATAGGTTCTCAGGCAACGGTCCCAAGGGAGGTTGATCCTCCAAGGGTGATGTGAGAGTGCCAGACTCAGTTCCAGGAATGAAGACCAAGACGGTGTTCAGAGTCAGGGCAGGAACGGATTGTGGACTAGAGGAAAACCAATGCATAGATCTTCGTCAGAGACAGAGTGGTTTGGAGAACAGGCCCGGTTTTCAGCTAATGGAAAGAAAGGTAGATGAACAAGTTCAGAGCTTACCAAGTCAGCACGTGGTTCTGCACCCGTGGAGCAGTTCGTACCAGTCTGCACTTGACAACGACTGTCTGTACTGTTTCCCCTGCAACCACTTGACTATCGCACCAACCAAGCTCTGGAAAGCTCTGTTTGCAACTGTAGGTGCTGTACCTGCCTGTACAAACCAGCAATTCAGTACTGTTCCTGTCCGTACAGGTTGGTACCAGTAGCCCACGTGGCGACTGTACCTCTGCGTTGTCTGAAACCAGCCTCTGTACCCGACTGTACCAGCTGGTACAATTCTGTACCTGTCCAATCCAGCGCCGCCTGCTCCTTCCATGTCCGTACACTGTACTAGCAGTTGTACAAGACTGTACTTGCAGTCGTACCAACCTGTGCTGCCTGAAAACTGCAGCTGCAGCCACCTGCAACAGCCGCCGCCAGTACCTCTCTGCAACAGTACGGTTTCCTGTCAGCGCCAACTGTACCTGCAGCAGCAGCTTGTCCGTACAGAGCTATACGGCTGGACTGTACGGCCTGTTTTGCACAGAAAATTCCAACAAAAACCAGCAGCCAACAGTCCCACGTTTCTTCTCCTCTCCTCCACGATTGAACTTGCACGACTCCCAAAAGCAAGAGAGAGAGAGAGAGGTGAGAGAGGCATGCAACTCCAAAAGTGGAGTGGCCTCTCTCCAAACTTATCCTAGGGCCCCAACTTTAATAAACATTAAAGTTCCCTAGGGGCCACTAAGGCCTAGGCGCAACCATACATAAAACATTAAAATATTAATGTTCTAGTTCCCCCCTTCACACCTGGAGATGTCCACACATCATTATCTCTGTTCGGGCACCCCAATGTGAATCATTTAATATTTTGGCTCAGCAACCACCATGCCCACACTTGTGCTGTCATATGCTTCTCTGAAAGCTTAGTTTGCGTGAGGAAATAACGCAAGGTCTGATGATCTGTCTGCACAATGAAATCAGCCCCAAGCAAGTAGTGTTTCCATGTAGAAAGAGCGTGAATTACAGCCAACATCTCTTTCTCATAAACTTGTAAATGCTTCTCGGCATCTTGCAATATTCTACTCTCATAGGCTATCACATGTCCCTCTTGCATGAGAACTGCACCAATGCTACTTCCGCATGCATCACACTGGACAACAAAAGCCTTTCGGAGGTCCGGTTACACCAATACTGGGTCCGAAGTAAGCTTTTCTTTGGGCTTTTTGAATGCTGTAATTTCCCGATCAGCCCATCTAAACGGAGTTGCCTTCTTTGTCAAGGCATGTAGAGGCGAAGCAATTTCAGCAAAGTACCGTATGTACCGCCTATAATAGGAACACAATCCTAGAAAGCTGCGTACATCATGCACGGTTCTCAAATCTGGCCAATTAAGAATCGCTTCCACCTTTGCTGGATCCATACGGACTCCATGCTTAGACACAATATGTCCCAAGAAATGTATCTCTTGCAAGAAAAATTCACTCTTCTTGCCATTAACAACCAGCCTATGGTTTCTGAGTTCTGCAAACACAATGGCCAAATGCCTTCTATGCTCTTCCTCAGTTTGTGAATGCACAATCATATCATCAAAGAATGTGCCCACAAACGCTCTATGAGGCCGGAAAATCCTGTCCATCATTCTGTTAAATGTGGCAGGTGCATTTGTCAAACCAAAGGGCATAACCAAGAACTCATACAATCCAAACGTGGTTCGGAATGCTGTCTTATGCACATCCTCGGGTCTAATTCGTATCTGATGATACCCGCTTTTCAAGTCAATGCGACTAAAGACTGTGGAGCCCTGTAAGCGGTCCAAAATGTCATCGATCCTCGGTATGGGGAATCGATTCTTAATGGTATTCTTGTTCAGCGCCCTGTAGTCAATACACGTGCCAAGAACCATCCTTCTTTTGCACCAAGAGTACAGGTGAGCAAAAGGGTGATGAGCTAGGCTGTATCAACCCCTTATTCAAAAGCTCCTGCACCTGACTCATAATCTCTTCCTGTTGGGCTGCACTAACACGATACGGCGGTCTATTTGGTGGAGTACTACCAGGAATTAGATCAATGACATGATCTTCTGGCCTCTCAAGAGGAAGTTCTCCTGGCAATGACTCGGAAAAACAATCTTGAAACCCACATAAGAAATCAGTTCTGTCCTTATCTAACATAGACAAATTAGACTTAGACTCATCATCTTGTGCATCCTTTACATAAATCAAGTACGCGGAAAGATGCTTTTTCATTACTGATGAAATCGCCGAAGCGGATACAATAGGAACAGATTCCCCTTTGAGTTTTACATCCAATACATGTTCTTTCCCTCTATGAGTCAGAGTGATTTTCCTATTGTATGTATCCACCACCGCATGTACTCTATGGCACCATGGCATCCCCAACAAAACATCACAGCCATCCAAAGGCATAATGAAGAACTCTTCGCTGTCCACATAACCCTGCAAATGAAGCCTGAGCTTCCCAATGATAGGAGTAACGGGTTCTGCATACCCTGGACAAGCCATATTAGCCTCATGTAACGGCCCCATCTCCTCTGCACGAATCCCCAATCGGCCAGCCAAATCTGGTGAAATGAAGTTGGCTCTAAGCACCTGTGTCAAAGAATATCAAGGCATTCTGATCTCTCACTTTGCCCCATGCCCTGCACAACTCTGTCTCTTCACCACTTGGCTGTTCCCCCACAAGATCAGGAACTAACCCTGCAGAAGGTTTTGGTTTCTTTGACTTGGGCTCTCCTTTATTGTCAGAGTCCTTTTGGGACTTTCTTCTTTAGCATCACGTGAAGCATGCCCAGATTTTTCAGCTTTCTTGCTCGAGTTCTTACTTCCTTTAAACCCAGATGAACCTCCAGTGAGTAACGCATTAGCTGTCATAGCATTTTCTATCATCTGTGACATGTTCGTTACTCGAGTCTTGATACAATAATCTCGCACCTCTTTGGGCAGCCCACAACAATACTTCTCTACCTGCTCAGACAAAGGCACTGCACGGTAAGAAGTCACTGGGAGTAAAGCTTCCCAAAACTTCTTGTTATAATCTTCCAAATTTTCACATTTTGAAGCATCCAACTTGTGCCATGCAGTCATAACATCCACCTCCAATGTAGATGTGAGCCATACGGAAGAGAAGACCTGTTTAAATTGTACCCAAGTAGTGGGTGCTATACCCTGCAAATGAAGAGCAGACCACCACTGCAAAGCATTGCCTTTGAGAAAAGTGGCAGCTTTCCTCACCTTAGAGGACTCTGTGTAATTCCCACCAGAAAAAGCAGCATCAAACTGCTGTAAAAAGGTTAAGTGCTTTTAATTTATCTTTGGCTCCACTGAATGTATCAAACTTCACAGCAGCTCCCCCTTCCTTATAATCCTTCGCCTTTCCCATATGCGTTAGATTATCGTATGGAAGTGGCTTCGCAAGATTGCTGCCCCCAACATTCATGCCCATCATAGGGTCAACATTACCCATTCCCACACCTGGCATGCCATACATTCCAGCCATGTTTCCAAACATTCCATTATGCATACCTGGCTGCATACCACCATACATATTTGCTTGCATTCCAGGTTGCATGCCCCCAAACATATTTCCTTGCATACCGGACTGCATACCACCATACATATTCCCCTGCATACCAGGCTGAAAATTAGCTCCAAAAGGCCCTGGCATACCCATGCCTCCTTGGGGATAACCCCCAGTCATAGATTGGAACACCGACCCACCACCAAAATAACCTGGATGCATAGTCTGCTGAGGAATAGATGGCTGTCCAAAGAAGGAACTCTGAGAGTTAGCACCATAAGCATGCTGCATGTTCGGAAACTGTCCAAAAGATGGATCCTGTAGGATGGCACCACTATGACCTTGAGGAAGGTTCTTAGAACGCACCTTCTTCTTCTTCTTTTCGGGCTCTGTACGGGATCTCATAAATTCAGCAAACTTCTCACTTTGTGTGAGCTGCATAAACACATCCATAACACTAGCCAAACGATCTTTAAACCGAGCATCATCATCCTCTTTACCAAGTACATCTTCTGGCTATGTTACATCCTCATATTACTCAACATCTGCAACCTGTTCTCCTGCAAGATTATCCTCAGATTCATTTCTTTCAAGAGAGGTCTCTTGCTCTTCCTCTTCATGATAAAAGTACTCATCCTCTGTATCAGACATGTTGCTGAATTTTTCAGCGATGACTTTCCTCGAGTCAACCACGAGCTCACCCCCTTAGGAAAGTTGATGATTGGTCCCGGCAACGGAACCTTGAAACCGGCCTCTGGTAGAAACCAAAAGTGCGGTAGACTAGCAGTCACCCTTCCACTTGTAGTCCAGATATAAAAACAAATGTGAATGGAGCTAGAGTGCCCCAAATCTGAAAATAGAACGACACCTGTTGGCCCGAAAGCTTGGCGCCCCTTGCGGTATTTCTTTATTCAATTTCAAAAATATGTAAGGCTGAGTACAACAAAACCAGCCAACAGAATACACCTGTATGTCCAATCTGGCAACCCACAATACCTCTTAGCACAGAGGATTCACACACAGATCTGTGTCTCAAAGCAACACTCTGTGCTTCCCTCTGATCAGCCAAGACCATTCAGCAGGACAACCTTGAGCATACATCTGGCATATCTCATGCACATGATTCAACAACTCAGCACAAACATACATTCACTGTCCCAATCTCCGTTTCCACCCTTTTCAATCTGCCATACCCCTCCTCTCACAAGGGGCCAGATAGCACAAATCTGCAGCAGACATAAGCTAATGGAAAGAAAGGTAGATGAACAAGTTCAGAGCTTACCAAGTCAGCACGTGGTTCTGCACCCGTGGAGCAGTTCGTACCAGTCTGCACTTGACAACGACTGTCTGTACTGTTTCCCCTGCAACCACTTGACTATCGCACCAACCAAGCTCTGGAAAGCTCTGTTTGCAACTGTAGGTGCTGTACCTGCCTGTACAAACCAGCAATTCAGTACTGTTCATGTCCGTACAGGTTGTACCAGCAGCCCACGTGGCGACTGTACCTCTGCGTTGTCTGAAACCAGCCTCTGTACCCGACTGTACCAGCTGGTACAATTCTGTACCTGTCCAATCCAGTGCCGCCTGCTCGTTCCCTGTCTGTACACTGTACTAGCAGTCGTACAAGACTATACTTGCAGTCGTACCAACTTGCGCTGCCTGAAAACTGCAGCTGCAGCCGCCTACAACAGCCGCCACCAGTACCTCTCTGCAACAATACGGTTTCCTGTCAGCGCCAACTGTACCTGCAGAGCAGCCTGTCCGTACAGAGCTGTACGGCTGGACTGTACGGCCTGTTTTGCACAGAAAATTCCAACAAAAACCAGCAGCCAGCAGACCCACGTTTCTTCTCCTCTCCTCCACGATTGAACTTGCACGACTCCCAAAAGCAAGAGAGAGAGAGAGAAGTGAGAGAGGCATGCAACTCCAAAAGTGGCGCGTGGCCTCTCTCCAAACTTATCCTAGGGCCCCAACTTTAATAAACATTAAAGTTCCCTAGGGGCCACTAAGGCCTAGGGGCAACCATACATAAAACATTAAAATATTAATGTTCTAGCTCCCCCCTTCACACCTGGAGATGTCCACACATCATTATCTCTGTTCGGGCACCCCAAATGTGAATCATTTAATATTTTGGCTCAGCAACCACCATGCCCACACTTGTGCTGTTCCATTTTCACAGGGCCATGACACTGTACCCTGTAATCCAGAAGGCCAACTACCTAGGAAATAGTAGTGGCACACGTTGCCAAGTAACCACATCCCCCTCCCAAGGTGAACACCCTAAGAACCCTAGAGGATCTAAATCCAAGTGTGCAATCATGAGTCTAAAAACTCTGACAAAGCAAAGATTAGCCGAGCAAGGGCTCAAGACCATGTGGGAAGGCACCATCCTTGGAAAAGAACATCTACCTCCAAAAAACGCAGATGAGATGATGCAACAAAAAACGCTGTTGTAACCACCAAGCAGCTCGTGCACCAAGAAGAAGAGAGGATGGCAGAGGAAAACGCAGCCATCATGTCAGTAACTCCTCTGGCCTCCCCGGACCTGCAGAAAACGCAGCCATCACAGTTCCTCCTCTGGCCGCCCCAAACCTGCAAAACGCTGCCATTAGTGGCTGCCCTTCACCTGCTCACAAGGGCAGAAAATGCAGCCATAAGGGTACCTCCTCTGGCTGCACCCAACCTGCAAAAACCGCAGCCAATAGGGGCTGCCCTATACCTCCTCCAGCCGCCCCAGACAAGGCCAAAACGCTCCCTCCTCCTCCTCCTCAACCAACAGTATCAAAAAACGCAGAAATCCTCCTCTGAAAAAAACGCCAGAACACCTTCTGTAGAAGAGCCTCAACCTGGTGCTCTGATACCATGTCAGAGTGCGCAGCGAAATGCGTGAGACATAGGCACAGAGAGAAAGAAATGAATCTACATAATGATGAAGAAGCAATGATACAAACAGCCCTGTGCAAGGGGTGGTCTCCGTAGGTGAGGGCATGATGAACAACTACTCCCGTAAGGAAGGGCCCAGGCCTTGAAGCCCCTGTCAAGGTGAGTACAAATGAGGAGGCAGGCCGCAAGCCTTATATAGCCCCAAAATAAGCTGGCCGACTTGCGCCAAAAAAGACATGCTAAAATAAACATGTGAAAAATGGGTGGCCAACCCTACAACCAAGGGCCTGAACATGAGGGAAAAATAAGTTGCTGCCAGGAATAAATTTGGGCACCCCTGATACATAACTTGGGCACACTACCAGGAGATGAATAATGCTAACAAATGGTACTCCCGTACTCCTCAAGCTGCAACTTGATATGGGTGAACTCTCGAATCTTCTCAATCAAGTTATCTGACTCATTGATTGTAAGCTTCTCCAAATCTAACTCCAATTTGGCAATCTTCACTATCGAAACTCTCCCATACCTCCTTTGGCTCTCTGTCCACATCTAATGAGCATTACTCTAGATAGACACAAATAGTGCCTGTACAAATGAAGTCATGCAATGGATGATGATAAGTCGAGCCCGAGTAGCCAATATGCTTCTCAAAGCAGGGTCCACCAAGTGAAGTGTGGAGATAGCCATCCACACACCGGCTCCTTCAAGCAACAACTGAGTGTAGAAAGACCAAGTATGATAGTTGGTTGCTGTAAGCTTCATGGAGTCACTGACTTGGGGAGGATTGTAGGATGGTATATGGGTAGGGTGCGAGCAAGACCTGGATGAGAGAAACTCATAGAGGAAAGATTAGGAATAGGAACCACCTCTGGAGCGGGAGCAAGGGCTCCACGCTGTGATGGTGCTGGAGAATCAACAGGAGAAGGAGCAGCAGTAGAGAAACCTCATGAAGCCATGTCCTCTAACAAGAAACCTTCTCTTTAGAAAGGGGCTGAAAAAATCAGCAAATCTTCCTCTCAGGCTATGCACGAGGGAGGGAGGGTGGGAAACTGAAAGGAGAGGAAGAAGGAAGCTCCAAGCTGTGGATCCCTGTCCTCAGCACCTAGGAGAGGGCTTCAGCATAAAAATCAGCAATCTTTGCTGAAAATTCAGAAATACAACAGTCCCAAGCATCAGATGAAGAAAACGCAGCAATCTTGAGGAAGCCTCTACTCCCGAAAGAAAACGCAGCACCTTCTACGCTGAAATCTGCAGAAAACACAGCAAAATGTTGAAGCCTCTGCTCCAAAACAGAAAACACAGCTCTCTTCATTTCACAGGTCAGCATTTTTCTTTGATACCATGAAAGAAAGTGAAGCAAATAGAAAACACAGATGTAGGCCCAGATACAAGACCTGTAAATGCTGGAAACTGATGTTTATTGCTGAAAACTGAGCACGAGGGAAGCCCATAGGTGTTGTACGATGATAAGAAGCAGAAGCAGAAGCAGCTGCTAATGACCTCAATAGGATGCAAAAGAATGAGATGAAATGGGGGAAAGGGGGTCAGCCTTTATATACTCCCCATGATAGCTGGTCGGCCAACAGCTGTAGCAAAAAGAAAATACCTAAATAAATATGCACATGTGGGGCCTCATAAATGGCCAATACAAGCATGAAAATGATGCAGTAGACCCTTTGGAAATGATATATAATCCAACAGAGGTATCCAGGAGGAGTCATGACGGAAAACGCAATCTACTCCACTCCAAAGACGGAAATAAAGTGCCAATGAGGTGAAAGCTCAAGTGGTGAAGGTGTTTGCCTAGGACCAAGAGGTCTTGGGTTCAAAACTCCCCTTGGGGCTTCCTCGACAACATTGCCTACTGGCGGATAATTAAGCACCCACGGACAGGCACTTACAGCAATGAAAATTTGGTAACTACGGGAGAATCTTGGGTCTAAGGCCAATCGAAAAAAAAAAAATGAAAATCACGTCACTCCCCAAACAACCACCCCATAAAGTATGACTGCGAAGGATTGACGCATTGCGCAATGAGGTAAGGGTTTGGTGGGGCAGGGAAGCACAATATATCTATCCACGTAACATGGGAGAATCAATCTCCCTCTTCCTTCCACATCTCCCTTTTGATCCAAAGAGATGTAAAACGCTAGCTCAAGACTAGAAGGACCAGTCAGCATCGATAAATGCCACTGCATCGGCCGAAGTCCAACACAGTAGCTACTACTGCAATAGCAGCCACTTCTAAAGTCTTGGTGTCGTCATCTGAAGAAGAACTAGATGCTGCCTTCTTTGCATTCCAGTGGCTGCACTCCCCAATACCACTTCTAAAGTCTTGGTGTCGTCATCTGAAGAAGAACTAGATGCTGCCTTCTTTGCATTCCAGTGGCTGCACTCCCCAATACCACTTCTAAAGTCTTGGTGTCGTCATCTGAAGAAGAACTAGATGCTGCCTTCTTTGCATTCCAGTGGCTGCACTCCCCAATACGCAACCTTCTGAAAAAGGGCCTTCACTAGGACACAAGGCATTGCAGGAGTACCTTGGGTCTCTACCAACTGGGTAGGGCCCCTCCCACAAACCAAGGCAATGGTGCTTCACAAGAGTGTTGTCCTTGAGAATAGAACAACGTAAAATGTTTATGCTCCATGATAGCCAAACCGCTATATATGAATAAGCCCAACAACAAACAGATTATCCATAATTTGTGAATAAATCTCGTCCAAGAAAACTATGAAATCCATAAGAATTCCACGACCATATAAGACGTAAATCCACAATGCTATAGATAAACTTGAAAGAGTGCTCCGCAAATAGTCCATAAAACTAAGATAGTCCCATATTTTCCCTCAAACAATTCCAAGGAAAACATTCCACTCTTCTCCTTGCACTTCTACACAAGGATTAGGCTTGCAAAAACTCAATATTATAGGTAAAAAGCAAATATTAGTAAGGAAAAAAACTTAGCTTTTAGCCATGCACAATTCGATTCCTTATGACCCATTTTCCGATAATTCTCGTAGCAAGGCAGCCACACAAACATTCTTGTGCACATCAAATCCAAGTCACAATGCTAGTCTTCTCTTTGACGTATCCATAAATTTCTCGCCGTAACTTAACATTAACGACTGTCCCCTACTCATGCTCTTCGCAGCAAAGCACTGGATAGCCAAATTAAGCCAATAGCTAGCCATGCATAATAGCAGTGATGGTAAGTGTGATCATGCTAAGTATGATCACAGTAAGTGTGGTCCCTCAAAGCTACAAGGATAATCATGAATGCCCTGTCTGCCTGAGGAACTAGGAACTCGCACCGCATACTCTACTCACAAGTTGCTTTTGAATGACCTCAGCATGCCCTTAAATAGGCATCACATTGTTGGTCGGCTTGTAGGCAATCGATCTAGTCCATAATCAAATAAGCACTTTTGCTCTGCATCAAATCCCATATAACTGGTTACTGTAGACTCTCTACAAAAATCTAATGCAAAAACGCCTATACATCGCCTAACACAAGTAACTAGAAGAAAGCGGCCTCACACTCTGTAACCAATGTGGTAGGAGTTACATTGGTCTTGCTAAGCTCCTGTCTGCCTCAAAGTGAGCCTGATGCTCTTGTACCAATGTGACGTGACTGTGGAAGTGTGATTCAGCTAACTAACACTGATTAAGAAACGCTAACCTACTGCATACTCAAAACAAAAAGAAGTAGATACAAAGGAATATTCTTTATCTAACCTACTTCTTAATCCAGTTCGTTGTCATTAAAAGGTGACAAGGTAAGCAGGTTGTCGAAATTAGGGCACACCATAGCACGATGATAGGGCTTCGCGTGTTACCTTATAGTATGCTGGTTCAGGCAATCCCCTGTACTAGGACTAGCTCCAGTTGGCTTGGAAAGCTCCCGGGTCTCAGGTGGGGAGAGACCATACAGAAGACTGGCTAGAAGAGGATCTGTCCCAGCATGAGAAGCATTTGCCGCAGACCAATGACTGTTACCACCTGAATGGGTTTGCAAAGAAGCCATTCGCCGTTCTTTACCTAACGAAGAAAGGGTTGAACCAACCGAGGTAATCGCCTTGCGAAACCTCCTGCGCTGCATGTGTTTCAGGTTCAAAAGGGTCAAAGAATCCAGTATCTCCATGTGTAAAAAAGGCTTTCCTAGCTATTGTGATAAAGGGTATTTTGCTCTTGGATGAATCAACATTCCTATCCTAGCAACCACACACACACACATACATTAGTGACACATTGGAACGGATATCTTGAATAAATGCCCGTGATGAAACGTGATATGCCCAACCACATCATTCTTCACTTTTGCAGTGCACACAGGACATACCTGCATAAACAACATCACAGGTGCTCAATCAAGTCAATGCGGCAAATCATACGACTAGGAGAAGAATTTTAGCTTTAGAACCCGCGAGACTTAAAGAATTTTAGCTTTAGAACCCGCGAGACTTAAAGAATGTATCACTGAATAGCTGAATGAAAAGAGTATTGAAGTTACTGCGGCTTTTGACTCGAAGCAGTGTTCCTCCTCGATATGAGAACAAAGAGAGCCGATGTCGAAGTCCACAAAGCAAAAAGGGCAAGAAAATTCAATTCGCGCGTCATCGTGGGCCTCGAGGTCGTCATGGCTGAGGGACCGATCTGAACACAAGGAAAAAAACACATGCATATTAACTTCGATACAGAAATCAAAGAAATTGCACTAATAGAAATCAAAGAAATTGCACTAATGGAAATCAGGTGCGAGGCTTCACTGGAAACCCTAATTTTGATCAGGGGGATTCCTGATTTCGATAAGAGAAAAGCCTGATTTCGATAAACTTCGATCAGGAAAACCCCCCTGGATCCTCAGGAAGTCTCGTTAGGAAAAATACGCTATTTACATTCCTAGCATCCTGACTATCATCAGAAAAAACCCATCTGGAGCCCTTAACTACACCACATCTAGCATTTCATCCCCAAATCCCAAATTCGATCAGGAAAAAGAACCCTAATTACATCAGGGAAACCCAACTTGCCCGCATTTCAATCCTGAAACCCTAACATCGATCCCGGAACCCTACGGTGGAAAATCTCCCACTTTCAATCTTGAAACAATGTCGATCGGACAAGAGGGGAGGAGGGGCACTAAAGCACCCACCTGAACGAGAAGGCTGTAGAGCAAGACGTCGCTTAGTGGCAGACAGCAAAGAGGCCCATACTTCACTATCCATGGCGAAGCGGATCTCTCTGAGGAAAGGGGACCGGTTCACTGTTTTTAAAGGAAAACCCTAATTTGCTGCAGACTTCAAGACTCGCGAATCTCAAAATCTGAAGTACATTTATGTGATGGAATGTAGTAAGAGAATGGACGGAACTTGGGAGTCACCGGGGTGTCCGGGTAGGTTTCACATAAGGGCGTGTTCACACACAGGCAGGTTGCCATATCTAAAGAGATGTTTTTGGTTCACGCCACACGTTTTTTGAGCCGTTGGAGTTTGCAGAAGAGAACAAAACAAATGCATAGTTGTCAGAGACTCCGGTTTCCAAATAATGCCTAGAGGTGCCCACTTGCAAACCTGGTGGTTGGTTGGTTGGGGTGCCAACCTACCTATGTGTGTGAATAGGCCCTAATAAGAAGCCAACCTAACAATGGGTTGACTAAGAGGATTGTAACTAACAAACAAGTCATAGAACCCAAAACTTGTAGTTGCCATTCAAGGAATACGATGGGCTTGAGTGGCAACGTTGTGTTGTCATGAATGACTTGGATGTTGCAATGCAGTCGAAGAATGTGCATGCAACCTCTATAGTCCCCGCAAATCAAGGATTTAATTGGCCATTGGCGTCCGCGGCGAACAGAGCCACCTCCCACCCCCTTTGAAACTGTTGTGCCCTAGTATTCTCTTCATCCGCAAGCGCCCCCTCGGGTGCATGGGCACCGAGTGGAGGGGAACCCCCACTCTCCACAGAACACAGAGCACCTCCTATGGCCAGACTATTGCGCAGATTTCGTCTCCCTTGAAGACTATGCAATCACCCTCTTACCAGCAATTTCCATAGTGGCCTCTTGCCACAGAGTCGAATATAGAATTGATGATGGAGTTTGACCAAGTCATGGAAGATTTCATGCCCAAAGAAACAACTGGAGGAGTCGCAAGGGTGGAGGAGCTGAACCTACTGTTGCTGCAGAATGAAGTGGAGGAAGTGGAGGAAGCGGAGGAAGTGGAGGAAAGTGCACCTACCCCCAAGAAGTCTTCATCAAAGGAAACCACTCATGCAGGTAATCCCGGTTCCTCTAAACCACTGGTATGCTTACCACCAAATCTGGTTTTTTCTTTGGAAAGGGACTACACAACCAGATGCTCAGTGGGCTTACTCTTTGGCCCAAGGCCCCCTGTAGACTTCCTGAGAAATTGGGTCAGGGACAACTGGATAGCTATAGGCATTGAGGTTGAAATCATTCAAGCTCTCCCCAATGGTTACTACATCTTCCTCTTCAAAGACCCGGGCATGGCACTCAAGGTCCTGGGTTCATGACAATGGATGTACAAAAATATCCCCTTTTGCTTCTTCAATTAGACCAAAGACTTCAACCCCCAAGGGGCCAAGCCCTCAGCCTATCCAGTTTGGGTTGAACTCCCTAATCTCCCCTTTTTAAAAATTGTCTCACCTTTAGGTAAAGTCCTAGGTGTGAGACCACAAAATGATTACAACCCTGTTTGGCACCCTCAAGTTCTTGTAGAAGTGGATCTGGACAAACCCCTACTAAATGAAATTGATATCAATTGTGGTGAGTACAATATCCAGCAGGAAATCCACTACAAGCACCTTCCCAATATCTACTTCCACTATGGGAACCAAGGGCATGTAATCAAAGAATGCCCAGCCAAGTACCCTAACCTCACAACTGCATGTTCCCCAGTCCAGCAATCCCCAAACAGTAATAATCAGCCCATTGGGGCAAACCCCAGGCACCCCCCCCTCCCAAGGCCCCTCTACCTCAAAAGACAAAGGAGATAAATTTTCTATTCCTAATAAAAGGAAGACCTTCAGACAGCATAAACCTGGTCACCATAAGGCTTTTGCTAACTCGTATGCTCTACTAGATATCATTTCAAACCTTGAGGACTCTGTAGACTCCCAAGAGTACATCCTAACTACCCCCCTAGACAGATCCAGCATTCTAGCTAAAACCAATCAAATGGATCATGATCCGATTCCCCCAACCTTGCCTAATGGGCCTGGGCACTTGGGTGAGGAGCCTTTCAAAGCTGGACACTCCCCCTCTGATTCAGAAAATGGCAACCCTAACAAAATGAAAATAATGAAAGAATTGAAAAGGAACCATGCTCTAGTTGGGTCAACCACCCCACAATCTGCTTCCAAGGCTACACCCAAAAAGATCAACACCCTGAAAAAAGGGAAATGAAATGCACCTCTCTAAATGTCAAGGGATTGACTGACCCCTCAAAATCTCAATTAGTGAAACAATGGCTAAGGCAACAGGGTAGGTTTGACTTCATTGCACTGTCTGAAGTTAAAGTTGCTGGAGATCAGCTAGGGAAAAGGCTCCATAGCATCTCCAAAGACCACATGTGGATATACATAGCCCACTCTCAGGGGTTTGGAGGTGTGGCTGTGGGAATGCATACAGATTTGCATAATGAGTTGAAGGATGTTAGAATTGACATGCACGACCAGTGGGCTACATTTGAGCTGGATATCTTCTCTTACATTGGGGTTTATGCTGGAGGATCTCAAGCTAATAGAATTAGAACTTGGAGATCTTTGAAAATTGTCCATGAACCAAACATATTAATGGGTGACTAACATGGTGGAATCTAGAGAGGATAGATATAGATGGTTGGGTCAAATCCTCGAAGGAGCTGAGCTCCAGGAATGGCAGTGCACTATAGACCATTTTGGGATGAGTGATCTAGGGAAAACTGGAGACCACACTTGGCAAAACTATGCTCAGGGTGAATTAACACGGAAGGTCAGGTTGGACAGAGGTTATGTGAGCAAGTCACTCCTTTGTCAGAGGGGTGAATGCAGAATTGATGTATCCACTTGCCTTTCAAATCATTATCCTATTATCCTTCTATTGGACAATCATGACAAAAAAGTGTACAACCAATGGTTCCACACAGATCTTGCTCTATTCAAGTTGTCAGTTGTGCAAGAGGAGGTGAAAAGAATCTGGATAGACTTTTTCAACTGTGGTATCACTCCTGCCAGGGCTTGGAGTCTGGCCATCAAATCTACCCAGGCCATGTTGATATGCATTAGGAAGGAGGTAACCAAAATTTTAAAAAAAACGGAAGAGATCTGTTATCCCTCAAACTGAAGAAGTTGGAAGAGGCCGCTAACAAGGATGACCCCTCAGCTCAAAATGAAATGCTTAGCACCAGGCCTGAATTCAGGAGAGAAGAGGAGATCTCTCTCCAGCACACCAACCTTTTCTTCAAAGATTGGTGGGTTGGGGAAGCTGACCTACCTACACCTCAAATGTAAAAAATGCTAAAAGTGAAACAAGCTAAAGACAAGCTTCCCTCCCCCCCCCCTGACCCTAATAACCCCCTCAACTACTCTGAAAAAGGGAATAGGTCTAGAGTCTTCAACCACTTTAACAACATTTTTAGCAAAGGAAGAGAAATCTCTAAGGATCAGCTTGATTGTATTGCCATCATAGCTGAAGCCAAAAAACCAACTATCCCAAATGCTATCTCCAAATCCTTGGAAAGTAATATCTCAAGGGAGGAATTGGACAAGGCCATAGATTGCTTAAAAGTGAGGAAAAGCCTTGGTGTTGATGGGTTACCCTCTGAATTCTTTAAAACCTTTAAGGAAATCTTGTTGTCTCCCTTACTAGCAGGCTCGCAAGAGGTTGTGTTCTATGGAGCTCTTCCCGTCTCAATTAATGAGGGCTGGATCAAGCTGATTCATAAGAAAGGTGAGAAGGAGGACCTCACTAACTAGAGGCCCATCACCATGCTAAACTATGCCTATAATTTTTTTTGTTAAAGCCCTAACTCTGAGGCTGTCCAACTAGCTCAAAAATTGGATCAGAGAGGAATAGAAGGGCTTTATCAAAGGAAGGTACATCTTGGATGCTATCATCACTCTGTGGGAGGGCATGGAATTTGCAATTGAGACAAGCCTCCTGTCATGGGTACTTTTATCCCACTGGGTCTTTTCCCATGGCTATCCAGGTATGAACGGGAACCTTAGGGTTAGCTAGTATATAAGCAACCTCATTCATAGTTTAGGGTTTCTTGCTTATTTGTACTTTCTCTTTGTACTTGTAGAGAGCTCCATCTCTCTCCTTTGAGCTTCCCAATCTCTCTCACACTCTACAACCTTGTGTTCTTATCTTTAAGCATTGTGTATGTGTGTGAGTCTAGCTCTCCATTCTTTATGAGCTAATAGCCCCAATAGCTTAGTGATAAAGTGATGCATCAAATTGTTCACCTACATCCCCCCTAGAGAGTGAGCCTATCTCTACTAGTGTAGCAATAGGTATATAGTCTTCAAGCTGGGTGCAACACCTTGGAGGATGGGGTCATCTTCAAACTTCTGGGCATACATATGGGGTTCAGAGTCTGTCTCAAGAAAAGATGGCAATGGGTTCTAAACAGAATTGAAGGCAAACTCAAGAGATGGCAAAAAAGACAACTCAACCTGGGGGGCAGAAAGATGGTAATCAATCACTTTACATTCCTTCTGTCATATATTTCCTAAGCTGCTGGAGACCCCTTGATTCTGACCTATTGTCACATAGGCTGTAATGCCTGTGACCGACGGCAGACCGGATGGCCATGTCTGGGGTTCAGTGGGAGAGGACGCCCATGCGGAGTCATGGGCGGCCAGGCTAGTGTGGACGGCAGGCCACACACTATATAGCCTGGGGGATGAGGGGCAATCCTCATTCTTCCTCTATGGCTGGGTGGTGAGCCAGAGGCCGTCCCCTCTCGTGGTAACGCCCATGCGGCGTTACGGGTATCTAACACCTATTGAAGTTCATAAGGCTATGCAGGAACTTCTTGTGGGGAGGGGACCCCTAGATTTAAAAAATTCCTAAAGTGAGGTGGGATTGGTGTTGTCTGGAAACTAGCAAAGGTGGTCTTGGCCTTAAAAATGTTACTAATCTTGCTGATAGATTGGTTGCCAAATGGATACTAAGAAGCTTACTATACCCCTCGGAGGATTGGGCTTGGCTAAGCAACATGAATTCTGACCAATTCCAACTCAAACTCTTCCCCAAATGGAAGAACCTCCTCCCTCTTACCTGTTGAAATTTGAGCATAATGATGAGCTATGGTGGATCATACACTAGAATCAACATGATTAACAAAGTGATTAGCAAGTGATTAAGACATAATTAGTGAATAATTAGCACATAGATTAATGTAGGCATGGATACTCAAAAACCAGCAAATTCTCATTAGGGCTATGCCTCAATTTATAGAGTTTACATCAAGGATCAAATCCCATTGATTTCTCCATGATTCACTCCCAGAATATCTCCACCTTTTGCCTGATTCTCTCCACCTCTTCTCTTTTCCCTGAATATCTCCCAGAATATCTCCACACTCCTAAATTCCCTCATGCTACCCATTATTCTCTCCCAGTAGATTCTTCTCACCTTTTCACAGGTTCTTTCACAATTACATCTCCTCTTTTACAGCCTCCATCCAAGAGCTTGTTCCCACACACACCCTATTCACTTGTATTTTTCAACACCTCCCCTCAAGTGAATAATCCTAGCACACCTAGACCCTATACCAAGTTTGCCACCCTTTACTTGGCAGTCCGCGACCAGTGTCTACTCCTCCCCTCAAGTTATCTTAGCACACCTGGACCCTATATCAAGTTTCTCTCTTACTTGATAGCCTGCGACCAGTGCCTCAGATCCCTAAACCCATAGTCCTTGACACTCTCTCTCTCTATGTGTCCAAGGCTTACTATAGTTGCCCGCGACCTTGACTAAAGTGCTCACACATACATCTACCACGTGGCCTACATCATCGGTGGCTCAGAGGTGGTTTTACTTTGTTGGGGCAGGTTACATTGGGTTGTGGGGTCTCTCTCTCTCTCTCTCTCTCTCTCTCTCTCTCTCTCTCTCTCTCTCTCTCTCTCTCTCTCTCTCTCAGAGATTTTCACATGGCTCCTCACTCTTTGGAGCCTCACATCTTCTCTTCTCTTCAGTCTTCTTGTCGTGGCAGCTTCTCTCCATGCGTCCGTCTCTTCTTTCAGTCTTCTCGGGGCAGCTTCTCTTCTGGTGGCAGCTTCTCTTCTCGTGTCCATGTCTTCCTTCATATCTTCTTCTCGGTGTGGATCCTCTTCTTGGAAAGAGATATTCTTCTTCTTCCATGGCTGGGGCCATGAGCTTGTCCGTCAGGTCATTTTGCTCCATGTGAGCAACATGTTTCAATGTTTTGCTGACAGTTCCTTTGGGCTTTTGATGTTTATCTTTTGTCATTATGCAATGCAAACCCAAATTTATGCGGGAGGTCTTACCTCTTGCCTTAATCTGGACAAGGGCAGTGTCTGTTCCCATTTTTACACTGATAAAATGTGCCCAATACATAATGCGTATAGCATTCATTCTCATGCACATTCCAAATGCAACTCTGACTGTGAATAATCTTGAATTTGAGTGAGATTTATAGGCATTAACCAAGGGTTGAATGCAAAATGATGATTTTCACAAATTTATCAGCACAATTTTACCAGAAATTACATTAAATCAAGGGTAACCAATTTGTACGGGATGGTTGGAGTATCAAACCAACTCCGATTTGCAATCTGAAGTTATAGGGATCTGTATCAGATACCTAATGGTTAATTTGAACCCTCAATTGCACCAAAGTATAGTGATTAGCACTGATTAATCACTGATTAGCAAATTAATGCTCTGGTTTGTGTGCAGAAAACAGAGTATGCGGGGAGCCCAGATCTGATGCCTTCCACTTCAAATGAGCTCAAATGCTTTCAAAGGCATCAATAGCAATGAGTCTAGTAGAGGATTAAGCCAAGAAACACAAGATTTGACCAAATAATGAAAGCTTAATCTCTGTTTTACCAAAGTCACCTGCAGATTTGATGAAGAGCTTGGATCTCACTGTAGACTTGATGAAATTGATTTCTGTCTTCACCAGCTTGTAGAGCATGCTTGATTACCCCTTGGGCTAGGAGGAATTGAAGCAATTTGACTTGATGAAGTAGCAATGGCAAAATCTGCAGAGAAAAAAGGCGCCGGCGAAAATGACGATTTCTCCTGATTCCTTCGGCGGTTTGCTGCGCCGTTTCGATGAGCTGGTAGCCAGGGGTGTTGGCTAGCTTAAGCTAGAATCTTGTGACCTAATTTGATGTGTGCTAAGTGCTAGAGACCCTCCACTCGCTGGGGGTGAAGGGGAAGATGAAGAACTCACTAAAAATTGATTTTTTTTTGCTAATTACATACTAATCCTAATTAATTCACTAATGGGCTCATAAATCTAGTTGATTCTAGGCATGGCTCTGATACCATGTTGAAATTTGAGCATAATGATGAGCTATGGTGGATCATACACTAGAATCAACATGATTAACAAAGTGATTAGTAAGTGATTAAGACATAATTAGTGAATAATTAGCACATAGATTAATGTAGGCATGGATACTCAAAAACCAGCAAATTCTCATTAGGGCTATGCCTCAATTTATAGAGTTTACATCAAGCATCAAATCCCATTGATTTCTCCATGATTCACTCCCAGAATATCTCCACCTTTTGCCTGATTCTCTCCACCTCTTCTCTTTTCCCTGAATATCTCCCAGAATATCTCCACACTCCTAAATTCCCTCATGCTACCCATTATTCTCTCCCAGTAGATTCTTCTCACCTTTTCACAGGTTCTTTCACAATTACATCTCCTCTTTTACAGCCTCCATCCAAGAGCTTGTTCCCACACACACCCTATTCACTTGTATTTTTCAACATTACCATCATGGCCAACATATTTTAGATTAAACCTGCAGGCAACCAACTTGTGTCTTCACTCTGGTCTGCTTGGAATGTAGTTAAGGCTGACCTAGTCCTATTTGAAAAACCCAGTAACACAAGGGGAATACATGGTAGGGACTCCCTCTGGTGCCCATGCAGTCCCCTACCTCCAATTGAGGGTGTTCAGGCTGAGTGTGCTCTAAGGTTGCAGAAGATTGGGATATGTAGTTGGTGGGACATCTGGGATTGGGACAACAAGGACTAGATGTCCAGAGCTAAGCTGATCAGAATCTACAATGTATCTAATGTTGAACTTGATCTCATTGGGGAGAGAATCAGTGTATGGAACAGAACTGATACTTGGATGTTAACAATCCGAGATCTACCTCACCCCAAAGCATTTTAGTGGAAGACCCAAGACCTCCTCCCCATCCCCCCCCCAACTATCCCCCCTCCTATTCAATACAAATTAAACATAAGGTGGGGGTTATCTCTGGACAGATCTTAGTGGTATCTTCTTTTTGGTAAACTTTGGAAGGAACAATTATGTGGAACCCAAGAAAGCCTACCTGCTTGGCTGATCATGTACAGAGCTCTCCAGGGACACAACAAAAAGCTCTGAGGTTTAAAGTGGGAGATGGGAAATGCCCCCAGATGCAAGGAGCTAGAGGATGATATTCACATCTTCATCCATTGCCCCTTTGCAAACAAATGCTTTAATGCCCTGACCAAATGCATTCAAAGCTGGAATGGGTACTCTCTAGGACGGAAAAAATTGGTACTAGGAGAAAGCATTGGATGCACCATGGAATGTTGAGCTGTCTTGAGAACTTAAGTGTTGTGGTGTATCTGGTTACATAGACTACAGTCCATGTTTAGCAGTAAGCCTAATAACAACATCTGGCTGAAAGAGACGTTGGTGCATGTAGGTGAAAGGTACATTAAGAGAAAGCTGAAAGAGCTGGACACTCAGTTAGAGAAACTTCTCAGAAAAGTCAAAGACAAGTAGGTGGACCAACTATGGCATACCATTCAGAATCTGCTGTTGTGACAACATAGACTATTATGTCCAAGGATATTGTTTTCATCAGAGCTCTTTATATGTTGTAACCTCTTTCTTTAATTCTTAATATAAGCAGCCTTTATTTGAACCTCCGTAATCCCCAATCAAAATGTTGCAATCCTTGAACAACTCGATGCTGCAAGTAAACCACCACAAACCAAGCATTAAGTGGCACTCCACTTCAGTTTTGCATAGCTCTTCGGCAACCCTAAGACACTCTTTGCTCCAAGATCTCCTAAATCCACCTACCCACATGGGTCCACATACTCCTTATAACAAGGCAACCCCAAAATAAATTTCATGCATCCTCCACCTTGTTAGTGTTAAAATAATGCATCTTCAATATGCTGTTGTGGAGGTCCTGTCGGCCTGTTTCTACAGCCGACCTGGTTCATACACAAGTATATAAGAGTTGCTCTCTTTTATTCATTGTATCATCCAATAGTGCCCTATTTGCTGGCTCTTGTACTCTGTAACCTCAAGCTAATAAAGGTCTTGTTCTTGCTTGCAATCTTTCTCTCTCTCATGTTTATTTGCTTTCGCTTGTGCACACTCTTTCATGGTATCATATGCTTAGGCTCAGGATGTTGCACAAATCTGCTCCCTGCTTCTCTCCTTCTTCAACTATGCCTTGCATTTTTTGCTTCCCTAGATTCTCCATGCTGTAGATACTTCAACAGTGGCTGCGTTTTCTTCCTTAGCTGCGTTTTTTGATCTACAAGCCCTCCTACTGCTGTCGGCCAGCCCCCAGGCTATGTTTTCTTCTACAGAGGCAAGTGGAGGAGTTCTAGCTGCAAATTCAGTAAGGGTATCAAATTTTTAGAAGTTCTTGAAGGATATTTTTGCCAAACAAGTGGCACATCAGCTCTTCTCCCTCCAAGATCCCCTCCCCCTTCCGGTAGGAGGTTCCCGGTGGTGTGTTTTGGGTTTCTTTTGCTGTTGTCCAGCCTGCATCTTCAGAGGGGGCTACTAGTCCCATCATGTGGAAAGGTGCTTGAGAGAGCTGTGGATTGAGAGAGCTGTGGATTGCTTAGCTACAGAGGTTGTTTGAGACATAGCTTCTTTGAGGCAGATATGGGTCCCCCCTGCACGAACAAGGAGGACCAGTGGTTCAAACTATGATCACTGGAAGCTATAGATGAAGGTCTGGTTCACACACAAGGGACTCTGGGAGATTGTTCAGGGCAACGAACAAAATCCCGAACGCCCTACCAGCTCTCGAAAGTGGACTCAGGACCAGGAGGATGCCTTTCTCACATAACTTTCAGCTTGGGAGGATCGAGACTCAAAAGCTCACTCTGCACTTGTACGAGCCATCTCACCAGAGGTCTCCCCCATCGCGCAAACATTGGATTGTGCTGCTTTTGTTTGGAGAAAGCTGACAGCAGATCTATATGCATGGGACTCTACAATGCGGTCTGTCAACCTATTGGGTTAGGTCTTTTCTCTAGAGTTTACAGCAGGGACTTCCATGTAGTCGTTTGTGATGAAGGTTAAGGTAATTCATGACCAATTATTGGCAATGGGTACTACGCGGACCTCTTCTTAGTTAGCTACTCTCCTCCTCATCAGGCTGCTCTCCTCCTCATCAGGCTTCCTACAGATTATGACATGGTTTCTCGAGCTTTACGGGTTTAGATCACAACACGTTTCCTCGAGTTTGATGATCTGTGTACTCTCCTCTTGGAAGAGGAATCCATCCTAGTTTCACAGGGGAAGTTGAAAGTTTCATCATCTATTGGACCTGATCAGGCACTTGCGAGAACAGTGCAGAAGAAAGTTCGGAGTCGGTGTTACAAGTTTAGGAAGAAAGGCCACCCATTAAAGGATTGTCAGTCAAAGGACAAAGGCAAAGCCAAGAACAAGGGCAAGTCTTCAAAGAAGAGCAAAGACAAGTCATAGGACATTGACACAGACTCGTCTTACAGATTGGAGAGAACATGATTGGTGTCCTGCTCTGATCCTAAGGGCATCCCCCGTGTGCTGTCTTCTAGAAACAGCTTGTGGGCGGGAGAGGGGGCTTTCAAAAGCTCTCTTATATTAAATCTAGAGCATGGGACCCGTGTGTCGGAGTTCCAAGTATAAAGACAAAAGTTCACTTGATGGTCTGGATGAGTTTCAGGATCAACCAAGTTTCCTTCATGGCTCGGATGAGTTCCAGAACTATTGGTTGTAGCAGAGACTATGGACAGGATGTGTTCCATATGTTCATGTGTTCGAGGTTATTAGATGTGATGTGTTCCCAGTTCTACCTAGAGTTTGGAGCCAAAGCAAATTTTCTTTTGCTCTTTACAGTGGCATTATGTTTTCTGAAGAAAACAAGCTGACATGCATTTTTCGAGGTGTACTCACAGTACTAGCCATGTTGAGGTGTCCATGGTCGCACCTTCATCATTAGTTTTCTTTTTACATTTTTTTTGCACACTTCAAGATGCGTAGGGGGGTGTTAGAATAATGCATCTTCAATATGCTATCGTAGAGGTCCTGTCGGCCTGTTTCTACAGCTGACCTGGTTCATACACAAGTATATAAGAGTTGCTCTCTTTTATTCATTGTATCATCCAGTAGTGCCCTATTTGGTGGCTCTTGTACTCTGTAACCTCAAGCTAATAAAGGTCTTGTTCTTGCTTGCAATCTTTCTCTCTCTCATGTTTATTTGCTTCCGCTTGTGCACACTCTTTCAGTGTTAGGACATTTCCCTGAGTTCATGTTCCTAATGGCAATGCACCCATAAGAGCTCTCCATATTTAACTTGATAGCCCTTATTTTGTTAACATCTGGATAGCCATAAATTTATTGGTCATTCATCCCCCAAAATTTTGTTGAAATATTTCTTAACTCACTACTAATCATATGCATGTATGTTTGATAATCCCAAACATGATGTTACATTCATTAGGAGGGCTGATCTCTTTCCTTAAAATCCAATGTTGTCTCTAAGACACTCTTTGTCCAAAGATCTCCTAAATCCATCTACCCACCTAGGTCCACATACTCCTTATAGTAGGGCAACCCCGAAATAAATTGCCCCATCCTGTTAGGATGTTTCCTTGAGTTCATGCTCCTTTGAGCCATCTTAGCTCCCCTAATGGCAATGCGCCCATAAGAACTCTCCATAGGTAGCTTGATAGCTCATTTTTTTAAACACCTAGATAACCATGAATTTATTGGTCATTCAGTCCCCAAAGTTTGTTGAGATATTCCTCAATTCACTATAAAGGCTACAAATCTTGGGATTGCTAAGAGGAGGTTACTAGGAGGAGCCCCCCCATGGCCAAGATTAGTCTAACTGCTGAGATATCGAGCTCAACTAGTGCAGATATGGATGACACCTCCCACTTATGCCACTAGTGGTTTTACAAGCTATATGATAACCACTTTGGTTACTGGATTTATGGCATCATTATAGTGCCAATTCATATAGTCAGGTTCACAAAACTATGAGCCTTGTATCTTTAATAGTAGAGTACTTTCCCTTATATGTATTCTTATCTTTAGGTTATGTTAGGTTCACACTACTATGAACCATATATGCATTCTTATCTTTATGGTATAGTCAGTTTCACACTACTATGAACCTTGTATTTTTAAAAGTAGATTACTTTCCCTTATATGTATTCTTATCTTTATGTTATGTTATAGTCAGGTTCACACTACTATGAACCTTGTATTTTTAATAGTAGAGTACTTTCCCTTATATGAACTCTTATCTTTATGTTATGGTTGTACATAAATAAGATAAAGAAGAAAATTCAGCCATCCGAAGTTCCAACCAGGCTGTTAGATGCACAAGTCTTCTATGAAGGGAACCCCTACATTTGGGTTCTAAAGTTAAGAAAACCCACACCACAAGAGCTACAACCACGGCATTAAATGCTAGACTAAAGATGGGGTGTGGAGACAAAAATCCGTACCTCTAATGCCAACCCCAATTCGTTGTGGTTACTCTTGGGCAGCAATGAGATCATGGCATATCATATGATCCTCCATTGGCAACTTGGGTGAGGCATTTACGGGGTTTAAAGTCGTTTCCAACTTCTATCTCTTTGGGGGAAGATGGGGTTTAAGATTGTCGCAAAACAAAGAGATGGAGCTCCATAAGGTGGGATAAATCTAATCAAGGCACAAGAATTTGGAGTTCTTTATTGATGGGATAAAGTTATTTAGGGCATAGGAAGTGGGAGTTCTTTGTCGGTGGGATAAATCTAGTTAAGACGGCATAGGAAGTGGGAGTTCTTTACCGATGGCATGACATAGAACTTTTGTGAGTATGTGGGCAAAATATACCTTTCCTATTGGATTCTTGCATAAGTCTTGGAGTTCACAAGTAAAGGCCTTGGCCCATTTTACTAGTTGGCTTGTAAGGAGCTTGGCTAGAATGGTGAATGATACCCGATTTTGTCACTCCCTGGTGGGTGAGGAAAGTGAGTACCCTAGCGAGGTGCACCAATTCTATAATAATAATGTCTTCGAACTTGTCTCAATTGTAGTTAAGATAGGCTTCTACAAGATGCCAAACTTCGGCCATGGTGTCTTTCTCACTAAGGGATTAGTTTGAGATGGCTGGGAGTTGAATGCCTAGTTTGATTAGATCCTCAATGAGAGTGGTCCTAGTTTGTGACCCATCCAGTATCTCTACCTCCCCGTTTTATCAGTGTCATGGTAGGACTCCATGAATTGTAGGGTGAGGGGGAATTTTTGAGCCCTAGGGTGGTTGGATTTGGAAGGCTTTGAGGCTGACCTTATTAAGATAGGGGGGAACTTTTGGTGGTTTTAGGATGGCAAAAGACATTGCGATGGATAGACTACCCTATAGTAATTTCTAAGAGTGGTCTTGACCTATGCATGGATGATGGCCCCTCAAACCGTGTTTCTAGTTCTAGGGAGCATGAATCTTATTTAATTTGTGACTGAAGTTTTGGAAAATTGTTCATGAAGCTTTTTAGAAGGTAGCTACTTCAGCCATGCTTTCTTGGTCTTTGATGTTCCTTGTGTGCAAGGATTATCTTCTTGGTGTTTCTGGTGTGCAAGGGTTATATCTTCTTAATCTAGGTAAGTGTGCAAGTGGTTTATGTGAGGTGTAATGTGGACTAGACATAGCATAAAACAAGACTCAATGAAAGGGAGACCAAGGCTACATCAGAAGGAAGACTAAAATGCAAAGACATGCAAAAAGGCTGGTGGTGCAAGCAGTTTGTGGTCTTGGATGGAATGTGTATTATGCGTGCTAGGAGGAGTGCATGGTTTGTGTCACTCATGGGACTTAAAGGTATTTGGACTATTTGGGTATATGCATTTAGACTTTCTAGGTGTGTAAGACAATCCAACTACTCAACCCACTTAGTGGAAGCCAAATAAAGCAGTAAATGGATGGGTTAACACTAGTTTGGTATTAGCGTACAAATGTGTCCATGGAAAGATTTATGTCTTCATTTACTAACCAACTTTAAGGAAATATTTGCAACACATGAATGGTAAAAATCAAAGGTTCTCTTTTTCATATCATTAGTGAAGGAAAATTGGGTTTTTTTCATATCGCATTTGGTTAACCTCTATGCTTTTTAATTCCATAAGAATTTATTCACCAAACTACAATCGTAACGTAGAGCTGTTTTGAGCTACGTTTAGATCAAAGGCTTTAATTAGCCAATTTCTTAGTTCTTTCCAAGGTTTTTAGATGTGCATTGCTTCACAAACATATCTATTGTGTAATACAATCCATGTAAGACTCAAAAATCAATTAGAACTCCTAAATTTAGGTAATCACATATATACCTATTGTCAGGACCTCTATGACACTTGGAGAAGAATTATTTTTCTCAAACACAAAAATTAGAGCAATCATAGACTTAAAACAAATTAAAAGCATGAGCCTTACGTAAAACAAATTTATATCAAATAAACAAACATGAAAGCTTGAAAATAAGAGAGAGATCACCGCCGTCGACACAAGATTGGATTCAATTTCCCCTAGATGAGTGTGGCATTTCATACCACTCATCCACATTTATATGTATTAAAGCTTGCTTTTCAAAAAGATAACTCTAAAAGTAAACCTTAAGAGATTTTTGAGTTTTTGATTGTATAAGCTCTTCTAAAAATATAGTAATCTAAAATTATCAAGTCTTGGGTATATACAAAGATTTGAGGCCTTCGCCTTCCAAAAATATAGATACCAAAATATGTACCATAATAGGTGTTCATATGTATTCCAAGATATCTCATTGTGGTCCAACAAACGTTCCATCTACAAGACTAACAACTCAATCATTGCATACATCAAAATAATATTAGTTAGTGTATAAAATTGATTAAACACATTGATCCTAACTATATCATACAAGCACACACAATTGATTAAACACAAAACGATATAAATAAAAGGGGCATCCCACATATAAAATAATCCTGATAAACATATAAGAATATGGCACAGCGGCGGAAAGAGATAGCAAGACAAAGCACAATAGACAATGCAATAGATACATAATGGAGAGAATTTAAAAATTCTGATTATACCAAAGAGGTACAAGTGATGGTGTTGTCCACTTGTACGCTCTCAACAAGTAAAGCTTAGATTGTAATCTAGATAGACTCTGGATGGAGGATGTACGAAGTGTAGAAAGGGGTGGATACTCACAAGCATTAGATGCCTTAGCTCATGGCAACCATGTCCGTAAATAGTACTGTAGGCGGTGTGGTAGGATGCGTATACAACGAGGACGGTTACACTACATAGACACAGTCACCGCCCGCGTATCAAGAATGCGGCCCATTGACCATTGACCACCGCCCACTAATGATGGACCTGGTATTTGAAGAAATATTCTAGGGAATATTCCTCATTATGTTACCTCTGGGGGGCGGGAATCCCCAACCTAGCCCCCCTAGGGCCTCCCAGCCGAGGCGCTGCCTTGGGCCCCCCCAACTAACACTCGTGCCTCTTACCATCTCCTAATCATCATCAATGGTCACAATAATGACCCTATCGGCATCTAAGTTGGGGTTCCCACTAAAGACATATGCACCATGACTACTCCATAATGGGGGCCTAACAAATGTGCATTATACATCAAAGTAAAATACATGCTAAGAGGCAGGCATTGAGTGTATACTAACAAAACATACGTCATATATAGAATTAAATAATGGCATCATCCACATGCCCATGTTTAAGTAATGATCGCATAGGTGTCCCCACTTGACCATAGAGGTTATGACTAATATTCCCTCTTGGGTTGTAATTGACCTCAATTGTGTGGATGGTATGAGTGGATGAGATTTTGGTAATAATAGAAAAACCTTTCCACCATCCATTTAGCATCTTCAATAGGATGATTTTTGAAAGTCACAAGATACTTAACATAAGTGTTGCATGTGAATGTAGTGGTAGTCTCATGGTAGACTCAGGCACAAGTTTTTCTTCTTCATCTACTAACTCAGGAGGTTCTTCTAATATAGGATGAGAAGGTAGAGGTTATCTAAAAGGTCTCAACAAAAGACTAACTTGAAAAGAATTATGAAAATGAGAATTGGATGGTAGCTCCAACTTAAATGTATCATCACTTATCTTTGCACTTATCTTTGCAAGAATCTTGAAAGGTCCATAAAATCTACGAGCTAACTTTACCACAAGGTTGGTCTCTCTGGACTTAAGTCTCCTTTTCTCAATGCAAAGAAGTACATAGTCGCCTTCATTGAAGATGGCATGTTTACATTTACAATTTGCATATTTCATATACTTTTCTTGAGCTTTTTGAATGTTCAATTTCACTAACTCATGAATTTAGTGTCTAACAAAAGAATCTACAACCTCAATAGAATGTGAAAGACGAGTTGTAGGGATTGGCAAAGCCTTACCATAGATTGTCTTTGTCGGCCCTTTCGCGGGGCCACTGAATGGGAATTCTCCTCAGGGAGGGTAGACTCCAACCCGAACCCAATGTGTCATGGGAGAAACATGCAATGCATTAGTGAGGTTACTCTCACTTACCTCTATCTCATTTGCTTGAATTGCGGACTCCTCGTGGTAGCTATGTCAATGGAAGCACGCCAAAGTAGCTCAACAAAGCCGCCACCACCACGTAGTATCAAGTGTAGCCATTGCTCTCTCTCACTCCCTCCCTCACACAAACGCTCACACAAGCATTGAAGGTAAGAGATAGGCAAGGTTTGAGAGAAGAATAGAGCACTATCTTCACTTGAGAGCATACAAAAGTGCATAGATTCAGAGTTACAATTTGTCCTTTATACTTGGCTCATAGTGTTCACACTTGGCCAGTCAATGTTAAAAATGAGGTCCTAGTGCATCCAAGAATACCTACACTAGCATAAACACCTTACCCTAGCTAGTAACTCTAACCTTATTATCCCACGGCGTGCCTTTCATATACAAGTAGCGATCACGCATGTAAAATAATCCATTACAAGAGAAATATGAATTCTCTAGTGCCTAGGTCAATGAATGCCAAAATATATGGTGGTCGACTGCGGTGTCAGTGTGCCTTCGATAGTACTTAACATGCCCCCCTTCCTGAAGCAGATCCTGTCCTTGGAAGAAGTGGTTGAAGAATATTTGAGGTCACAGGAGGAAAGCAAATCAAGGCTTGGGATGATCTGCATGGTAACAATAATAACGAGTAAGTTGTTCTTTGAGCAACAAGCAAAAGTTAACAAGGAAATAATTGAACAAGAAATTATGAAATTAGGGATAAGACTAGTTAAGCTTTCCAAAGATGCTACAAAGATGAAGAGTAATGCGGATCTAACTTAGAAATAGGTACAAGTCTACGATTCATGAATTGAGCTCAAAAAATAGGTACAAGTCTACGATTCATGAATTGAGCTCAAAAAATATGCTTATGGTTTTGTCCATAGTCTTAAACCCAATGATACACATATCAACCATCTAAAGCTATATGTTAGCTTTGGAAGTAAAACTGCATGTGATTAGATGATTACTTACATAAAAAAGTGTGTTTTTTTAATTCTTTTGTGAAATGAACAGTGATAAGCTACCACCGATTTAAGAAATGATTTTTATCTAAATCAATGTATTCCAAAGCCTATATAAAGAGGCACAAATCTCATGAAAAACAACTCTCTTATTCCATTGATCCATCTTATTATTATGCTTATTTATACTACCACTGTATGTGAATCAAGAACATAAACATATACATCTAGCAATTGACACCTCCACAAATTGCTTACAGTAGAGCTGAAATGGGGCGCCCAAAATGGCCTTGAATCTAAAATCAGAGAATATGACAATCCTATGGACCCTTCCTACACAATATAATGCCCTTATAGTGCACCTTACTATTGTGCCTTCATGTTGCTCTTGACTAGCATCTACCTATAGAGATTTACTTCCAAATCAAGGGGAAAGAGATGGAGTTACCCTTGCCCATATATACCACTTTCTTTTCTTGCCTCTTGAGCTCTCGTCACAAAATGGCACTGTGCATTGATACCATGAGAAGAATGTAGGGGAGAGGGTGGGCTTGTGTTACATAGTATCCACCCTTTGGCTAAACATGGATGCCCCATGACGCTAGTGTGCCATGCTATTGAATTGGTATTGTGTGACCCCACATTAAATATTAGTTACCTAGTGTTATTGGTATAAGCTTGGGACCATGCTAGATAGGTGTATGTTATCAAAGTACAACAAGTAGTACCATGCTTAATGACTATGTGTTATAGAATTGTAATTAGTGGACTATGCTAGATGACTGTTATTGCACGATTTGAGTGTTCAAATGGTTTTACAAAAGACACACCATGCTAGATGATATGTATAGTGAATACTCTCATCAAAGTATAATAAGTGGTGAGTGTGTGTTTGTGCCTATCAATGTTTCATATTGGGATTAATTACTGAGAACGATTAATTGGAACAACTGATATGTTTATGTTTATGAGATATGGATGAGCGGTGCGAGTGTATCGCACATGAAGGATCCTATTTTGTGTCAACTCAGATTATTTTTTCATATGGTTATTTTATAGTAGTACGTCATGATTTTGATGTATATATTTTACCTGCCCCTTTTGCGTATAGGCATGGATACTTCAGTTGTACGTACACATTAATAAAGTTTATGGTGGAAGGCACATGGGTATAAGTGCCTTGCTAATTTCGTAAAAGGAAATCCCAATCTCATATGTGCACTCTATTGTTGGCTCAAGGGCTAAATTTTGCAATATGATGTCACTGAGAGGGAGCCTCACATATGGGGGGGGGAGATTGAACCCAATGTGTTGTCTTGAGTTAGTGGTGTTTTGATGATTCCGTTCATGTCGTGGTGCAAAAAGCATGGCTATGGTTTTTTTTCTTATGTTCAATTTTTTCTCTTTGTTATATTTGTTATCTGCCATGTTTAATCGATAGATTAATACGGATAATAGAAATTAAGTATAATAATTATAAATACAGATGTTAGAGCAATTATGTAGACAAATGATAAACACTGCACAAGACAACTATCTGCATAAGATTGGAGAACAAAGCATTATTCAAAACACACACAGATGATTGCTCGATAAAGATACACTATATTATGTTCTTCTTCCTTATAGTTATATAGTAGAGTTTGTATGCATCGCATGACGTTTCAGTATGACTGGCTGTGTCACTTCCTATCCTATTCATATCGGCAGTCGCCCAATACACTTGACACGCATGGTGGACTCAGGAACCCACATTACTGGGATCCATTGCAATGTTGTCCTTTGAGATGATATGCCCAAGAAGCATGCCACTTTTTACTATAAACACACTTTTCAGTGGATTTAGGCTCAACTTGGCCTCCCGACATTTTAACAAACACAGCCACAAATGCAGTAAGTGTGTACATAATTCACTGAAAACACTGAAGTCATCCAGGAATATCCTCATAAAATCCAAGAGATAATCTCCAAAAATTTCTTGCATGTCCCGCTGGAATGTGGATGGTGCGTTCCTGAGACCAAACCACATGACTGTATAGATAAATACTCCCCAATTTGTAATAAATGCCATTTTAGCCTGATCTTCAGGTGCCATCTGCACCTGGTTATATCCACTGAACCATCCAAGAAAGAATAAATCTCATGGCTTGCAACACTATCAATATATGGCAAGGGAAAAGGATCGGGGATGGTGGCCGCATTAAGCTTGTGGTAATCCACATAGATCCACAATTTATTGTTCTTGTTGGGAACTATCACAATGGGCGATATCCATTCAACTTTATCCACCGGAGCAATGAATCCAACCCGCAACAATCTATCCAACTCTTCTTTAACTTGCTTGGCCACATGCAGATTCATTCTATATCTCTGCTACCTAATTGGTACTAGATCGGGCTTCAAGTTGATCTTATGCTGATAAAACTTCGGGTCTAAACCCTTCATATCAAAGTAATCCCATGCAAACACATCCTTGAATTCCCAAAGCAGGCTGATCAAGTCCTCTCAAAACTCCTCCGGGAGAGAGGCACTAATCTTCACCGGTTTTTCCTTCGCCAAATTTACCGTCTATAGTTCCTCTTCCTTAGCCCTAGTCACCTTTTGCATCTGCTTTTCGAAATTCCTTTCCTACAAAAGATTCTCTTTAATGTCAGCCTCAGCCAACTCCTCAACCATTTCCTGACTCTGTCACATTGACTTTTGCTGCATGGCTGGTTCCCTTTGAATGTTGATACAGCTCTGCTGAATTTCTTCTACATCAATGACACAAAGTGACACCAAATCCTCATTGGCTGCCAAAAATCTTCCTCCTCCTCATCCTCCAGGCCTTCCACCATATTATCAGTCTCCACCAATAATTGGTCTGACAGTAGCTGGCAGCGAACATCGTACCTCCAAAGTCACCTTAACTTTCTTGTTGCCTCAGCGGATCGTTAGCACATTAGTTTCCCCGTTATGCTTAACTCTCACCTGCCTGAGCCAAGGTCGTCCCCAGCAACATATTGAAATCAGCCTGAGCTCCTTCCATATCAAGTACCACCAAGGATAGCTGAAACTAAATTCTAGCCATCTCTACCACCATATCTTTAAGAATTCCAAAGGAGTGCACCCTTCTTTGATCCGCCATTCGAACCAGGAACGGTGCCAGGTCCAATTGCATTAAGTCATATTTTCGACAAGTTGCGGTGGTAATGATATTGACCCTAGACCCACCATCCAACAACACTTGATCGATCAAGTCCCCCCTATACTTTACTGTGGTAGTAGCCGGGATATAAGTATCTGGCAGTGGTATAGCATCCATCGGTCCTTTCATCTACTGGACTACATGGGCTGCTGGATCCACAGGAACCTGTCCCCTTGGTCTAATAATTTGATCCCTAAATGCGGGCACCAGCTCCAACAATTGCCCCAGCGGTATGGTGATGGGAAACTTCCATAAAGATGGGACTTCCAGATTTATGCTCGGTGTCTTGGCATCCTCCTTTCCTCCAAACTCACCTTGCTGATCGGCATTATCTGGTGTATCCACTCCCTTCATGGCACTCTCTCTACCGGTAGTGCTTTCTCCGATTTATGTGATAGGGACCATACTCCTCCCTACTTCTGGAAATAGTGGAGGCTACTTGGCAACCCAAGTTGTTAGTTCATGACTTACTACCTCCTACTGTGGTCAGTCAATTGGGTTCTTGTCGTTAATGGTTCGTGCCTTCACCTTGGCACCAGATCATCTAGTGCTACTAGCATCTTCCTTGTTGCTTTGGCTTGCTTTTCTGCCTTTCTTCTGAGCATCATAAGCTGCTGCCTTCGGACATTTTGACCACCAGTGGCCATCCTCCAGGCAGAATAAACAAGTTTTGGGGCGTGCGGTAGTCCCACGACCTTGCCCTCTTCCTCCACCTCCACCTCCCCTGGATGAGCCGCCATGAGACTCTTGCTGCGTCTCTTTTTGCAAAAGAGACCGCAAAAGAGACCGTCGAGTTAGATGATTTCGTACCATGCCAACCCCCTCTACCTACTTTCCATCCTCCGTAGCATTGTGGGTAGAAGACTTGCAAATCTCACACCAGCATTGATTATTCGAGGCACATTCGTGTGCAGGGTGCCCCGAGATTTTGCATGTTCCACACCAAATTCCCTTGCCAACTGTTCTTCTGACGACTACACTCTGGTTGGAGGTGCTATGCGAGTGCTCCGCATGGTGCTCATGTTTATGGTCTTTCCCCTTTTTTGGCCCTTTCTTGGACTTCTGGGCTTCCTCATCCTCTAAGTCCTCACACTGTCATCAGAATCAGAATCTGAACTATCATCAGAATCCTCACTGTCACTGTCTTTACTCTTCCCTTTTCTGGATTTCTTTTTGGCTTTGCTACCCTTGGCTTTCCCATAAGTGTCTAATGAGTGGCCTACCTGTACAGCTTGCTCAATGACATCTTCCAAGGGTACAATTATTATATCCATTGTTGCCATCATTGTCCAAAGGTCCTTAGTAAGGCCAGACACAAAGTAAGAGTTTAACACCTTCGGAGTTGGTCGCTGAGCAGCAGAAACCCTCTGTGCAACAAGATTCTAAAATAGGCTGCATAATTTTCCACATCCTTCCAGCCTTGCTTTAATCCCCTTAGGCCCTCTAGGATCTGTGACGCTATCTTCTCCTTCCTGAATCTTCATAGAAACGCCCTCTGTACATCATCATAAGTTGGGAAGTGATCCACTGGATACTCTGCCTAGCCACCAGCGCGCTGCTTTACCCTGTATGTGTTGTCTTAAACACCGCCTCCTTTTACGTGCGGCATCCACCACTACCCTCGTCATGTTTAATGCATAGTGTTTGTCGAACTGTCTGACATGAGCATTAGGGTCTTTCGTTGACTTTCCACGAAATTTGTTATAGGGAACAGTTGCTATAGCCATTGGAGATGGAAGTGGAAACAGTTGCCTCGCAGCAGCTATAGATAGTGAACCTGGTTCCGGATTCCAACTTACCACCATAGGCAATGACCAAGCTCTTCGACGGTTGGTTGTATGCCACCGATTCCTCCCATTTGGTCTCACTATCCTGCAGTTCCAGCCTCCTCGGATGTCATGCCATCGCCTCAGCAGCACGAATGAGACTGCGGCCCCTTCGAGACAGGCGTGCACGACCGATATACGAGGAACAATTAGTGATGGCAGTCATTGAGAGCGCGTGAAAAGAGGATCCGAAGATCGTGGTCGCCATGTGTTATCTACGATGTTTAATCGATAGATTAATACAGATAATAGAAATTAAGCATAATAATTACAAATACAGATGTTAGAGCAATTAGTAGACAAATTCTTCAAAACACACATAGACGATTGCACAATAAAAACTGTATTATGTTCTTCTTAAAGTTATATAGTAGAGTTTACATGCATCGCATGACGTTTCACTATGACTGGTTGCGTCGCTTCCTATCCTATTCACACGGAGGCCGCCCAATACAATATTGTTTAAGGCATATACTTAGAGAAAAGGTCCTGCATGTGACAGTGGCATCAGAGCAAAGGCTAAGTACATATGCTTGGACAAGTATATATGTAAGAAGATAAAACAAAATTAATTTTGATTCAAGGATTTCAGAGCACATAGGTCATGGGAAAAGCATTTTTGAAAATTTTCAAGGACTTCATTAAATTAAAAAAAAAAAGAATTTGCACTGGAAGAGGAAGGCTTGCAAAAGCCTGCAACAACAAGCACTTACATTGGAGAAAGAGAAAAGCTTACTAATATCCAAAGGGTTATGAGGGGAGACCCTAAGGAGTTGAATGATTTTTGTGGGCCATTGGATGGAGAATTAGATAAAGGGGTGTGAATTCATGTCACCTTTTCTCCCAAAACTACCTCTGTGTAAGAAAACCACCCTTCTTCCAAGAAAACAATCTTTTGATTCCCCCATCCTCTTCAAGATCAAGAGCTATGGGTGGATTCAGCAAATCTTATGGATCATTCTTCTATTTTCAATTTTGGAGAAGCTTCACAATAGAGATTTTTGGAAACTGAACAGTGGAGGGGATTCCATATATTCTTTCAATGATTTTTCAAAGAAAATTTCTTCAAAACTCTTCCTCCCTATTTGTGTGCTACTAGCTTTATCTATTTTCTCTCTCATCGCAAATCACCGCCCACTCCTTCCTCCTTCTCTCTCTTCATTGGGTGTTTACCCTCTCTTCATTGACTGTCGTCCGGCCAATGAATTATCCCTTCCTCTCTCTTTCCTATTGGCACGACTGTGTGCTAGCCAACTTTATAGACAATATTTAAAGCTATATAAGCTTTACAAGCTTTATGTTATAAAGCCTATTAAGCTCATTTTGCAAGCTTGAAAGCTTAAAGATCTATAATATTTAAAGCTTAAAGTGATTCAAAAGCTCAAATCTCAAAGGACTACATGGCCAACTCGCTAACAGTCTTCCTTTTCCTTATAGTTGGCCACATAAAGAGAACAATTGGGGCTAAATTTATTCACCTTGAGAACAAGCATTGACTTGGGACGAGCTACTTATCTCTACTACAACATACGGGTGATAGATAAGAAATATTTATTGCTTATCTCATTAAATATCTTCATAACTTCAAATATTTTTTTATTTTCACTTCTCTATCACTACCATGGGAAGTAATCCTCAACCATCCACTTTCCAAGAGCAATTGAATGCTCTTCAAGCTTAGCTCATGTGATCAATGAGTGTAATCAGAGAAGAACTACAAATAAAGATTTCACACAAGAAACGAAGAAGGTCATCTTTCATATCTGATTCTATAGATTCTGAGGGAGATCACATATCTGATTCTATAGATTCTGAGGGAGATCACATATGCAAGATAGTCCATGCTACTCTCCAAGCACATGAAATGAAAAAGGAAAGCAAGATTAGTTGCAAAGCTTTCACCTTTCAAAATTTTAATGACAGAAAGGATGCACGCGTAATTCTCTCATGGATTAGCCAACTTGATGATTACTTTGATGATTACTTTTCAGGGGATAAATTCTCTGAGAAAGATAAAATCAAGTGTGCTAGTAATCATTTGGTGGTGGTGGACATTGTAGCTTCATGGTGAAACATGACTAGAACCAGTAGCACAAACCCAAATCTTGGAAGGAATTTCAAAAGCTCATCAAGAAGGATTTCTTACCCACACAGTACAAAGCTAGGGCTAGACAACGATGGGCCATTTTTAAACAGCTTGAGAGGAGAGTATGTCCACTTATGTGGATAGATTTTGGCAAACGTTGTTACAAATATAGGCAATTGAGAAAGTTTGTAGTAAGGATCAAAGAAGGAAGTTTATATAGTAGGTTTGAAACCCACAATTCGATCAGAATTGAACATGTTTCGATCACACTCTCTTAGCTCAGCTATTTTCTTAGGCATAAATTGTGAAAGGAAAAATGGTATCCCAAAGGAAACAACGACAACTAAACCCTTGATGTTGAAGTTTTTGAAGCCTAAAACGTTTTACAAACCCTTTGACAAACCTCTTGAGAAGACCAAACCTCCCAATGAAAGTAACACAAGTGTAGAGAAAGTAAGGTTGACAATTCCAATAAAGCCAACAAGGATGATTTAAAGAAGTATTGCAAATGCAATGAGATTGGACATATCACATCAAATTGTCCACAAAAGTCAAAGAATCAATTGGCTAGATCAATATGGTCGAAGACGACATTGAAGATAATATAATCTATAACCAAGAGTATCTTGACTCCTAAGGTAACATGCACATTATCTCTTTATTATTTTCTAAATGCATTATCGAATTGTTTAGCACAATACATTAGTTTTTCTCATTTAAAAAAACCCATAGAGAACTCTCTACCATTTTGATCTTTTGACTTAGACCTAGTACTAGCATTTGTAGCTTGAGAATTGGTATTGTGATGTGGGTGACCCCACATTGAATACTAGTTACCTAGTGTTATTGGTATATGCTTGAGACCATGCTAGATGGTTGTATGTTATCAAAGTGCAACAAGTAGTACTGTTCTTGACGACTGTTGTTGTCGAAGTGTAATAAGTGGACTATGCTAGATAACTACATGATCTGAGTATTACAAATGGTTTTTCAAAAGACATGCCATGTTAGATGATATGTATAGTGGATACTCTCATTAGAGTGTAATAAGTGGTGAGTGTGTGTGTTTGTGCCTATCAACATTTGATATTGGGATTAATTGTTAAGATGTAACCATTATTTAGAACAACCAATATGTTTACATTTGTGAGATAGGTGATGAGCGGTGTGAGTGTGTCTCCCCATTGACGATCCTATTTTGTGTCAACTTAGATTATTGTTTCATATGGTATTTTATAGCAATGTGCCATGATTTTGATGTATATATTTTACCTGCCCCTTTTGTGTATAGGCATGGACACTTGAATTATATGTACACGTTAATAAAGTTTATGATGATGGAAGGCACACATGTGTAAATAGGATAAGTACCTTGCCAATTTTGTAAAAGGAAAGCCTAATCTTCTTATACGTGCACTCTATTATTGGCTCAAGGGCTAAATTTTGTAATATGATTAAAAAACCCATGTCTCACGAGGGAGCCTCACACATGGAGGGGGAGATTGAACCCAATGTGTTGTCTTAAGTTGGTGGTGTTTTGATGATTCCGTTCATGTCTTGGTACAAAAGCATGGCTTTGGTTACTTTTCTTATGTTCAATTTGTTCTTCTCCGTTATATTATTCAAGGCATATACTGAGAGAAAAGGTCCTGCATGTGACACCTTCAGGCCTTGTTGCAAATAAACACACACACACGCACACACACACACACACACACACACTCACATGAGTAGACAAGCATATAAGAAAGATGCTTTTCTTCTATTCTCTTCTCTTCTCTATAACCATAACATAGATATAAGACTCCATGCTACAAGGGAGAGTACTCCGCTATAATTATGCCATAACTCTAGTGAACCAAAGTGGATGTCTTGCAGCTTGTAAACCATTTGGTGTCATATCACCCATAATCTCACCAACCATGTCAGTGGCGTAAGTGTGGAGTTATCATCTCGGGGTGTCATTCATATCCACACTAGCTCAATAATATTATATTATCGGTTAACTTATATTCATATGGCCCTGATTATGAGGAACAACCATGGTGATGAGAGTAGCTTGAGCATCCAACATTCTCGTATTCATGGTTGGATTACATTGTCAAATAGGCTACTACATGCTGCACTTAACCATTATGTCATAACGGTCCATGCATGGAGGCCTAGACCTTTTGGTTAGTGAACATATCATCAAGGCCAACATAAATGATTTGCATGGGTAGACGATGGTCCGAACCTTTTTGGAATAACATGATATTAATCCCAAACCTCACAACTTTTGATACTTAGATATCAAGAGAAAAAATAACTAAAAGAAGCAAGAAGAAGAAAAAAATAAAGAAAGAAACAAGGAGAAAAGTGAGAATTCAAGAAGAGGAGTAGGTAGAGAGAAGAAGAAGGGCTGCATAAAAAAGGTAGGTCCTTGCAAAAAAGGAAGGCATGAAGGGAACAAGAAAAAAGGAAGAAAAGAAGTAGAGGGTGTTAGAGAGAGTGATTTTTCCTTTTTCTTTAAGAGAAGGGGAAAGTAAGCTTTTTTCACTTTTTTGTGTCTCTCCCATCCTTTTTGCCTTTGAAGAAAAGCAGAAGAAAGCAAGAGAGAGCAAGAGAGAAAGTGGGATTTCTTTTCGTGCTCGTCCACAATAGAGAGAGAGAGAGAGAGAGAGAGAGAGAGAGAGAGAGAGAAATTTAAGTGCACATAAAGTAAAGCAAGAAAGAGTATAACCAAGTCAAAGAGTAGAACTATGTAGAAGCAAGGTAAAGAGGAGAGAACACAAGAAACACCCATGGGAACACAAAGCAAAGTAGACATCAAGTGCAATCAATCCCAAATCTTTGATAATGCCTCACCCACCAACAAATTTTCTTCTGACATAAGTAACCTATTCCCTTTCGGCAAGTGCACCTGTTGGAATTAGGGTTGCAGGAAAGCACACAAAAGCTTGGAGAAGAAGAAGCAAGAATGCACACAACACAAAGTGTATTAGATTGTGTCAATGTACAAAAGATAAGTTAGCCCTAGAAGGATGGGCGTATATACAAGCCGGGGGAAAAAACCTCCTAAAGAGGGAAAAAGTGCCTCGACGGTCCTAAGTGTGTTCACACACATCACTGCCTATATGTATATGGCAACAAATCCCCCCTGGGAGTGATGGTGTGAACGAGAGCTGGCACTCATGTATAGGGGAGTGCCATGCCCGAAGTAGATCAGTCCACAAAGGGGAGCAAGCCCAAAGCTTTACGGAAATCTTCGAACTTCTCACGAGGAAGCAAAAGATCGGCGAGGTTGTCCTGTGTTGGCACATAGGCCAAGCTGATCTCTCCTGTTGAGAGTCTCTCCCTGACATAGTGATAATGCACCTCAATGTGCTTTGTGCGAGCATGAAAAACTGGGTTTCTCGCAACTGCCGATGCACTCTGACTGTCAGTGAAGATAGAGGTGGCAGACTCCTGTCCCAACACCCAAGTCCATAAGCCGTCTGAGCCACACACACTCAACCGTAGCTGTGAAAGCTGCCTTGTACTCAGCTTCACAACTAGAAGTGGCCACAGTAGGTTGCTTCTTACTCAACCAAGATATGCATGAGCTACCGAGCATGAAACAAAAACCACTTGTGGACACTCTTGTGTCATAGCAACCAGCCCAATCTGAGTCTGAAAAAGCATGTAAATCTGGCGGCAACGATCCCCCCTTGGGATAAAACAACCCAAGATGTATGGTGCCACTCAAGTAGCGAAAGATGCGTTTAACTGCCTTCCAATGCTGAGACCCTGGGTGGGCTATGCATAAACCTGCTCACCTGTGAGACTGCAAACTGAATGTCTGGCCTCGTAATGCATACATAAATGAGACAACCAACAGCTATCTGATAGAGTGTGACATCAAAGTGATCTCCAGCATCATGAAGACTCAACTTCAAACCTGTCTCCATTGGAGTAGCAATAGGCTTGCAGTCTTCAAGGCCAAATCTCTGCAACAATGTCTCAATATACTTTGTCTGACACAAAGCAATACCTCCATCACACTGCTTAAATTGTATCCCCAAATAATCATGCAAATGCCCCAAATCTGACATCTCAAAAGAGGCATTCAAATCAGCCTTAAAATCAGCAATATGACTCTCATTTGGTCCTGTGAGCAGCATGTCATCGACATAGAGAGCAATGATTAGATGTACACCATCCACACGTTTAACATACAAAGTGCTTTCTGTTGGACTATTCAGAAACCCATGTGCAGTCAAATATGCATGTATCTTTTCATACCAAGCTCGTGGAGCTTGCTTTAAACCATATAAAGCCTTTTTCAACCTACACACTTTGTTTTCCTGCCCTCTTTGAACAAAACCACGAGGCTGCGATACATACACCTCCTCATGCAAATCTCCATTCAAGAACGCAGTCTTTATGTCCAACTGATGTACATTCCAACCATTATGAGCTGCCAATGCACAAATGCTACGAATGGTAGTCATACGACAAGTGGGAGCAAAGGTCTCATCAAAATCAATGCCCTTTTCTTGAGCATAACCCTTTGCAACAAGTCTAGCCTTATAGCGATCAACACTGCCATCTGGCTTTCGTTTCAATTTAAAAACCCACTTACATCCAATGGCCTTTTTACCAATAGGCAAATCACACAAAGACCATGTACCATTCTTCATTATAGCATCATATTCACTTTGCATTGCAGCCAACCAATTTTCTGAATTTTGTGCCTCATCAAATGAAAGAGGTTCTTCCTCTTCACACATACTAGACACAGCCAAAGCATAACAATCTGATGCATAAGAGGCATGCTGAAAACTTGAACGAGTACGACTAGATATAGGTGCATCAATTTTACTATCACGCAAGGTTTGCACCAGCCATTTAGGCATACCTCTAGCCTGCTCATTTTCAGCCCTATCCTCAGAAATTACATCCTGTAAATCTGCATCAGAAATAGGCTGATCTATGATGTCGTTTGAACTCTGCATAGGCTGAATATTTACCTCATTAGGACTTACATTTGAATTTCCACCTGTAAACAGAGGCAACAATGTATCAAATACATCCCGTGAGCTCATACCTGTCTAACAAAGGCTGCACAGCATCTTCCACAAAAACAACATCTCGAGACTAATCAAGATACGCTTTGACTGCGGATGATACAATCTGTAACCCTTGCTCTCAGCACTATAACCAACAAAAATGCATTTGACAGCCTTATCATCCAATTTTCTGCGTTGTTGCACAGGCACTAAAGCATAGGCCAAGCAACCAAAGACACGCAAGTGACCAATAGAAGGCTTCTTGCCATGCCAAGCTTCGTATGGAGTAATAGACTGCAAGGCCTTAGTGGGATACCTGTTGAGTACATATGCAGCACACATGATAGTCTCAAGCCAAAACGCATAAGGCAAAGCTTGGCTCTTGACCATATATCGTGCCATCTCCATAAGTGACATGTTTTTCCTCTCAGCAACACCATTTTGCTGAGGGGTATACGGCACTGTACATTGGTGTTTTATTCCACGACTAGCCAGAAATGCATCAAACTCTTTAGACATGTACTCCCCCCCTCGATCAGAACGGAGGGTGCCCACAGTACAATTGGATACATTTTCAACCATAAGAAAAAACTGTTTGAAGCACAAAAACACTTTGGACTTTGCCTTCAGTGGATATACCCATGCATGCCTTGAGTAATCATCAATGAAAGTCACGAAGTACAAGTGTTTACCAAATGACAGAGTTTGCATAGGCCCACATACATCACTATGTACAAGTTGCAATTTGCGAGTGGCCCGCACAGAACCATCCTTTGGAAACGCAGAACGCTGCATTTTGCCCAAAATACAGCCTTCACAAACATGTTTCAATGGTGCCTCAAGAGGGAGCAATGAAGCAACCATATCAAATTTCTGCAAACGCAACAAACTAGCAAAGTTCAGATGACCAAAACGAGCATGCCATAGTTTTGCATCTGAAACTGCCTTTTCATCAGAAACTGCATTTGCTGAATCTTCCACACACTTGTCATAAGAATTGAGCCTATACAGCCCACGAAACAAGGTGCCAGATACAATAATCGTATCACCAGAAGTCAAATCATGAACAGTACATCTGTCATCCACAAATTTGACTACAAGTCCAAGTCTACTAGCAAGCGCAGAGACAGACAATAGATTCTTCTTTATCCCTGGCACATACAAAGCATCTGAAAGTGTGAAAGCGCTGCCATTTGCAGCAGTAAGCATAATTTTACCAATGCCCTTCACACTGGGTAAGAAGCATATATTTGCACATGTGATAGTATTTCCATTAGGGACAGCCTCAAGAGAAGTGAACATATCACGATGCGAGGTAATGTGCTTTGTAGCACCACTGTCAAAATACCATACATGAGAGTCAACAGAAACTGCCAAACATGCATCATGTACAGATGGGTCATACTGGCAGTACACGCTAAACGCCCATTTTGTATCCTGCACAACATTTGCAGAATCTGCATTTGTAGAAGTATCCGCTATTGTGGCTGCATTTGACTCTTTCTTCTTTGCCTCTTTAGCCTTTAGCTTAGGGCAATTCTTAATGACATGATCATTTACCTTACAATAGTTGCACCTGGTCTTTTTCTTGCCTTTATCAAGAGCCTTCTCAGACTTATTGTTACTACCTGCTGTGGAAGGAGAAGAAGTTGCAGACCTACTAATAGGAGAAGAAACAGTGGAAGGGGCTGCCTTACCACTTCTTCTCTGCTGCTGGGCAGCAATAAATGCTTGATCAACTGCACGCTGCCTGGCCCTGTTTTGCCTGGACTGCGCTTCTTGCAAGAGCTTGTTGACTAAAGTATCATACTTGACAGCATCAGGTCTGTCCTCATTAAGAAGTCTCCACGTGGAAGTAAAAGTCTGATATGTCTCAGGTAAAGCATCAAGAATAGTCTGCACAAGAGAATGATCAGGAATAATCTCACCTGCAGAAATCAACTGTTCTTTGAGATCTTTAATCTCAGCAAGAAAAACATTCATGTCATCATCTTCTTGCATAATCTTCAATTCTAGCTCTTTACGCAGGTAAGTGATTTTTGCCTCGTTACGACCTGCATACAAACCAACTAGAATATCCCAAGCCTGTTTTGCTGTTTTAGCTGAATGAATATGTGGGGTGATGTTACGTTTGATAGAAAGTGCAATCAAGGCATGAGCCTGCGCATCTTTACCATCCCAACGAGTTTGTTCATCAGCAGTGGGTAAAACAGCAGCAACAGTAGAGCTGCTAGAACCTGCAACATTCTCAACAGATCCTACATCCACAGAACCTGGACGTACATCCATACCCTACACAATGTTCCACACTCCTTTTGTAACCAAAACATGCTGCATCATGTATGCCCAAAGTGGGTAGTTGCTGTCTCCATCCAATTTGTCATCAGCAGATAACATGCGAAATACATCATTGTTGTTATCAGCCATGGCAAAACTGACTGAAATTGATGAAGCTACTTGTAATGAAGCAAAGACTGAACAGAAAACAACTCGTGCTATGTAGCACGGTCCACAATAGAGTACGTATGCTTGTTTTGCAGAAAACTGCACTGTCAAAATTTCTGCAGAAAATGACAAAAACACCTGTGCAGAACTTGAAATGCAAAAACGGAGCCCGAAACGACCTCAAATGCGATTTCTGAGAACACCAAGCCGTACGGGCTTATTTGCAGAGTATAGGGACCTGGAAGCACTCGTGAAAGCTCACCTCAATCGGAGAACGTGAGTCGGAGGGTGCTGGCGGCGTAGCCCTGTGAGCCGATGCCTGCTCTGATACCAATTGTTGGAATTAGGGTTGCAGGAAAGCACACAAAGCTTGGAGAAGAAGGAGCAAGAATGCACACAACACAAAGTGTATTAGATTGTGTCAATGTACAAAAGATAAGTTAGCCCTAGAAGGATGGGCGTATATACAAGCCGGGGGAAAAAACCTCCTAAAGAGGGAAAAAGTGCCCCGGCGGTCCTAAGTGTGTTCACACACATCACTGCCTATATGTATATGGCAACAAAGTGCACCTTGAAGAGTAATGTCGGCTTCAACCCTCATTGGAGAAAGAGTTTTGTGTGGTGTTTTTCTTAACACTAGTTTGGTGGCTTAATAGGACACTAGTTTGGCTTAATAGGACACTAGTTTGGTGGCTTAATAGGACATAAATATGTCTTTTTAGGGCTTTGTTGTTAACCTAATTCTAGGATTAACAAGATCTACCACCATTATCTTACATCAAGGAGTCACGATAGATACACCAAAGGGTCATACATTCAAGATATGAAGCAATAGTATCCAAAGCTACAACTTGGACGGGTGCCCATAATGGTGTGATGGAGTATTTAGGGGCGATTCTCGCTTCAAGAGCGTGGGGTAGTAAGATAGGATGAAGTCCTAAGTGATGTACTTCATGGATATATTATGAGAGTAGTCATTGTAATAACAATAGGCCTCTTATGAGCCTAAAGTGCTCAGTAGGTGTGCATCGTTTGAATAATTCTTTTTCTCACAAAATAATTTTTTGCTTTATATAAAGTTTGTACTCTCCCTCTCTCTCTCTCTCTCTCTCTCTCTCTCTCTCTCTCTCTCCTACCTATAATCCTTGTATGCATTTTAAAATTGGAGGATAGAAAACAAGGTCATATCCTCAAATTTTGATTTAGGTGAATGTGAACACTTATGGCCATGTATATAAGTGAATATCTCTTATAATACAATATACTCTCCCATTGTGCAATTGAGTCTTGCTCTTGCTAATCCTCTTGCTAATCTCTCTCCCTAATGCATGCTAGTGAGTGTGTGTGAGTGAAGTGAGGCGAGAGAGGAGGGACGAGGAACCGTAGTGCAACACGGTGGTGTGACAACTCTCGTGGAGACGCGGTGGCATTGCTTCTCAAGGAGTTGTAGAGCTTGGAGACGCGGTGGAATTGCTTCTCAAGGAGTTGTAAAGCTTGGAGACCTCAAGGGTTACGAGCTCGACCATTGGAAAGATCCTCATGACAGTTGCAGTTCACCTGGTAATCTCTTATTGGATATGTTTTAAGGGGGCTTAGGGTGAGTTATAACATTTTTGACGCCGCTTTGCGGGGACCTATCCCTTGGCTTTTTCCATCGTTTTTTCTCTAATCCACGCATTACCCATTGCCCATTATCTTGATTAATAGTTTCCCATGAAAAAGATGTGGATTTGATGGTGATTTGTGTGTGATTTGGTGTAGAATAGCTCTCTTTTTTGTTTTGTAAAGAATGCTTTTTGCTTAATTTGTTGTTTTGTGGTTTTTCATGTTCTTAGGGCTTGCACATAGTTTGTATTAGGCTTAGTTTACATCCATTGTATCAAACAATGTAATTTTTAGTGAATGTTAGCTCTCTTTAGTGTTAAATATAGAACTAAAATCATTAATTTTAGCTTAATTGTGTGTTTGTTGTTGAAATTTTTTGCATTATAGTGTTAGCAAGCATTAGGAGTAGCTTAATCTTTCAGAAAAATATTCTAAAAACCATAAAAAACCCTTGAATTTGACTAATTTCTCCTAATGGATTGGTTTTTGTCATTAAGGGTGATTAATCTTGTTCAAAGGTAAATTTTTTTTAAAATGTTTTAATTGGGGTCTAAATTGATCACACAAGTAGTCGAAATTGGTGTTTTTGAGTGTTTTGAGAGCATCTAGTTGCATCAAAACACCTAAATATATGAATTTCTTCATTAATTGGAGAAATTTGACTCTCTTTGCTTAATTTTGCCTTAAAAGAGGAGACCACAATTAAGAGTCTAATTAATCTCCTATTTTAGATTTACACATTTGTTGATGCACATAGATTAGCATTGCCTTGCTCTATCCAATGATGTGCTCAATTGTGTGAATTAATTAAGGATTAGTGGTTAATTAGTTCTTGATTAGTGTAAAAGAGAGAAAGATTAGTAAAATAATTAATATTAGATTAATTCTTAATCATTTAAAAAAAACTCATTAAGGCTAATGAGCATTCAATGAGTAGATGCTCAATGAGTTGTCAAATTGTCCATTTTGGGGGTCATTTATGAAGGGTGTAAGGGGTGTCATAAAAAGGTTGACTTTTTTGATTCCCACTTACCTTTTTGGGAAAATACCCATATCTCCTTAATTTTAAATTTAAAAAATATCCCCCCAAAAAAAATTTCGTATTTCCCACTAGACTCCAAATTTTTTTTTTTGAAAAATGGTTCACATCGTGAACTATTTCTGTAACTTCATGGCCTAAGGTTTCATGTCCTAGGAGCCCGTACCGAAAAAATAAAATAAAATAAAAATAAAAAATGGTTCACGTCGTGAACCATTTCTGTAACTTCACGGCCTAAGGTTTCAGGCCCTAGGAGTTCGCGCCGAACTAGGAGCCCGTGAAAAAAAAAATGAATTTAACTTTTTCGTGAAGTTCATAGCGTGAAACCCTTCGTTCACGTGGCCAAAAAAAAATTCAAATTTAACTTTTTCGTGAAGTTTGGGGGTGAACACTAAGGATTAATGGTGTGAACCCCTTTGTTCACGCGAGAAAAAAAATTGAATTTAACTTTTTGTGAAGTCCGCTTCACGACATGAAATTCGCTTCACGACATGAAATCCTAACGTTTTACGACGTGAAACCCTCACGTCACCTAAAAAATATCAAAATTTATTAATTTCATCAAGTCCACTTCATGCCGTGAATTGCACCTTGCTAGTTCATGACGTGAAAGGCGGTCCGTCGGCCCCCCAAAAAAAAGACTAAAACACCCTTGTTTGGAGGCTTGTATCTCCTAAATCGTATATCCGATGAGGGCGCTCTAGGGCTCATCAAAAAGCTGACATCGAGCTCTTCAACTTTGGACTTGACTGTTTGAAGTCAAAACTGATCGTTTTGGCCTCAGACGAGCAGCCTCAAAATTTGACTTGAAAATCAAGGAAAAAAACAACCAAAAAACCACGAAAAATTGTAAAAAACAGTGCGAAAACGATGACGAACCATATTCGGGCTACTTTTTGAGAGTCTAAACGATAAAATCATGGACTACTCAAGGAAACAAAGTTGTAGTACTCCAAAAATACTACAACTCTCATACCAAAATTCCTTTTGGAACACCCTAAAAAACGTGCTACAAAAATAGGAAAAAAATTCTTGAATTTTTTTCCATCTTGAGACAGTGATGGAAAATAGGTTTTAGGATCTCCTCTTCCATCTGGGAAGTTACTAGCATACGCTTTTTTTGGAAAATTATTTCTATTGTTCGCGTCGTGCGTATAGCGCCTAAGCTAATTAGGGCGAATGCACACCCATTTGACCCAACGAGGAGAACGCCAGGCCCCTTGAGGCTATTAACGGGCTGCGAGAGAATATAAAAAACAAAAAATAAAACAAAAAAATACATGTGTTTACTCATTAAGGAGCATTTAGGCAATCCCACATGGCAATGATAGAGGGATTGCCAGGATTACACAAGGACTGAACCTAATGGGGCTGACATCTTCGAGCCATTGAGATCTATGCTCCAAATGCACCTCCCAATACCATTGCCCATGCCTATAACAAGCATGTCATTGGGTTTTATACTCCATGTCACTTCAATCCCACCAAGCTTTGGTCCCTTACCTACTTAATAAAGTTGCTAGCTCTCAAGGATGATCACAAGGAGGGAGCTTTACCATTAAATGGATTTGAAGCTAGTTTCTCAAACCCCTCTACACCATTGTTAATGGAAGATTCATCGACCTCAACTCATCCATCAACTACTCCACAAAAGAAGAAACGAAGACCTCATAAACGAAAACCAAAACATGCTATAGAGTCTACATATGAATCTACTAGGGGCCAGACTTCCAAAGAAATTCCAATAGTTTGTCCAACCATTGACTCCCTCCACTAAAACTAAAGCTTGTAAGAAGTAGGAGAAACAACAACAGAAAATGGAGGAGGTCAAGGCTACAAAATACTCCTCGGTGGATCCAAAAAGAGCTTTTACAAGCACAAGGCTTTTATAAAGAAAATTCTTGGATTTGGGTCCTGAAGCAAAAGCAAACTACCATCTTACCCCAGCCCAAGTACATCAAGGTTTCTTCATCAATGACCATAATCAATGTGCCTAAATGCCCAAATCACACTTGGAGAGGAAACCTATCCAAACAGAGACTGTGACAACTCCACCACCACCAAAGGCAATTGCTTCACTGAAAGTAGACAAGGGCAAGGCACTTATGGATGTGTCTACAACATCCACACCTCTCCAAACTTGGCTACCTAAAAAGATTTTGAGGGTATAACATAGCTCAGGAAGGGGGGAGTCAAACCATGCTTCAACATCAAAAATCCATAGACGTCCTTGTCAAGAGGCTTCTTCACAAAGCATCAACCGATGCTGCTGAACTCCAAATCTTCAGTGCAACACCCCCTCAAGAGAAAATAGACATGCCAGTACATTATGAAGAGTACCTAAGCCAAATTCACTCTTATGAAAGCACACTGCCACCTCTTCAGTTCGATGTAAGCACTTCTCAAGCACTCACATGTAAGCACTTCTCAAGCACTCACATGTAAGCACACTGCCACCTCTTCAGTTCGATGTAAGCACTTCTCAAGCACTCACATGTAAGCACTTCTCAAGCACTCACATGTAAGCACTCACATGTAAGCACTTCTCAAGCACTCACATGTAAGCACACTGCCACCTCTTCAGTTCGATGTAAGCACTTCTCAAGCACTCACATGTGTACCATCACCTAGGCCTTCTCAACATAGCATTTGGAAAGGATGGTCAGATCAAGCTTACACCAAAAAGAGTAAAAGAAAAAATCGAGGTGGTGGTCCAAGGAGATCCTTGCTCCCTAACATTTCACCATGTTCACATCGAGAGAGGGAGCTTGTTGGAAAATTTAATACCATAAAAACTGGTATTGACCCAACATGTATAGCATTAATACTTTGTACATAGATTAAACATTATTTTTTTCTTTCATAATCACAAAAATACCACAAAAAAAGTAAGAGAAGAGAGTACTAATCAATGACAAGTAGGCATGTACTTCATAGTCTCTTCCTTGAGGATTTTTTTCAGGTTTATCATGATGCAATAACAAATTCTTCTACAATAGCAGAAACCTACACAAAAATCTTCATTCTCGACAAAATAGCTACAAAATCTTGATCAAAAGAAAAAATATAAGCAATGACTTTACGAGCTTTAAATTAAACAAGTGTATTCGAAAGTGGCTCTTCATACATCTATCGTTTGCAATTCTATACTTCAATTGTTCCCTTGGAGAGCATATTTCTATTGCACTTGACTGATTTGCCGTTCTCTTAGTAGCTTCCAAGATGAATATTGATGCTAGCATCTGTTAACCCAATTCTAGGGTTAACAAGATCTACCGCCATTATCTTACACCAAGGAGTCACGATAGATACACCAAAGGGTCACACATTCATGATATGAAGCAATGGTGTCCAAAGCTACAACTTGGACAGGTGCCCATAATGGTGTGAAGAAGTATTTATGGCAATTCCTGCTTCAAGAGTGTGTGGTAGCAAGTTAGGATAAAGTTCTAAGTGATGTACTTCATGGATATATTATGTGAGTAGTCATTGTAATAGTATTAGGCCTCTTATGAGCCTAAAGTGCCCGGTCGACACAATTTTAAGTGAGTCTGAACACTTATGGCCATGTATATAAGTGAATTTCTCTCATAATACAACATACTCTTCCATTGTGTAATTGAGTCTTGCTCTTGCTAATCTCTCTCCCTAATGCATGCTAGTGAGTGTGTGTGTGAGAGTAAAATGAGGTGAGAGGAGGGACGAGTACCCGTAGTGCAACATGGCGGTGTGATAACGCTATGGGAGGCATGGTGGAATTACTTCTCAAGGAGTTGTAAAGGCTTGGAGACCTCAAGGGTTACGAGCTCGGCCATTGAAAAGATCCTCACGAGAGTTGTGGTTCACCAGGTAATCTCTTTTTGGATGTGTTTCAAGGAGGGTTAGGGTGAGTCTTAACATTTTTGGCGCCGTTGCCCGGGAGCCATCCCTTGGCTTTTTCAATTGTTTTTCCTCGAATCTATGCATTACCCATTATCCTGATTAATGATTTTCCATAAAAAAGATGTGGATTTGATGGTGATTTGTGTGTGATTTGGTGTAGAATAGCTCTCTTTTTTGTTTTTGAAAAGAATTTCTTTTGCTTAATTTTTAGCTTAATTTGTTGTTTTTGTTGTTGTTATTGTGGTTTTTCATGTTCTTAGGGCTTGCACATAGTTTGTATTAGGCTTAGTTTGCATCCATTGCATCAAACAATGCAATAGAATGTAATTTTCAGTGAATGTTAGCTCTCCTAGTGTTAAACATAGAACTAAGATCATTAATTTTACCTTAATTGTGTATTTGTTGTTGAAATTGTTTACATTAGAGTGTTAGCAAGCATTAGGAGTAGCTTAATATTTTTAAAAAAAATTAAAACCATAAAAAAACCCTTGAATTTGACTAATTTCTTTTAATAGACTAGTTTTTGTCATTAAGGGTGATTAATCTTGCTCAAGAGACAAAAAAGAGAGAAAATATGTTAATTGGGATCTAAATTGATCATATGAGTAGTCGAAATTGGTATTTTTGAGTAGTCGAAATTGGTATTTTTGAGTGTTTTGAGAGCATCTAGATGTATCAAAACACCTAATTATATTAATTTTTTCATTAATTAGAGAAATTTGATTCTCTTTACTTAATTTTATCTTAAAAGAGGAGACCACAATTAAGAGTCTAATTAATCTTCTATTTTAGATTAATTTACATATTTGTTGATGCATAAAGATTAGCATTTCCTTGCTCTATCCAATGATGTGCTCAATTGTGTGAATTAATTAAGGATTAGTGGTTAATTAAAGTTCTTGATTAGTGTAAAAGAGAGAAAGATTAGTGAAAAGATTAATCTTGGATTAATTCTTAATCATTTTTTAACATAACTCATTCAGGCTAATGAGCATTCAATGAGTACATGCTCATGAGTTGTCAAATTGTCCATTTTGGGGTCATTTATGAAGGGTGTAAGGGTATAAGGGGTGTCATAAAGAGGTTGACTTTTTTGATTCCCACTTACCTTTTTGGAAAAATGCCATATCTCTTTCATTTTAAATTAAAAAAATATGCCCCCCAAAAAGAAAAATTTGTATTTCCCACTAGAGTCCAAAAAAATATGAATTTAATTTTTATGTGAAGTCCGGTTCAGGTGTGAACCATTTCTGCAACTTCACGGCCTAAGGGTTCACGCTCTCGGAACTCGTGCAAAAAATTTAATTGTTCTGTGAAGTCCGATTCATGTGTAGTAAAACATTTCTACAACTTCACGGCCTAACGGTTCATGCCCTTGGAACCTGCGCCGCCAAAAAAGAAAATTAAAAAAATCGAATTTAATTTTTTCGTGAAGTTCGGTTCACGCATGAACCATTTTTGCAACTTCACGGCCTAAGGGTTTATGCCCTCGTAACTCGTGCAAAAAAAATTGAATTTAATTTTTCCATGAAGTACGGCTCATGCGTGAACCATTTCTGTAACTCCACGGCCTAAGGGTTAACGCTCTCAAAACCCACGCTAAAAAAAAATGAATTAAATTTTTTCATGAAGTTCAATTCACGCATGAACCATTTTTGCAAGTTCATGTTCTAAGGGTTCACGCCCTCGCAACCCACAAAAAATAAATAAATTGAATTTTTTCGTGAAGTCCAATTCACGCCGTGAGACCCTTCGTTCACGAGCGACAAAAAAAAAAACGAATTTAACCTTTTCATGAAGTCTGGTTCACGATGTGAACCGATAAGGGTTTACGGCGTGAGACCCTTTGTTCACGCGAACACAAAAAAAAAAATCAAAATTTATAAAATCTGTGAAGTCCGCTGCTTCACAGCGTGAAAAGGGGTCCGTCGACAAAAAAAAACACCCCCTGTTTGGAGGCCCGTGTCTCCTAAACCATATATCCGATGAAGGTGCTCTAGGGCTCATCAGCTAACATCAAGCTCTTCGACTTTGGACTCGGCCATTCAAAGTCAAAATCGACCATTTTGGCCTCCGACTAGCAGCCTCAAAATTTGACCTAAAAAGCAAGGCAAAAATCAGCCCAAAAACCATGAAAAATCACAAAAAACAGCGTGAAAACAATGATGAACCATATTCGAGCTACTTTTTGAGGGTCTAAATGACAAAATCACGGACAAATCATGGAAACAAAGTTGTACTCCAAAAATACTACAACTGTCTCATACAGAGTTTTTCAAAATTCCTTTCGAACAACACCCTTAAAAACGTGTTGCTGCGAAACAAGGAAAAAATTCTCAATTTTTTTTTCGTCTTGAGACAATGATGGAAAATAGGTTTTAGGACCTCCTCTTCCATTTGGGAAGTTACTAGCACACACTTTTTCTGAAAAATTATCTCTAAGAGATCGTTCGCATGGGTATAGCGCCTAAGCTAATTAGGGCGAACAGACACCTGTTTGGCCCAACGAAGAGAATGCCAGGCCTTTTGAGGCTATAATGGGCTGTGAGAGAATATAAAAAGAAAAAAAAACCCATGTTTGCTCATTTTAAGGAGCATTTAGGCACTCCGACATGGCCACAATAGAGGGATTGCCAGGGATCACACAAGGGCTAAACCCAATGGCTGACATCTTCGAGCCATTGAGATCTATGCCACAAATGCACCTCCCAATACCATTTTACCTAACATTTTCACAAATCCTATAGGTACCAACCCTTTCCTGGATGCTCACACCCTCGACATACTGACTAGTCTGGGAAGGGGGGTAGCCCAAGGACTCAGTGAATCTCTCCCAACAAAAGCACTCACATACGGTCTCAGTGACTCATATAGAAATAGGGCCATACAAATTTCCATAATTATGGGCAAATACGACAGAACAACAAACCCTGTTCAATTCATTCAAATGTTTGAACAGAGATGTGAAGCCTTTGGAAATCCCAATTGTCCCACCAAGGTACATGCGTTGAACCTATGCTTAGTGGGAAAAGCTAGTCGATGGTTCGTCACATTGATGCCTGCGCGATCAAGACCAACTTCAAAACCTTGAAATCGACCTTTACACATGGCTTTTTTAGACAAGGTGATCGGTGGAGTAGTGCAGCAACAGAACTCTATTCAATTGAGCGTCAACCAAATGAATCCTTTAGAGATTTTATCCTTTGGATAAAACACTTGGACTCATGGAAAAAATTAAACGATATTCAATTGAAGAGATGTTTCATGATGGGCTTGAATAATAATAGCTTACACAACTTGATTATTGTATCCAATCCAAAAACATTTAATCAATGTTGTAAAGAAGCAATACGTTTAGATGACAACATGCTGGAAGATGATCATGCTACGAGGTGTTCCTCATCTAGACCAAGTGAAGCAATGGCAAAAGAAATGTAAGATTCCTCCCTCCAGCTTTTGAGGTGCGCAGGTATAAGAACCTCTACTTTTGATCTTATAATTATTCCCCTCTCTGAAATAAAAGAAAGATCTTGTTTTACCCTGTTTTGGCTTGGAGAGAGAAAATGTCTAGAGAGAGGTAATTTAAAATTGAGATAATTTTGGATATAAAAATCCTCCTAGTGTCTAAAATTATTTCCCCTGAAATAGAAATTCAAAAAGAACTTTCCAATGTGCAATTGAAATTAATTAAAAATAGGTATAAAGGACCTTAGTCTAAGGGTCCAGATTTTTAAATTTTTTTGAATTATGCTCCAATTAAGGTTCCTATGGACCAATAAGATTAATCCAAATGTAGGGAGGAGATAAATTGAAGAATAAAAGAAAAACCCCCAAAAAATGAGTAAATGCTCACATAAGATGCAGAGTTGACTGAGTACAAGGTTTATTAGTTAAAAATTAAGAGATATTTAGAGGAAATGATGCATTTTTGACACCTCAGTGTGGGGATCTCCCCTCATGAAGGAGGCACCTATTTCACATGTGTGGAGGAGTTTTAAACTAAAAAATAATGAGATATTTTCATCTCTTCTCTCTCCTGTTTCAACTAGATCCAAAAAGTAAGCTAAACTGACCCAAAAATGGTCAAAAATTGACCAAGCTGATCTGGAAAATTCTAGAATCAGTTTGCTTGGTTAGAGGCTCACTTTTTCCTATAAATAGAAGCCTCTCCCTTTTGTAAAATCTTAATTTTTTTGATAATTCAATTGTTTTTGGCTTAATCCTCTCCAAAGTAATTGGTGGCCACTCTTGCTTCAAACGAGAGTAGAGGGTTCTTTAGGTGATGGATTGTACCATGGGCTAAGCTTCTTATGCCCAACATAGTTCCCCAATCTAAAACTATACATGGAGGGTTAGACAAGGTTAGTTGCAGGTGCATGTGTTTGTGTGTTCCCCGAGATGTGAGAAACAAAAATCAAATGTGATGCTAGTGAAATATGTAGGTGACATGCATGGCCAATGGGCCGAAGGTGTGTCCCTCTATGTGCACTGCAACTTGAAGATTTCTCCAACTCAACAAATTTCTTCAACTCGCTTTGCTGCTTTCTTTGACATTTTCTCAAATTTCCTTTTTGTTTGGGAGTCAAAATCATTAGGTTGTTGATGCATGATAGCTGGCTTTGCTCATAGTTGCAATGGAGCAGGGTGGCCATTGTGGCTCGAGGGATTTGGTGTGAGTGAGTACTAGTGGGAATAGAGGCAATGTGGATCAATGGGTGGTGGGGCAGAAGAAGAGGCCATAGAAGGTTCTCGTTAATTTTAGGAAGGTCCAGGTGATGGATCATACCATAGGCCGAGCTTGCACCTACCATGGTTTCCCTATCCAAAAATGTAAGTGAATGGTTGTCGATGATAATGCTTAATAATACAGGTGCTTGTTGATGTGTCTACTAGATGAAAATCTTGTGTCTATATTACAGGTGTCATGCATGGCCATTGGGAAAAAGGTGGGCCCATGTAGAAGCTACTTTTAGTGAAAACTCCAACACCACTTTCTTCGATAGTTATTTTTGTCTACTTTTCTCGACTCTTACACATAGGGAATTGAGTGTTGATGTGTAGCAAGGATGTTAAATAAGGTGGTGGTTAGGTTGTCCATGAGAATGAAAGAATTAAGGAAATGTATGTTGGTAAACTATGAGTGATGGTGGCTAGCTTGTCGGACAATGTCAAGATTGTGGGATGTAGCTTTGTGACCCGCATATGTCTACCTTGTTTGATTGGCATTTTTGTGAGTATCTTGGAGAGAGAGGTAGAGACTAATTTTGAGTCTTGGGCTTTTGTTAGCTTTGGTTGCATTGCTGGCTCTTCTTGCCATTTATATTCTCTTCTCAAGGGAGGTTTTCATGCTTGCTCTCTTTTGCCCTCTTTCTCTCCCTTTCTCTCTTTTTCTCTTCTTTTCTCTTTCTCTCTTTCGATTTCACTCTCTCTTTCTCTCTTTCTCTTTCTTTTTACTCGTTTTTTAAATATCATTTTAAATTTAATAATAAATAAAAAATATAATATTTTTAAAAAGAAATTTTGTGTGTGATGATGTGCACACGTAAGTCTACATCACCATGTGGTACTATTTTTTTCAAGGATTTATCTCGTGATGATGTGGCACACATGAACCTATGTGATTACGTGGATGTTTTTAAAAGATTTTTTTGGATGATGTGGCACATGTGAGCTTATGTGATGATGTGGTTTTAAAAAAAAATATTTTTTTGATGATATGGCACCTGTGAGCCTATGTGATTTTAAAAAGATTTTTTTGCGGGATGATGTGGCACATGTGAGCCTACATGATGACTCATATTTTTTTCCAAGGTTTGTTTTTAGTTCTCAAGTTTTGTGTGTGTGTGTGTGTGTGGGGTAATTGTCTCGTGTGTGTGTGTGTGTGGGTGTGAAAATTTTCTCCAAAAGAGGGGTTGTTTCAAAAATTTAGGGGAAGAAATTTAAAGGGTCTAAGGGGGATAAAAATTAAAAGGGCATGGAAGGGGGATTTAAAAGGGCCTAAAGAAGGGGTTGAGTGTACATTCATATATGTATCTATGGGTGCACATGCAAGTGAGTGGGGATGTGTGGTATGTATGTGCTTTGTGCCCGCACTGGCTTTGCTGGCACGCTTGATTGAGCTTTATCATTCTAGTTCTAATAGCTGGCGAGTTGGTGTTGCGAGATGTGGCACATAGAGGTGTTGTGCAATCGTGGTCATATTTTTGACCCTTGGGGTTTCTTGGTGGTGCCATAGAAGTGTGTGCTTGATACTCGTTGGGGTCTAGCACCATGGTGGACTCTTCTTGATGGGAGCAAGAATGGGTAAGGCCACTACACATGGGCAAGGTATTTCCTCTTACTACTTGGAATTGGTGGCTCTTCTTGATGGGAAATGTAAGCTAAATTTTTCTTACTTTTTAATTTTAAATCTATGGTTTTCTTGATTTTCTTGTTTCATAGTTGATTGAAGTAAATTCTAATGCTATGCCTTGATGAAAAGGCCACCCCCTTCTCTTCTTTACAATTCATCCCTTCTTTATCCTAGAATGATTAACAAAAAGATTAATTAAACTTTTCTTATTGTGTAGATTTACTCTCTTGGAAATTGAAAATTGTGTAGATTAGAGTCCTTTACATCTAATTGGGGTTTTAAGTTGAAAATAGAATGATAAAAATGAGAAATGGTCAGCTATACGAAGGAGGTTATGGCAAAATTTTCTAGAATTTTGTGGAAAAGAAAGTTTATTTTTATGGTATTCCAAAAGAGTAATTCCCACCGTTTTGTGCATTCTAAAAGAAATATTCTAATTTACTCCATGTACATATTCACCTATGAATATGCATGGATATCACTGATATTAATTATTAAAATTAATTTATATGCATAGAAAGATGCATAATGGAAATTTTTATTATAAAAGTGTTGTTTTCATTGAATTTAATTTCTATGCATAGAAAGATGCATAATGAAAAATTTTTATTATAAAAGTGTTATTTTCATTGAATTTGATTTTATGCATAGAAAGATGCATAAAGGATTTATTTTTATTTCAAAAGTGTTATTCTCATTAAAATTGATTTTATGCATAAAGGATTTATTTTTAATTCAAAAGTGTTATTCTCATTAAAATTGATTTTATGCATAGAAAGATGCATAAAGGATTTATTTTTAATTCAAAAGTGTTATTCTCATTGAAATTGATTTTATGCATAGAAAGATGCATAAAGGATTTATTTTTATTTCAAATGTGTTATTCTCATTGAAATTGATTTTATGCATAGAAAGATGCATAAAGGATTTATTTTTATTTCAAAAGTGTTATTCTCATTAAAGTTGATTTTTATGCATAAATAGATGCATATAGGATTTTTATAAAAGTGTTATTCCCACTGAAGTTGATTTTTATGCTTAAATAGATGCGTAAAGAATCTTTATATCAAAATTAGAATTCTCTTAAATTCTATGTTTAAATTCTATGAATAGATGTAATGAGATGTGATGAGAATTAGATAGGTGTAAATGAATCGATGGATGGATGTGATGTGAATAGAGGTGATGAGATGTGAGGTGAATAGATATAATGAGATGTGATGAGAATCAGATAAGTGTGAATGAATAGATGGATGGATGTGAGGTGAATAAATATAATGAGATGTGATGAGAATCAGATAGGTGTGAATGAATGGATGGATGGATGTGATGTGAATAGAGGTGATGAGATGTGAGGTGAATAGATGTGATGAGATGTGATGTGAATCAGATAGATGTAAATGAATGGATGAGATGTGATGTCATGTAAATCAGGATGTAAATGAATGGATGAGATGTGATGTCATGTAAATCAGGATGTAAATGAATGATATGGGATATGAGTGGATGATATGTGATGAAAATGGATATGAATGTATAAGTGAAGAATGGATGTGGTTATGTATGTGAAGAATGGATGTGAATGTATATGTGAAGAATGGATGCGAATGTGTGTGTAAAAGAATGGATGTGGTTATGTATGTGAAGAATGGATGTGGATGTATGTGAAAGAATGGATGTGGTTATGTATGTGAAGAATGGATGTGGATGTATGTGAAAGAATGGATGTGGATATGTATGTGAAGAATGGATGTGGATGTATGTGAAAGAATGGATGTGGATGTATGTGAAAGAATGGATATGTATGTGTATGTGAAAGAATGTGATGTGATGTAAAGAGATGTCATGTGACATGAATATATGTGGATGTGAAGTGATAGATATGAATGTATGAATAGATGTGGGTAATCATACATGTGAATGATTGGATGGATGTGGATGAATGAGATGAGATGTGTATGAATGAGATATGATGTGGATAGATGTGATGTTATGTTATGTATGTGATGGGATGGTGATGAGAATGAATGTGATGGATATGAGTGAAAGAATGGATGTGGATGTATGTGAAAGAATGGATGTGTATGTGTATGTGAAAGAATGTGATGTGATGTAAAGAGATGTGATGTGACATGAATATATGTGGATATGAAGTGATAGATATGAATGTATGAATAGATGTGGGTAATCGTACATGTGAACGATTGGATGGATGTGGGTGAATGAGATGAGATGTGTATGAATGAGATATGATGTGGATAGATGTGATGTGATGTTATGTATGTGATGGGATGGTGATGAGAATGAATGTGATGGATATGAGTGAATGTGATGTGAATCAGGATGTGAATAAATGAGATGTGTTGTCATGTGAATCGGGATAGATGTGAATGATTGAGATGTGAGGTAAAATGGATGTGATGTGGATCGGGGTAGTTATGAATGGATGAGATGTGAATGAATGTGATGTGATGAGATGTGGAGATGGGTAGATGCGAGTGGATGAGATCTGATGAGGATAAATGAGGAAAGATGTGATGAGATGAAAATGATGTGATTAGATGAGAATGGGAATACATATGAAATGGATGTGATTTAAATCAGGTGGATTGATGTGAATGATTGAGATGTGAGGTAAAATGGATGTGATGTGGATCGGGGTAGTTATGAATGGATGTGATGTGAATGAATGTGATGTGATGAGATGTGGAGATGGGTAGATGCGAGTGGATGAGATCTGATGAGGATAAATGAGGAAAGATGTGATGAGATGAAAATGATGTAATTAGATGAGAATGGGAATACATATGAAATGGATGTGATTTAAATCAGGTGGATTGATGTGGAATAATGTGGAAAGATGTGAGTTCGCTATAGAAACTGTATTTTTGACCTGTTTTTAAAATGATTGTTTTATGTCAAGAATGCTGGGGAAGCATTTTTGACCGTCTTGTGAATGAGGTCGTGAAGACCTAATTTGATAAAGTTGCAGCAGCTGACGGAGAGTCAATGGAGGATGTCTCACGCAACAAGGTTGGCCGGGGTCTTGACCAGCCTCGATTCGATTTAAATGGTGAGCTTCTGGTACGGTGGATGAGGGACCAAGGAAGCGGCCTATGAGTGAAGCGCTAGGTGACCTGCGAAGGATCCTAAAGGGTGTTGACCATACGGTGCTCGGGCTATGGGTCGCCGAAGATACCCACACGTGCATCGTGGAAGATATTGGAACAAGGAGTAAGAGTTGTTTTTTGAATTCGGGCATGGATCTGGTTGATTGACCTTGCTAGTCCTCAACGGATGAGTCCATGATGGCTCTTTTATATGGATCTGTTGGTTGATCTTGCTGATCTTCAATGGAGATTCCATTTTAATTTTTATAAGTGAAAATATTGCCAGTTACTATGAGCTAGGAACTATCGAAAAGGCCCCTGAGTGGATAGGTGGTGAGCGTTCTAGTTGCCAATGATGCCATAAGTACACCGATGAAGGGAAAATTAGAAATTAGGATTCAATCGGATATTTTGGAGGATTATGATCAGTGACACTATGGTTTCATTAAATGATTGTTTTAAAGATAGTTGATTCTATGAAAAAGGCAATTTCATATTGGGTGTGTAAGTGGTGTGACTAGTTTTAAGTTTGCATGAATACCCGGCTAGGGGGCCTGGGAACTCTTTTCCCTGGTACTCTCGGGATAAAACCTAACCAAATTCTTAAATGGATCCCATCACTATAGTGGTTGGGCAGTTGGCTAACCCACGGGACTAGATGGGGCTAGGCTGGACTGATGGATCCCTAAAATGAGACTCAATTCTGTTATGGTACGATAGATGAAGTAAATCCCGGATTAAAAAAATGTTCTATGGAAAAGAATCAACGACTGTGCCTCTCATGAGGAAAAAAGCATTGGTCTCTATGGTCCAAGTGCAATCTTTTTCTTGATCTAATTATGTGACTTACGGGTTCAATCAGATCAGTTCTGTTAGTTAAGGCTCTTGGCTACGTTAGAGTAAATTTTATCCTGGAGGAATCGCCCGTGCTTTCCGGGTGAGGGAAGTTTTTCCCGGGTTCGGTTTTGGAAGAACCGATGGATTAGTCTCTTGTTCGGATATCCGTGGTGGTGGGCGAGGCCCTGAGTGAGGGACCCTCCAGTGCAAGAAGTGCTACTTCTGCTGCTAGCACCCTTGAATTCAAGAAAGATCGATCTCAAAATTGACATTCCCTGAATTCTATGTAGCCTTGCTTAAAACCTTCCAATTGACATCTCTAAGAGAGGATGAACTCCTTCAAAACCAGACATCCTTAATGCCTCTACAAGTGAGGAACAAAATGCCTTGTGTTGAGTGCAATCACTACGACCATCCCAATTCACATTGTGCATACAAGGCACCTATTTTTCTATACTATATATATTGTAAAACCTTTGACCATGATACTAAAAAGTGTACCACTTCATCCACAATTGACTCAAAACCTCCATCTCCCGTGCACCAAACATAAACAATCCAAAGGGTAGAAACTCAGGAAGCAATTAATCGAACACTTCAGTGTGTCTATTGTCGTGGACCTCACGAGGTGGTAGACTCCACAGTTTGGAATACTTCCATGCCCATAGTCACTGACACCTTGCAACCCATGTGTGAACGATGTGGCATTGATCACATGTTCCAAGATTGCCCAAGACGAGTTGCTTCAATGTAACTTGCCCCACAAAATACAACTCTTAACATCTTAAGTGTACAAAATGGGCAATTGTCCACGATACCCTTGAATGTGCTTACATGTTACAAGCCAAGGCACGAGAAATGGTAAAAAAGAACACAAAAGACAATATCTCAACATGGGTAGAAGAACATGCTTTAAAGCAGAACCCAAAACAGAAAACCAAACCTTCTAAACCCAAGAAAGATAAGGGACTACAAACTATCGAAACCAAGGTTGAATTAAAAGATAGGGAAAGGAGCCTATAGAGGACATAAACCCAAACGGGGTCATGAACCCAAAAGAGCCAAAAGCTATACATGATGCAGAAGCATACACCTCAAAGACCACCACACAAACCTCAAAACCCATAAGTGCGACACATGATACAAAAGTCCAAAAGAAAATTTGATCTCATCGCATGGGCAAGCATAATGAAAAACTGACAATCCAAAGAAAGTTAGAAAATGAAACAAGTTCCAGTACATCACTAAGTGAGGATGAAACAAGTTCTAACTCTTCACTCAGTGCACCACATAGACCAATCAAGAAACTAGAACCCACCCAACCACCCCAAATAGATAATAATGGTCACATGACATATGCGGAATGCAAAAAGCAAGCTCAGGAGAGCATGCTTAAAGCCCAGAGGAGTACCGCTTCCCCTTTCAAGAGGAAGACATACTCTCTACAGAAGATGGATTACACAAATTATACGCTTGAGAAAGTACACGAGGAATTTGATAATTCCCTTACAAGATTAAAACACTCTCAAAACCTCATTTGGAGGAATGCTCTTCTCTCATGATGATGAAGCTAGCATAACATCCGCACTTGCACCTTTAAGGGCTTATACCAAGACATAAAGAACTCCATAGAATAGGACTATGAGGATTAGCAAGTTTTCAAATAGACCTCATTAAGAATTGTCAGAGGGCCAAGTGTGCCAGTGCACACATTGGGTATTCTTGAAAAAGCTGAGAGCCAAAATGAGGATGAAAGTGAATGGGAGTATGAAATAGAAACGGGTTTTGAAGCCGAAACAAAAACTAAAACATCCATGGTTCCTTTGGAAGATTCTATCATGGTATGGTTGGATTTCCCTACATGCAATGATGTTAAGCGTAAATGCGCATTGATTAGCCCTCACGCTAGTTATAACATCATGACAATAGACACTTGGGTGACATTGGGACAACCTAAAATCATCCCTACAGACAATAGTCTTGCAAGAGGAGCCAATGGACAAAACATTGAAGTTCTAGGTTACTTTAACTATACTACTCAAACAATCGATGGCGATATGGAATTCACATTCCATGTTATCCTAGATTCCCTTGAGTATGATGTCGTCCTTGGTGAAACTTGGATAGGTGAATTGTTGTATTCAATAGATAAATCCATGCAAATAGTCACCTTGAACACTCCTGCAGGCAATGTACAATTGCTATTACAGGAGGAAGAGACCTTGGAGGAGCTGGAACTTCTAACATATCTCACTGAAAAGATTCCTAGGATTCTAGTTGGATTGGAAATTTCCCATAAAATAGCACAGCTTTATCCAACACGAGAACACAATCTCATGACCCTCGAGCTATGGGATTTGTTAGGTATCAACCACCAACACTCACAGCCCATATAGAAAGAATAAACTTTACACAAGACTTGAACATACAATATATATAGAAACTAACCCCCTTACTTGCAAGTTTTTTGTGGTTGAGTATGTGTTGGAAGCAGATTTGATCTTTGGGCAAAAATGGACTATTGTTGCTTAAGCACCCCACTGTGCTTTACTAGCGATAGAGTCATCATGATGGTTAAGACAAAAAGTTGACAATACCATACTACAAGGAAGAGGATCCAACTTTAATGGATTTCTATGATGCTGAATGCAAAAAGTTACAAACCTCTTCCATAGGCGCCCCTCTACACAATGACCTACCATCTGCGCCTACAAACGACTTCGTTAGAGCATCTACACCTTCAACCCCATCCTCATCTATGAAGTTCGATGCCAAAACCTTGCAATCAACAGCTATTCCTGAAGAAGTTTCCATAGCTTAACCATCTATCTCTAACAAGAAACTCAAAGGAAAAGACCCGGAGCCTATGCTTCTTCATCGACAAACCTCACCAAAGGAGACAACCACATGCTCAAAAGCCTCGTCATCGACAAAACCACTATGTAGCTGTGACTCACCACCCTTTGGATAAAATAATCCAAAATCTTGAGGGCCCTGTAAATAGTGGAAAACCCGCTTAACAGCCTACCAATGCTTCGTACCTAGGCTATGCATAAATCTGCTCAACTGTGAGACTGCATACCATATATCTGGCCTCATGTTGCACACATAAAGAAGGGATCCAACAGCCTACTGATACAAACTAGCATCAAAAGAGTCTCCTTCATCTTGAAGACTAAGTCAAGTACCTGTCTCCATAGGTGTAGTCATAGGTTTACAGTCTTCAAGATTAAACCTCTTCAATAGCTTTTGTATATATTTAGACTACAGAGCAGCATAACAATGCCATCATTGCGCTACGTAAAATGAATCCCCAAATATTAATGCAAGGGCCCCAAATCTGACATCTCAAATGATGACTGTAAATCAATCTTAAAGGCTGAAATCTTATCTATATCAGGTCCCGTGAGCAGCATGTCATTAACGTATAGAACGATGACCATGTGTCCTTACTCCTCTTCACATAGAGGGTACTCTCTGTTGGACTGTTGCAAACCAAGTATGCATGAATCTTCTCATACCATGCTCTAGGAGCGTGCTTAAGGCCATAAAGAGCCTTTTTCAACTTGCATACTTTAGACTCTTCTCCTTTTACAACAAAACCTGGAGGCTACGATACATACACCTCCTCATGTAAACCACCATTTAAGAATTCGGTCTTAATGTCCAACTGATGTACATTCCACCCATGATGTGCTGCCAAAGCAATGAGACACCTAATGGTAGTTATACACAAGATGTGGGTGCAAAGGTCTCATCATAATCAATGCCCTTTTGTTGGGAATACCCCTTTGCAACAAGTCTGGCCTTGTAGCGATCAATTCTACCATCTGCTTTGTGTTTTAGCTTGTAAACCCACTTAGTACCAATGGCCTTCTTGCCATGAGGTAGATCTGTCAAATACCAAGTGTCATTCTTGAGTATAGAGTTATACTTATCTTGCATAGCATGCATCCAATGATCATCATCCTGTGCTTCCTCAAAGGAAAAAAGTTCCTTCTCTCATTACTCCTCATTACATAAAGTAGAAATGAGACCATGATCCACATGAGAATAATCTGCATGATGAGAACCTACATGAGTTCTGCTAAAGGAGCTGCGCTATTCCTCAGTGTCTGGCACAAGCCATTTTGGCATACACCTAGATTCTTCTATGGCTGCTCTCTCCTCATCCACTACATCCTCAGTAATTGCATCATCAAAAGACTAATTTTGCTCTTGCAAAGGCCGAATTTCAACACTTCGTTGAGCATTCAATTGCTCTACATATGGCTGCCCTCCATTAAACAAAGGTAGGAGCAAATCAAACATGTCATGTGAGCATACATTCTGCTATTTTTTATATGAAAGCATGGGTTGAACTGAGTTTTCAACAACAAAAACATCTCTACTTTTACCAAAATCCGCCTTGAGGCCGGACAGTAGAGTATATATCCCTAGATTTCTAAACTATATCCCATAAATATGCATTTAACTACCTTATCATCAAGCTCACTGCGTTGTTGCTCAGGCACAAGAGCATAAGCAAGACAACCAAAAACATACAAATGAGCCACAGAAGGCTTTCTACCATGCCAAGCTGTTTGGGCTACCACACCTCCAAGAGGGAACTCAATGCATTCACCTAAAGGATGAGCAATAGAACACAACTGTCGTAGGGCAGTTACCAATGTTTCGAACTTAAGTCCCTTGAGGCCTCCAATCTCACTTGTTAAGCTCCAAACCTCCAAGCTCCACCTCTATGCTGTCACCGTAGAGTCGCTCACACTGTCGCATATAAGGCAATCACTCTCTCTCACTCTCCCACACAAGCATGAATCATACAAGCATAGAAGAGGCACAAATGCTAGAATGCTCTCTCTCAATCTCTCTACAAAGAAGAGCTCTCAATAGCACAAAGAGGGATTGTGTCTTTTTATTATGAGAAGAGCTCTCAATCTCTCTACAAAGAAGAGCTCTCAATCTCTCTACAAAGAAGAGCTCTCAATAGCACAAAGAGGGATTGTGTCTTTTTATTATGAGAAAATGCCTTATATACATTTGGCCCTTATTTACACTTGAGCACCCAAAACTTAACTTAACTAGGCCTTGGGTGGCTAATATCTCATAATGTACAACTTTTATAGTGCCTTTTCATGACACTTATTAATGTCCTCAATTGGAGGATCATACTTGTTAATCCAAAATGGGATTAACATCCCCCCCTTCTTGATGTAGGTTATGTCCTTAGAACCTATTACTAAGGTATAAAGATCTGGTCATGTCGGTAGAAGTTTCCGCGTGACTGAAGCTTTCTGAGGATTCGTCTGAATGCTGAGTGTGAGCACCAGAACCCTATGTCCACCATGTCTTTGACCATGACATGCATGTGTAAGCTGGAAGATACCGTAGATGATGGTAATACAACATCATACCCTGGTCAGATGGGCCTTGATTCATGTCGAATTGCAGTTGCTCTCAGCTTCATAGCCATCATGGGGCTCTTTGGGTTGATCAATCAGGACCACGAGCAATTTCAAAAATCAAACACTAGCCATGATTGTTGGGTCCAGAATACGGTGCCATGCTTGTATCTAAGTGAGCATCTATTTCCTTTGCTCCCATATGTCTGTAAAGGTTGCTGGCATGAAGACTAGGAAATTGTAACAGACATGGGAGTCGCATTGCTTGGCCTCCTGAAACTCCAGTGGAGTCCATTTTCTCTTTAGTGGCATGTATAATGGGTCAATGACGCTGAGTTGGTGGCGCACACATATAGACTTGGCTGTATTCTAGAATTGTTAAGTATTCTTTTCGCCAGTCCAATTGTATTCCAAAATATTCTAATTTGGGATGTGCCTCATTTGTGATAATAGTGGCATAGCTGCCTCTTGTGTGTACGGGGTAAGCCCTTCTCTACCTGTGAAAGCAATAACTGATTATGAAAGTGACAATTCTGATCTCTAAACAGGTCGACCAATTGGGGATTGGATAATTTGGTGTGCCACACCACATTAGCCCACAATGTACCCTCTCCAGCCAAGGGGAGTTGTTCTTCTAAATCAGGGCGAGGCGCTCGTAGAGGGTATGGTACATGAGGCTGTTTAGTTGGCGTGACCTCGGTGTAGGCTTCTAATAGAATCCTTCGAGTTGGTTTAAAAGGTGTTACTTGCATTAATACTTTGAACATTAATAGTGGATTGCCAACTCGAATGAAGCCCTCATATTCTGCACTAGATAATGACTCCAAAACTATATCATCAGTAAAAGCTTTAATATTGTCTTGGGGAACAGTATAGCGTACCTCCTGAGGTTGCCGTTGGGGAGATGGATGAGGTGCCAATATCTCCTCAGGGGCAAGAGGGTTAGTGGGAAAATCTATCTGCTGAGGAGTGACAGTAGAAAATATGCAGTCGGCCTGAGATGTGTTAGTAGGTGGGGCATTAGGATAGGGATTAAGGAGTTTACTAGCGACATTAGAATATATGAGAGGTAGGTGGAGATGGAAGATGAAGACAATGCCTCTTCCTGACCATGACCTGTGCTAGGGGGTGGGTGGCTAAGTTTGTGAGATTTCATAAACTCTTGAAGGTCAAGGATATCCTCAGGATTTATGGTAGGATATTCAATATGGGTGACATTAAAAGTGTAGAGTACATTGGTTAACATGGATTCTAAGTGTTTGTAGATATTAGAGTATAGTTTTAGAATTCCAAAAGGGTGATATAAGGTAGACTCACATAAGTTTACATGTTGGTGAGTATTGTAGACTTCGAGCCACCCATGGCTTATAATCCACTGATAGCTATGTGCTACCACCTCGTAGTTGGTCGGTGTCTCGGGAATGTCATCTGGAACAAACAAGTCTAATTTTTCGACACTGTTGTCTAGAATGTCAGAGTTTTGTAGTACTTGACATTACCTATGAAGGTTTAACACAATAGGATGTAAAGGACAAAATAAGGTATCTTGTGGATTAGTTTATGCTATATCTCCCCGCTATAAAATTCCCTTTATAATTGTGGGGTCAGCATCGCGTTCAGTATTCTTCTTAACGAGGGTTAGTTCACCTAGGCCTAGGTCCTCAGACAGATTTATATTGTATTGAAGTAAGGAGAGGGTTAGTGTGGACAAAAATAGAGTAAGAGTTTGAGGAGGAGCCGAGGGGTTACTAGCAACTGACCTTACTCTGAGGCTCGCTCAAGGAGTAGGTGCATGTCATCCGTAGGCTCCTACCGTTGACTTTGGTCTTGTATTGCCAAACTGGCATTCCAACTCTTGTAGATAAGAGTCATTGTTGTTGAGGAGGTTTGATATTACAGTTTCGTGGACCATCCTTGCAGCATCCAACTCCTTGAATCTCTGGGTTGCTTCCTCTTGGCCACGACTAGCTGTAGCCTCTCTTTCTTGAGCTTCTGTGATTCTCTAGAGCCTTTTAGCAACTAGCCTCTGACTGTCTTGTAACTGCTGCGTGATTTGTGCCATTGCCTCTTGGTGTGCTAACACGATCCTTTGCATCTCAACTTGACTGGCACTAATGGCATCGTTAAGTGCTCTCACTTTCTCTACATGTGCCTTGTTTGATTATTCTCTTTCTTGTTGAAGTGAGTGGCTCTGCCTTCACTTCTTTCAGAATTGAGGATAATTCTCGGATATGGCTTTGCAGCTCCTCTTCTTTGGCCATGGAGTTGTGCTGAAGTTCTTGTACTTGCTGGGCATGAAGGGCTGTGAGCTTGTGGGTAACCTCCTTCTGGAGTTGCCCAAATGCTCCCTCCAGCATTCTGGCGTAAGATAGTCCTTTATAAGAAAACAGGGTTTCTAGGCAAGTTTACAGTTTTGATTTGTTTGAAAACCATGAATAATCTTAAATCCGTATCTCAATACTTCTAGATCCAGGTCTGAATTCCAAACAGAATTCCTCGAATTCTGTTAACTTGATCCTCAGATTAAAATCAAAAGTCTTAACTTAGTTTCGGATTCGGTGGGTGTTTTGAGTGCATTTTTCGTGAACTGGGCACATCATCCTTGATTGAAACTGACGAAGGAATTAGGTCTTGGTCAATAGTCTGAATCAGAGTTTGGGTTTGGAAAGGTTCTTCCTAAACTATCTTTCTCGAAAGGTACTATTTCAATTTCTCTTTTTCTAAATTTCGTTTGACGAATATTGATTATAGATTTCTAAAACATGAATTTCTTATGAGGAATAAAATAATCATTTATCTCGATCTCCGACTTCGATAGTTTAATTGAATTTTCTCATTACCATCTTAGTGAATATGAAACGGTAGAATCTCCTCTCACATATTATTTACTTATTTATTTTTTTAATTTTTACGAAAATTAACAGAGGATTAAAGAGAACCCTTATTTAATTATAAAGATTCTATATGCATCTAATTATGCATAAAATCCAATTCTGATGAAAGTCACACTTTTATCATCATAAAAATCATTTATGATGAAAATCACTCTTTTAACAAGAAAGAATTTCTTTTATGCACCCATTTATGCATAAAAATCATTTATGATGAAAATCACTCTTTTAATTAAAAAAATATCTTTTATGCACCCATTTATGCATAAAAATCATTTATGATGAAAATCACACTTTTAATATAAAAAATATCTTTTATGCATATGTTTATGCATAAAAATCATTTATGATAAAAATCACACTTTTAATATAAAAAAAATATCTTTTATGCATATGTTTATGCATAAAAATCATTTATGATGAAAATCACACTTTTAATATAAAAAAATCTTTTATGCATAAAAATCATTTATGATGAAAATCACACTTTTAATATAAAAAAATATCTTTTATGCATAAAAATCACTTATGATGAAAATCACACTTTTAATTAAAAAAAATATTTTATGCATAAAAATCATTTATGATAAAAATCACACCTTTAATATAAAAAATATATCTTTTTTGCATATGTTTATGCATAGAAATCAATGATAAAAGTAACACTTTTATAATAAAAAATAATCTTTTATGTATAAAAATCAATAATGATAAAAATAACACTTTTATAATAAAAAATAATCTTTTATGCATACTTTTATGCATAGAAATCAATAATGATAAAAGTAACACTTTTATAATAAAAAATAATCTTTTATGCATACTTTTATGCATAAAAATCAATAATGATAAAAATAACACTTTTATAATAAAAAATAATCTTTTATGCATAGAAATCAATAATGATAAAAGTAACACTTTTATAATAAAAAAAATCTTTTATGCATACTTTTATGCATAAAAATCAATAATGATAAAAATAACACTTTTGAAATATAAATAAATTTCTTTTATGCAAATAATCAAAATGCATCTTCTATGCATGAAAATGACACTTTTAGGATATAGAAACCATAAGGATTACTCTTTTAGAATAATAAAAGATAATGCTTATTTTTGAAAAATTTCACCATAACCTCCTTTGTATATGGCTGACCATTTTTCAATTTTTTAACTTTCAAAAATTAATTAGAAGTTCACCAAGAGTATTTAAATCATTCTAAAGTAAACATTTTCTACTTATTTAAGAGAAACATTATGAAAAACTTGATTTTATCCATTAATCATTCATAAAGGATAAAGAATAGTTGGATTTACTAAAGAAGAGAGGGGAATGCCTTTTTTTCAATGAGGCATAACATCATTTCATTTTAGAGAAGACAAAAATCATAAAAAACCATAAAAGAAATAGAAAAGAGAAGAATCTCCAACTTACAAAGGAATTTGAGAGCTTTCCTTTGGCTTGATGGTTTGAGGGTTCTACTCTTGTTTGAAACAAGAGTGGCCACCAATCTTTTAGAAGAGGGAAGGTCAAAAACTAATGAATTATGAGTAAAATTCACAGTTTTTGGCACTTGGGAGAGGCAGGGTAACAGTGCAAAACACTATTGAGTTTCAACAAAGGGGAAGGCTTCTATTTGACTACTAGTGGGAGCTGCAGAGCTTCACGGATAAGTTCTTCTGTGATTGACGTGCTCTGTTGTGAGGTCGGCCTTCGCGGTGCCATGCTTGGTGACTTTGTCATAAGTCTTTATATACTCCGCACAGAGCTTCGTGTCGATGTTCCTTGGAAGAATCTGTTCCATTCTCCCTAGGCCCACTTTCTCCAGCTTTTTTTAAAACCTCTGCCTCTTCCAAGATTTGGAGGCACTCCGTGCTCTGATATTGCAGTGCTACCTTTCTATGGGCTGTATGGATCTCCTTGCTGATGATCGATCCATGGAAGGCTTGGGCATATGGGCCCAAGTAGTTCATCTTTGGTGCCCGCACTGGTTTCTTCTTCTAACTCACCGGGGAGCCTGTAGCGCTGGCTTGGGTGACTGCGGGGGTCTCCACTGCTTTAGTGTTTGAGGCCGACATCTGTACATGAAAAGAAAATCAATCTCTAGACTGGTGGGGTAGGTACTACTCCTTTTCTTGTCTTTTCTTTTCTCCTTTTTTTTTTTGTAGATGGTTAGTTGAGGTGAGAATTGTGTTAGCATAGGAGAATTAAACAAGGTGTGTTAATTTAACATGTGAATGTTGTGGCGTGAAGTTGCAGGAGTTTGGTAGTCCTGTGAACCTACAGGTCGTGTGAGGAGGAGGGAATCCCGTGAGAAGTTGTGATGTGAAAGGGAGTTCCATGAAACAGAATCCCATGAGAATTTGTGACGTGAAAGTTAAAGATGTGAAAAGGGAGTTTCATGAGGGGGAATCCCGTGAGAATTTGTGACGTGAAAGTTAAAGACGTGAAAGGGAGTTTCGTGAGAGGGAATCTCGTGAGAATTTGTGACATGAAAGAGAGTTTCGTGAAACGGCTTCCCGTGAGAAGTTATGACGTGAAAGTTAAAGACGAGAAAAGGGAGTTCCGTGAGACGGAATCCCATGAGAATTTGTGACGTGAAAGTTAAAGAAGTGAAAAGGGAGTTCCGTGAGACAGAATCCCATGAGATTTTTTGGAAGTGTGAAGTTACAATTTTTTACTGTTTCGTGAAACTACAGTTTCGTGCCAGTTCCTTGAAACTGCAGGTTTTTGTGATGTTTACGTTTTTATGTTTCTGTCTATCGAAAGATAGCGCAAGCGATGATACTGCAAGGGGAGTTTAAGATTCAATGAGTGCAAGTGATGATACCACAAGAGCATGATATTGATTGATTTCATAAAAAGATAAAGAAAAGAAAACAATAAAAGGTCCAAGCTCCCACCTTAATGGGTGAATGTCGATTAGAGTTAGAAGAACCGGGGAAAGCGATGCATGATAAAACGTGGGAGCTCAAGATGGACGGCAACTTGCGTTGGATGCGAAATGACGAAAAGGGAAAGATATTTTGAATTTATAGTGCAACCATTGGACTGGGCGGCTGCCTTAATGAAGGATGCCATGTGGCATCTTGTGATTGGCCTATGTGAGAAGTGACCGTTTCATGATGTAAAGCATTTTAGACCAGTTCACGGTGTGAACTGTTTTGAACCAGTTCACGATGTGAACTTTTTTGGATTGGTTCACGGTGTGAACTTTTTTTTGGATTTGTCTCACGAGATGTGAACTTTTCCAGATCATGAGTGTGCAATTGATACCTTCTATTTTTTTCTTCATGCTCAGTTATTCAAACATGCATTAAAATGAGTGAATGATACCCAATTTACCTCCCCATGTTAGTGATGGTACATGGCATAAGCTGAATGAGAAGCCTATCCCATTTCCCGAGGAGGATGATGACGTATCACTTCCGAAAGAAGCCCATATCCATAATGAACTAGATGTATGGCACATGTCCTCACCAAGCGGGGTAGTAGAGGTCATGAACACTTGGGCTGTTGAGATGTTTCCAATTTTTGGTTTTGTACCTCCTACATATTGACATCCACATGATCAATCCGGATTAGGTTTCATCCTAGCCGTGGAGCAGGCATTTCCGGGTGCCGATGTCATGGATGACAATCATGTGCATCAGGATGAACATCCTATGGCCAACAATCCATGTTCCAGGTGTTGCCGGATGGACAATGTTCCAATGTCGTGGATGACAATTATGTACATCAAGATGAACATCCTATGGCCAACAGTCTGTCAAAGCAAACTTTTGTAGAGTCTCCATCCTATACATAGTTGATGCCAAATTTACTGGATGATCCCGAAGAGGAGGCTCTTCTTTCAGATGCACATGATGTATGTGGGGAAGGCTTGACCTGGGATATTTTCAATTTGGTTGATGATAACCTGATGGCGCTGGTAGTCCACATGGAGAGGCCCCGGTTGGCAGCTGTGGTAAATGATGTAGGCAATCTTGAACTTGTTGAGGAGCAGCAAGCTCTTTTTGAGATTAAAGATGATGCCGATCTAGATGAGCAAAGGGGGATGGACAACCCCATGACACCAAAGATGAAGCTCGAGGAGCAACTTGGTTACCCGATGCATGCTCAAATGAAGGATCATGATACATACATGATGGATGCTTGTATGAATGAGCATAATTCATAAGCTGGGTACCAAGAACTCCATAGGCATGACCGCTTCAGTACCATAGGTTAAACTAAAGGGTGTTGCAATTGTGGTTGTCCTATAGGATGTGTGATATGCCTAGAGTGCAGTAGGCAACTTCTATTCCAATCATTGCGGCAACTAGCCTCATAAAGGACTTTATTTGTGCTCTCAGCTTGGCTATTGGCTTAGGGATAGTAAGGGGAATATTTTCTATTGGGTGAATAAGAATTCTTGTAACAAGAATTGTATCACTTGAGTAACAAAGTGTTTACCATTGTCACTCACAATCTTAAGAGAGCATCCAAAGTAAGTGATCACTGATTCATAAAGGAATGTAGCAGTGGATCTCGTGTCAACCTTGTGGGTAGCCCTGTCTTCAACCCATTTAGTGTAATACTCCTGTGGCTGTTATGATATATCAAGCTTGAGTGTATCGAGCCGCTAGACTAATGGGTCCTATGAAATCAATGCCCCATTTTTCAAATGGTTGTAAGGACATGGCAGGGTTCAGGGGCATACTATCCTTAAAGCACGGGATTACCACTCGTTGGCATTCATCGCATTGTTTGACATATTTTGCTGCGTCTGCCATCAAGGTGGGTCACAATAGCTCTATTGCTGTGAGGACTTTGCGAGCAGTGATGTCTGCTACAAAGTGTCTTCTAGCATAGGTGGAGTGGCCCTGTTCTAAAAGGAAGACATTCTTGTTTTTGCAGATACAACATCTTACAATTATATCCTTCCCTTACTTGTAGAGTTGTCCCACAATTGAATTGGTAGGGGACCACCTTTTTAATGAGGTGCCTTGCTCGATCTTTGTTGAGGAGGAGTGGGTCAACACCGTTGGCAAGGAAGTGTGCAATCTCCTCTCCCCACCATTAAGGAATTAAGCATAGTTGGAACAAGGCCGCATCTAGCAAGTCATCATTGACTCCCATCGGTGGTGGCTCTCCTTTGGAGATGTGTGACATGTGGTCAGCCCCAAGATGCTGTGAGCCCTTCTGCATCGTGACAGTGAAGTTGAATTCAAGCAAGATTAGCAACCATCTAGTGATCCTACAGGTTGTATAGGGTTTGTTCACAAGATAAAGGAGAGCTTGATGGTCTACAAGGAAGATGAATTGAGTTGCCCCAGAAGGTAATGGCAAAACTTTTTGGCTGTGTAGACCATTGCTAACCTCTCTCTTTCAATGGTAGTATAGTTGTGTTCTACCTCGTTGAGTTGGCGAGATTGGTAAAGCTAATGGGGAAATCCCTATTGTGTTTACCAGGTTGAGCCAGTACACACCGATTGGCAAAGGTGGAGGCATTGATGTGGATGTGAAATATGATGTCCCAATTGGGGGATCTCAATATGGGAGCACTTTGCCATGGCTTTCTTCAGGGTGTTATATAACTATTGGCATTCCTTTGTCCACTCAAAGATGATTAGAAGTCCATAAAGGGGGCAAGCAAGGGGGCAAGCAATGTCGGCATACATGAAGATGAAATGCCGATAGTACCCAACATGTCACATGAAGCGTTGGACTCCTTTGAAGTTGGTTGGTGGTAGAAGCTCAAGGATGAGTCGCATCTTGCTTTCGTCTATGGAGATTCCTTGTGTTGAGACAATATGTCCCAATATGACTCCATGCCAAAACCAGAATTGGAATTTGAGAGGATTCAGGGAGATTCGGTAGAGCCGACATCTCTCTAGCACTTGTCGTAAACACTCTAGGTGTGGTTTCCAAGTGGAATTGACACACAGAGGTCATCCATGAAGACTTTAGAGAATTTCCATAGATACTACTTGTAGGCTGCTGTGCACATTAGGCACTGGAAGGTGCTTGGGGCATTGGTTAGCCCAAAGGGCATGACACGGTATGCATACATGCCCCATTTAGTCGCAAAGGCTATCTTATGCTGATCGATCACAACACTTGGTTATATACAGAGAATCCATCAAGCAAGCTGTAGGCTTCCTTCCCCGCCGCGACTCTCTCAAGCACATGCTCCGTAAGGGCAAAGGATAGTGATCCCATATTGTGGCGGCATTGATATTTTTAAGGTCTACGCACACTCACATTTTTTCATTCTTATTGTTGGGAACTATCACTATGGGTGAGACCCATTCTATGTACTTTATCTCATAAACAAATTCGGCATCTATGAGTCTGTAAATTTCCTTCTGGGCCATCTTGGAGTATTTAGGATTCATCGGGTATGCTCTTTGCTTTACTGGTCTTTCTTCCTACCATAGGGATGGTATGTTTGATTGCTTTGGGAGGTACACCCTTTATATCTATGTACTTCCAGGTGAAACAGTCTTAGAATTCTATGAGGAGAGCGACCAGATATTTTTCTTCTTCGGCTGAGAGGTCATCCCCTATGTAGATAGGCCTCGGATATTCACCCGAGCCTACCAGGTTAACTTCTTCTCTAGGGCTACCCAAAGCTTCTCAATAATATCATGGAGGACCACCTCTCATGAAGAACCACCTCTGTCTGTCTCCATTTAGGCATAGAGAGCTCTCTCTTCACCTCTATGTCAAAGGAGCATCTCCTGTGGATACCCTTCATCAACTAAACCTTGGGGACCTTTGGCAAAAGATCATCTCATGTGGATACCCAACCAAACCTGGGGGACCTTTATTTACTTTAGTTCAATATCTTTTTATCAAGCCCCATTTTAGTCCCCATGGGCACAACCAAAGGACGTTAGACATGATGCTCTCATGGGATATCAACCTTGACACCTTGTTAAGGTTCGGCTACCAACCAAACCCTGAGGCTGTTTATTTACTTTAGTTCAATGTCTTTTTATCAAGCACGATGGATCTTTGCTAGCTATTCTATAGTTGGACTACACCTACCTAGTCCTGTTGAAATATACAAGTGAATAGGGTGTGTGCAAGAACAAGCCCTTAGCAAGAGGCTGTAAAAGAGAATCTGTAAATGTGAGAGATGCTATGAAAAGGTGAGAAGTATCTACTGGGAGAGAATAAAGGGTAGCATGAGAAGATTTAGGAGGTGTGGAGATATTCTGGGAAGAGGTGGAGAGAATCAAGCAAAAGAGGTGGAGTGAATCAACGACAAATCAGTGGGATTAGATGCTTGGATGTAAACCCTATAAATTGAGGCATTGGCCTAATGAGAATTTGCTGGTTTTTGATTATCCATGCCTACATTAAGCTATCAATTAATTGTTCACTAATCACGTCTTAATTATCATCTAATCTCTTTTCTAATGATGTTGATTCTAGCATTTGATCCACTATAGCTCATCACATTGCTGCAAATTTAACAAGTCCAACCAAGTTGTTATGGCATACTTATCTTGCCAACTCACCTATTTAACATGTTTACTTTATGGATCACTTGTGTATAGTACTCTAGTACTTACGTTGGGTCTTCACTCATCTTTTGTAGCCTTCTTTTTTGAGAGTACAAAGAAGAAGAAGACTTTAGCCTACCATCTTTGTGTTTGCTTTGCAAGAGCTCAGGCTCTCTTTCCTCCCCCCTATATTTTCACACAAGAGTAGATAATCACACAAGAGAGATGGATGGCTTAATTTTATTCTATTATCTTCTCTTCTCTATACGATATCTTAAAGATGTGTGTACATGCTGCTATAAGGGAAAGTAATCTCTCTATCAAAACATACAAAGGCCAATCCATAGTGTGAAAACTTTTAAAGATAAGTGTATATACTCTAAGGGAAAGAATATCCCTACTAAATATGCAAAGGTCAGCAGTCCATATAGTGTGAACCTGACTATATGAGCTTGCACTATAACTATGCCATAACTCTGTGAACCAAGGTGGTTGTGACACAACCTATAAACCATTTCTAGTGGCATATTACCCATAAACTTAGTAAACCATGCAAGTGGTATGTGTGGAGCTATCATCTCACTGTGTCACCCATATCTGAGCCATATCTACACTATAGCTGAGCTTGATATCTCAACACTCCCCCCTTGAGCTCAAACTCTATATCACGCACTTCAAGTAAGCTTCTGAACCTACAGAGCTTCTCTGTAACCTTTTTTTCTTTGTGAGATGTTATCTACTTAATCCTCTATATTGACATCACCAAATCCACATTATCTGCTATGCACCTCAAAATGTGCTTCATCCTAGCATAATACACTAGGTTACCACCACCCTATCCATGGGATTACCCATATTTATAAAAGTAGCTTATACAACCAAGCTACCTTACATGTTATCATAGCAGCACCCCTATACTTAGCCTTTATACTTGATAAAGTAACCATTGGTTGCTTCTTTTGTTACTTTAACTAATAGTAGTACTCCTAAAAGAAAACATAAAGCTGCTAGTAGATCTTTTCTCTCAGATACTACCTGTATATGTATATCCATGTACATGTACTATGGACTTTATATACAATAGTGTACTATGGACTTCATATATCATAGTGTACTATCTGAAACACTACCAGCTTCTTAATTTGCATCTGTATATCCATGTACATGTACTTCTACTGTAGCCTCATAGAAAGTCCATAGTGTACTATGGACTTTATATACCTGAGTAGTCTCCTAATGTTGCCGCACCCAAGTGTGGCTTCCTTGGGGATTGCATAAACCAACTTACCAATCCAATAGCATAGCTCAAATTTAACCTAGTAATAGTCATGTAGATGAACCAACTTACCAATCCAATAGCATAGCTCAAATTTGACCTAGTAATAGTCATGTAGATGAAACTCCCTATAATGCGTACATAGCAGGGTCCTCTCTGAAGAAATCACATGTATCTATGCCAATTCAATGTTTTACTCTAATAGCATTGAGATTGGCTTACAACTTGTCATTATATACTTGGACAGTGTGTTCAAAGCATACTTCCTCTAGAAAATCCAAGTCCCATCATGTGATCTAGTCACCTTTATACCTAGGAAGTATTGCAACTCATCCAAATCCTTCATTTAAAACTTTTTATAAAGAACATCTATGTTTAAACATCATGCCATGAACTGCTAAAGTGGGGTTCTATTTATAATGTAAAATTTGGAGTTGCTACTGATTTAGGCAAAAAATAGTGAGGCATTTCTTTCTCAATCACATGAATGTACAAACGACTTATGTTCTTCCTTTCTATAATCACATTTTTCTATGGGGTCACTACCTGCATGCAAACTGCCTCTTTATCCCATATTGTCTTAGATAATCATTGAGTTTATTGGATAAATATTATCCCCCACCATCTAATCTTAGGCATTTTATGTTCATGTCTTGGTCTTTCTCAGCCATAGCCTTGAAGCTCTCAAAGTACGTAAAGACTTATGAAGTATATCCACACCTTCCTAGTGTGGTCATCAATGAAAAAAACATAATAGTGGCATCCTTTGATTGGCGTCATCTTCGTTGGTCCCCAAACATTACATCATGGTCTTTGAATTACATTCTTTTCATGTGGAAACACATGCTTAGAATATTTTCTAATTGGCATCCTTCACATAATTTGTGCATTCCATCCACTTTTAACTTTAGCAAACTTGTAACAATACTTAAATTGGGCCTACATAGTTTTTACTTGCCTATTGAATATTGATATGAACAATCCATTTTATACCAAATGTCAATGTTTTCTATCACACTTGTACCATATGCAAACATTGTAATCTTCACTTTAAGCATTTTTACATTCAATATAAATATTCTTCCAGTTATATGTTTCCCTTTACAACAATGTGGCATTGGTTGTTGAAATATTCTACATAACATACATGAGGGATAAACCTCACTTTCTAAGCCCCTTTTTAACCATTTTTCAATAGAAACTAGGTTCTTTATAATGCTTAGAATATGAATAACATCAGCCAGGTACTTCATTTTGACATCCTATATAGTCAATATAACCTTACCAAGGATGTGTATTATCATCACCTATTTCCACATACCTTGGTTTTTCTATTTTTTACATATCTCTAAACCACTCTCCATGACTGTTCATGATTAGTACCCTTCAATTAATAAACCATACATCTCCAAGATTTTGTACATCTATAGTCATGGAACTAAGCATATGGTGCATCACAAAAGGTTTCTCACTTCTATCTTTCACTTGAAGATGCATATTTTCCTTGTTATAACTTTCCACTTTTAATGCCATTCTACATTTTATAGCAATCCTTTGTTATATGACCTAGTTTGCTATAAATAATAGCAGTCCATGCCATTTTTGTTTTGTGATAGGATGTGTATTATCATCACCTATTTTCACATACCATAGTTTTTTCTATTTTTTACATATCTCTAAATCGCTCTCCATGATTGTTCATGATTAGAAGCACCCTTGAGATTATTTTTTTTTCAGAAAGGAGACTTCTATTAAGTATGAAAATTTTTTACAAAATGGAGATTTCACACCAAGAAGGGTGGAGATCTCAACCAATCAGGAGCCCTGTGCTGCCAATAGGGTCCCGAGTGAGAGGACGTGAAAAAGATACCAATGTCCCACTCTCTCATAAACTGGCCACGCTTCCTCTCCACCGCAGCCCTCGATCCCTGGATTCTGGCCCAGGTAGCCATGATGGTGTGAATAATATCACTCCAAATCCTGCAACAAAGACACTAAGAAACAAGAACGGGAGTACCCTCAATGGCCTCGGTGCATTTAGCCTTCCAGATATATCCAGGCTGAGATGCTAGCAATAATCTCCCAAGAGCTGTCTAACCTTTGTGCTGGAGGGACAAAGTGTGAAAGTGGCAAATCCTGAAGACAACACTGCCGAGCAACTCCTTGCCTAACCATAAAGACCAAGCTCATGTCAGTCCCCTCGAATCTCAGCTGAGGCCCACATTGTGTCATCCAAATGATAGAACCAAAAGCAATGATAGCATCCCTCTTAATCCTACCAAAGAGGTGTGCAATCGTAGACCAAACCCTCTGTGCTTCTTTGCATTCCCATAAACAATGGTAAACTGACTCCAAAACTCCTGCACATCTAGGGCAAGCTGGGCAAGCACTAGTAACTGACCTCCATTGATTGGTGGTGGCAGACCAAAACTCCTGCACATCTAGGGCAAGCACTAGTAACTGACCTCCATTGATTGGTGGTGGTGGCCAGACCACCACCATCATGAAGAGAAACACAGATAAAGGAGGAAATCTGTGGCTTCCTATAAGAATGCCACAATCTCTGCTAAAAAACCCTCTGAATGTCAGTCAAAATGCCGTAAGATTCCCAATGGGGTCTAAGAGTAGGGACACTCTGAATGTGTCCCAAGATAAGATGTCTAGCATTCCGCACCGTATAACTGAAAAAAGGCATGCTTTTCAAGGGGTTACAAGCATCCTTCCACACCCACTCACCGGGGTCCCAATGCTAATGTCTGATAGGGCAGCCACTATATACAACCAAAGGCTAACACTCTCTGTGATCATCCCTGGGGGGGTCAACAAAGACGTGCTTCCCTAACCTGCCAACAACTCTGACAACTGGATGAATCTGGGGGCCCTCAATAAGGTCTTGTATGTCACATCTCTCCAATTGCCATCCATCTTGTAGAGAAAAAAAGACCGGTACATCATCCTCCCTAGGCAAGGGGAGACCCATAACCTGAAGAGGAACACCTGTCCCCCCAGAAAAAACTCCAAACCAAGAATGATGACGGTCTTCCAAAAAAGATCCAGTAATCCAATGGTTGGGAATGGCTGCATCAATCTGTGTAATCCTCTGTGACTAGAGCCTCTCAAATGCTGCGTGAGATCCAATCTCTATACCTTGGTGAGGCTCTGAAATGTCTTCTAAGCAAACACTGTGGGGTAAAGGGTCTCCCAGCCAGCCCAAAGAATATGCATAGCTCCCCCAAGAGTCCTACCATGCACATCTAAGATCAAATCATTCCACAGAATGGGCTGCCAGTTAACTTCCTCCACTGAATGCGGGGGGATGTGTACCAAAAAACTCCTCAGGTAGTCCCAGGCCCGTAGGAGGGACCTAACCAAGGGGGATGAAGGGGAGCGGTAAACTGCATCCGAAAAAATAAAGTGTGAGCTGAGAGTCCAGTCACCTCCGCAAACAGGGACACACTTCATGATCTGCTGTATGAGAAAGTCCTTCCACGGCTTAGTGCCTGGAAGAAAGCCCCTAACAACCAACTTACATAGCAAAGCCTTACATTGCACCTTAGGGTCAATGATATTCAATCCCCCTTCCTGCTTAGGCTTGATAATGGTTTCCCAAGCAACTCTAGCCGCCCTGGTGTGTGCATTTCCATCAAGCCCTGACCAAAGAAAGTTCTGAATAAAGCAACAAAGCTAGCCAATGCAGCCCTTATGAAAAATCCAGCACGAAGTGATAAACCAAGTCGTGGCTAGCAAACCTTGGTTAACCACCAAAGCTCTAGAGGCCAAGTCGAGCTTCCTCCTACTCCAGTGATGAAGTTTGCTTTTAATGCTTAAGAGCACTAAAGCAAACTGTTGTGCAGGGGAGATGTCAATGCCCACCTGACAACCAAGGTATCTGGCAGAGCATCCTCTCTCAATCCAAGTAAAACCAACATCTGTACCCCAATCTGCAAGAGGAGAATCACTAATCCAAAAACCAACTGACTTATGCCAATTGATAGAAGCTCCTGCTGCCAAACAAAAGGCCTCCAAGGCTGTCCGGAAAGCACATAAGCAAGCATGTGAAGCCTCAAGGAACAACGCCGTATCATCTGCTAACTCAGAGTCCAAAAACTCTTCCTCCATACATAAAGGCAGCTTGAGACCCACAACACTAGGGGCAGCCCAAAGAAACCTGCTCATAGCCTCAGCTACAATGAGGTACAGTAAAGGGGCAAGGGGACAGCCCTGCCTCACTGAAAGGGAAATCTGAAAACGCTCACCGCGCCCCCCACAGGCTAAAACAATGCTATGAGCCTCCCAGTATAGGCAAGACACACCTCTGATCCACTTTTGGGAAAACCCGTATGCCATAGTGCCCTCCAAAAAATCCCAATCCACTCTGTCATAAGCTTTTGCAAAATCAAGAAAAAGAATGGCAAGAGGCTGCTGACTAGACTTTGCCCACTCGACAGCTTCCCAAAAAGAAAAGATGTTATCAAATATACTCCTTTCTTGGAGGAACCCATTCTGGTTATCATGGATAGTCCTTTGGAGAATCGGCTGCAACCTTATACTCAAGGCTTTAGCTAAGATTTTATATGCAGATCCAAGGAGGGTGATGGGCCTCCATTGCTTGATGTCAGTCTTGTCCCCACTCTGGGGATAAGGTGAATCAGCCCCTCTGTGAGGTATGGAGGCATCATACCCGACAACCACATTTCCTGAAGGGAAACAGTGATAGCATCTCCAATATGATCCCAAAAAAGAATAAAGAAGGTGGGAGAAAGACCATCATCCCTTGGGCATGAACCACCGGGGAAAGAGCATGCAGTGCATGAAGGAATTCATCCTTTGAGAAAGGGGCATCCTGGGAAGAACACATAACATATGTAATGAGCCTGGGCATGCACTCCCAAACTTTCTTCCGTGCCACATCTCTCTGAGGGGAGGGCACCTCTGCAGTCAACAAAGACCGATAAAATTCTGAAGCAATACCCCTCACCTTATTAGGCTCAATCTGAACCTCACCCTGTGAATCCTGCAAGTACCTCACAGAATCCCTGCTACTATGGGAAGGCCTGTGTGCTGAAAAAAACTCTTTGTTGCATCTGCCACCCATCTGAGTCCAAAAGGCCTCGTTCGCATGAAAGGCCAACTCAGCCCTCCTGTCCATGGCCAACTGCAACTCTGCTCTAATTGTGGTCAAGAGGTCTGTAATCCAAGTCGCATGTGGATGCTTTTCATGTTCCCTCTGAAGAGCAGCAATCCTACGCCTACTAATAGCTCTCTCCTTGTTCTCCAGAGCCTCCTTCTTCTTAGACAAGGTAGTGCTATGATAATGATGGTTGGTCCTCTCAAGAGCTAGCGCAATATTATGATGAGGATCAGGACCATCACAAGATCTCCATATCTCTCTGATCTCAAGGGAAATGTCAGCATCTAGATAAAGAGAGTCAGGGATACGGATACGGGGAGAGGCCAAGTGAGCGCACTAGGCTCCCTGAGACACAAAACAACGGGGCAATGATCGGATTTGGTGGTGCCAGACATAATAGCAATGGTGCCTCCTCTGTCGTCCAAGGACCAATCATCCACATAAAACCTGTCCGGACGTGCAAAGATGCTCTCATCCCTGCTCCTGCGGTTATGCCAAGAGAAAGATAAGGAATTTGGCCTTCTCTGGAAGTCATCGTGAACCTCTCTCATGAGGCTCGCTCCAAAGGGTGTAAACCCCCTTCGCGTCCACCCTTCTTGTCAGAAGGTTGCTCAACCATATTAAAATCTCCTCCCACTATCCAATGATCAACCTGGGGAATGACATTTGTAATGGTGTCCCAAAAGGCCACCTTTCACCTCTCACGTTAGGCGCATAGATATTCAAGATTCCCAATTTCTAACCCTCATGCATGATCAAGATCCACTGCGCTCTAGTAGGGATGATAACATCGTGCCCAATAACATGAGGTATAATAGATGCTGCCACTGAAACACAAACACCCCCTCTAGTCCCAACTGCCGAGGACCAGAAGGTGTGGCCAGAAAGCATCTTACCAATTTTGCCACACTGACATCTATCCAATTTGTGTTCCTGCAACAAAAGCACATCCATAAACCCTCTTGTAATAGCAGGGTGAAGCTGGTCCTTCAAAAGGTGCTTCCTACCATGGGTGTGGGAAGCCCTCCAAGGCCCTGAACATTCCATGAGACGATTCTCATGGAAGAGAAGAGGGTTTGGCCCCGATCTAAGAAGACGATGGGCAGCCTGACGACGCCTCTCATAATGGTGGAGGACGGGAAGTCCACTGACATGCCCTTGTCCGAGGCCCTGCACTATGCTTGCATATGTATGAGGAACCTGTTCACCTAGGACCATACATAAATAATAGAAGAATAGGTCTATTATTATCTCTCCTCCAATTTTTATGGCTTGGAAAGGCATACAGTGGTGGAGGCTACTGGGATGGGTGACCTCCCGAGAACTGGCAACATGGTATTAGAGCTAGGGAGGGCATGTTGGGATGTTGTTAGCGGACCTAGTTGACTTGTCGATGCCTCTCGTGTATGACTAAGAAGGCTACGACGTGCTAGTATGCCTGGAGTAATCACTAGCATAGCTGGGTAACATCTCTATGAGAGGGCAATGTTGAGAAATGTGGTGTCAAAGAGCACAAGGAAGAGATAGGGAGTGAATTGAGTAAACCAAAGAAAAGAAAAGTCTAGCATGAAGCCACATGAGCAAAGGGAATTATCCCACATTGAAGTAATGAATCATATCACTTGCACTTATCTCAAGTTTCTCTATGTGTCCAAGCTAATATATCTTGGATTCTAATTAACTTGAGTGTAATTTAACTAGCACACACTCTTCATCATGAGTTCACTTAGGTATCACCCACCTTAGATTAGTCATATTAATTGTGTTATCATTAGATTAGTATTAGCATCTCATTAGGAAGTTGATTATCTTTAGGAGATCTTGATCCACACTTCTTAACTGGTAGACCTCTAAGCCAAGTGTTGTTAGAGCGCCTCTGGGTACGCTATATCTTGGCTAGCGAGGGTGTTAGAAGGTCATGGCATGGTTGTCTATATACCACATATATAGTGCCAAGGATAATGAGATCATACATAAATAATAGAAGACTAGGGCCATTATCATCCCTTCTCTACCAATTTTTATGGCTTGGAAGGGAATAGAGTGGTGGAGATTAAGCATGCAGTGGCATGAACACTACTGCGATGGGTGACGTCCCAACCAAGAAGTGGCCTCCAATTTCCAACACTTTGTTCTAGATGAGTCCTATAATATACAAAAATTAGTCACAACCGAATGTCGTGAAATATACAACTGAAGGTTTCTTACGAGAATAAGACTTTAAGGTATCATGCCCTTCACTACCTTTGTATAACTCATGTTAAGGATATGCACTGCAATGCTACCTATCTCATCCCAAAATTCCTTTCCCTTTGAGCATACTCCACACCATCTCCATAATTGTGCGATTCTTGCACTTTGTAAGACCATTTTGTCACGGAGGATGAGAAACTGTCAAATCTTTCTTGATCTCGTGCTCCTTGCAGTAGGCATTGAATTCACTTGATATGAATTATCCTCCTTGGTTTGTTTGGAAACATCTTCTCAACCTCTTTCTTGTCTCCTCTTTCTGGTTTCGTTCTCTACCAAGCTATGCCATATTTTGAAATTTCTAAAAGCTTTATACTTATTCCAAAGAAAATACACCTGCATCTTCCTCCTAAAGCCATCAATAATAAAGTAGGAAGAACCACCCAATGCAGTGGTTTACACTTTACCAGAAAGATCTAGAGAAGCCTTTGTATGAGTCTTGTTTTGAATAGAAATGCATGATTATGCTTCTTGCCTTCATGCAAGCTTCAGCTACATCTTACATCCTTAAAAATGTTGGTAGATGTGCCACAATCCTAGTTCTTTGTATCTATTTTAAGACTATAAAGTGCTCATCGCAAGGGATTCACTTATAAAGTATGCAACCTAGTCCTTTGTATCTCTTTTAAGACTATAAAGTGCTCATCTCGGGGGGGTTCACTTATAAAGCATGTAACCTATTACCGAGTTTAACCGAAGGACATTTTTATTTAATTTTTTTAAAGAGAAATTTATTTACAAAAGGGCTCCATTAATATGATTTTGAAAAAAAGTTATAGATTTGTATTGAAAAAGAGTTAATTTTAAATATGCAAAATCTACACATAAGGAGATTTAGATATAGGCCATGAATGCACATGATATACTAGGTTTACAACAAATAGTGAACTCCCTGAGGTGCTCATAGGCCTAAATCTTTCATGCCATAGCCTTCTTGTATTGACATTTGCTTGGGCTATAAAAATCGATAGCTCATACAAGTTATTACACTAAATTTATCTCTCTATAATAATGTTACTGCATCTACACTAGCCTTATTGATGAAGAGAACCTTTAAGAACCTTCAAGTCATAGTTCAACCAATTGAAAAGAGATTCCTTTTGATGTCTAGCACATATAAAGGACATAGAAAAACTTCTTTATAGCACCATTACTAGAAATAAAAGAAATACTTAAACTTATGGCTAAGCATTTGGCATCGTTCTCGACTATTACCAGGGTAGACTCCCCCATAGGCTTGAGGAAGATATATAATAGTCCTTTTGACTAGTCATATATCTAGATCCAACCATAGGATGCTGAGGAGTGTTCTACCTTTGCATAGATCTCCTTGATTGCCACAAACAAATCCAATTCTTCTTTAGCACTATTCACACTAATTCCTTATTTAAAGGCTTTGAAAAGTGCCATTCTTCTTCCTTCAGCCCTCGGGGGGGTCACTATATGTAAATCCTCTATATCACATGCGTTCAAGGCCTATTTAAAAAGTCCCTTATCTGTGAATTTTTTAGTGAATATAATGTATCCTTTCCTATTCAAATCTGTAATTTTTTTAAAAATACAATAAATAAATCCCCTCTCTAAATATATTTCTGTAAGTTTTAAATATTTAAAATGTCCTTCTGTTGAACCCACGTGATACTTACATATTTATACGAGTGACCCCCCCCGGAGCTTCAGCCTATAAGATTTAATCACATGACTAGGCTTGTCGTGACAAAAACACTTTGTCTTTGATATCTTATTCTTCCCAAAAGAATTGGGGTTACCTGATCCCTTTCCCTTGGTGTTCTTTGCAGTTGTATAGGATGGAGCATCACTACCATCTCTGGATTTAAAATGCATCTCCTCCACTAGTATTGTGCGGAACTCCTAAAAAGAATTGGGGTTACCTGATCTCTTTCCCTTGCTGTTCTTTGCAGCTATACAGGACGGAGCATCACTACCATCTCTGGCTTTAAAATGCATCTCCTCCACTAGTATTGTGCGGAACTCCTAAAAAGTAAGATGGATCGTGCACTTACGTCTTCAGTGAGGTCATGCTCCCACAATACATAAATCCATTAAGAAAATACATGAATTCAATAACATAATAAGACACTAAATGGCAATTTAACATTACACTAAAAGATAATACAAAAGATATAAACACTAAAAGATAATACACTAAAAGATAAACACTAAATGGCAATTTAACATTACACTAAAAGATAATACAAAAGATATAAACACTGACATCATCCCAAGGTGTTCACTATATGTGCATTCAAGGGGTAATTAAACAAGATAATATATAAATAGTGTCAACATCCTGGGGTGTTCACTATGTAAGCAACCCATGTAGCATGTGCATTCAAGGGGTAATTAAACAAGATATAGATAATGTCATCATTTGAGGGTGCTTCCTATGTAAAAAACCATATAGCATGTGCATTCAAGAGGTAATTAAATAACCCCGTACCTATATATTTTTATAATTATAGCCCTTCTATAAATTTTTAGATGATAAAGTACCCCTTCTCTATCAATTTTTTTAGCTTTTTAAATAAAAGCCCCCTCATGTATGTATATTTCATGTAATTCCACAAGTAAATAAAATCCCTTCTGTTGAAAAATCCTATGTATTCTTGAGTGAAACTCCCTAGGTCATCTCATGACCCATCATAATATACAAGAAATGTCAAGTACAAATCTAGAATGTCATGATTGATGTCATAAAAGAAAATCTAATGGAAGGCCCTATATCTCATGCTTACTCCAACAAAGAAGATCTCCTATGTACCAAAAATATTATATCAAGCTCCATGTTTCTCCTCCATGGCATGTATTCCTTTTTATTTACATTTTTTAATAAATATATAATATACATATATTTTGGGCACAATCTAGAATTATGATTGCGAGAGAGAGAGAGAGAGAGAGAGAGAGAGAGAGAGAGAGAGAGAGAGAGAGAGAGAGAGAGAGAAGAAATGATTAAGTTTTTATTTGGGGAAAAACGTAATTGTGTTGTTATGCATTGTAATTTATAGTCACTATGTGACTAAAACAAATGTTGCTTTTGCAATCAATTTTTTTATATGATGTGTTTAGTGGAATGACGGTAGACACTTTGTGCATAATTTTTAATATTTTGACATCGCTAGAAGTGATTGATATCTAGTAGTGTTCCAGTCAAGGAGGGCATTCATTAGGGAGTTATTTCATCATTAGCCATATTTAAAGATATGTGAATAATTTGTATTCCTAATTATAAGATGCCAAGATATATATACATGGAAATTAAGAAAGCTCCGAACTCTTAGTCAACTTCTCTTCTAGAAAGCTTCAAATCCTAGTCATTGTTATCCATAAAAGGTATGTGAATAATTTTATATTCCTAATAAGTAGCTAACATGTACACATGGAAATTGAGAAAGCTCTAACTCCTAAACAACTTCTCTTCTACATTTGAGGAGCGATGTAGAATTTTGAGAATGGCTAGATCCTTGACGGGTTGGAAAACCTATTTACTATATGTGGGGGTTGGAAAACCTATTTACTATGTGCTCCTTATCTTTGAAATTTGGCTTTGTATAAACAAATTTCCAAAAATCAAAGGCAATTCTAATCAATATTTTTCTCGATCTTCATGAAGACAAATCTCCACCATTTTAAATTGTGGTGTAACCTACTCTATCATGTTAGGAAGTGATCAAGTTTGAAATTCAAGTCCCATTCATAAGAAAGCTAGTTTTTTTTTTTTTCACTTGAAAGGGATTATGAAGTAAGAATTCCTAATCGTCACATCATGGTCCTATATCAAGAAGGGAAGAGAAGAAGAAGAAAAAAAGAATGCATATAAAGAAAGTTGTTTGTGATGTTTTTATGTAAATGCTTAGTGCCAATCTCGACAAAGGGCATCCCATTGTTCGTCATTAAGTTCTCGTCCTGCTAAGGGCTGTTGTTGTGATTCTAGAGGACGATCGGTGGGGGGGTGCAGGTTTGGTTGGTGTTGAGATTCTATCGGCACACATTGGTTACATCCTACTTGTAATTGTCGTTCCATGCGTGGCACACGATGCAGCATTGTTGGATCCTGTTGTTGACGTTGCATGTACTGTGGGTCTAGGAACCAGTCTCGACAAAGGGCATCCCATTGCTTGTCATTAAGTTCTCGTCCTAGTAGAGGTGAATATGGTTGTGATTCTAGCTGAGAATGATTGGTGGGAGCGTTTAGGTTTTGAGATCCTGCAGGCGCCACACCCTGGCGAAGTCCGTCCATGTGTGGCACACGCTCCTGCTGATGTTGCAGCATGCGAGGAGGGTCCTGTGGTTGCGGGACCCAGTCTCGACAAAGGGCGTCCCATTGCTTGTCATCCAGTTCTCGTCCTACTAAGGCCTGCTGTTGTTGTGGTTGTAGCTGAGGACGTCTATCATGGGTGGAGGCGTTTAGGTTTGGTAAGGGGGGTTGTGATTCCATGGGTGGGGAGGTTAGGTTTTGTTGGTGTTGGGATCCTAGCGCTTGGTGGTCTTGTGATTCTAGGGGACCGAGGATATTGCTTGGGATTTCTTCCACTGGGTCGTTAGGATTACTTATCAAGGAATTTGTTTGAGTGTTAATAGCTAGCCCAGGTATTGGCGTGTGATGGCTGACATGGCCACCATGACCCCCTTGCCCTTGGAATCCTGCTTGCCCTGCCATGCCGTTTTCCTCTTGCCCACCATCCAAGGTGTTGGAATCCATTTCTTCATATTGCATCTGATCGTCTTGGCCTGGTTGTGGAGCTGCTCCTCCGACTGGTGCTTGTGTGTTTACAACGGTTGGAATTCTGCCACGCCTCCGTCGCTTGGCCGGCAGGCGGTAAAAGCGCTGAAAGGTGTGCACGGGCCAGCTGCATCCATATACAAGCGGCCGCCGTTCAGTTGTACCATCAACTTGAATAACCTCCTTTTGTATGTTGCACACCTGACGCGACTCGAACTTTTCTGGCGTCCACTCGCGCATAAGAGGAGGAGGAAGAGGAGGAGGCGGTGGCTGCGAAGCGGGAGGTGATAGTTGGGTGGGAGGGGGAGGCGGAGGCGGCGTCGCTCTCGGCGCAGTTGGCATCGCTCTCCGTGGAGCTGGTGTGACCGTGGTGGTGGTGGTGGCTGGAGGCGGCTGCTTTCTTGGCCTGCCACGTTTGCGTTTAATAGGTTCCGTGTGTTCTTGGACGGCCGGGATTATGTCACGTTCTGTCTCTGCCTGTGCGCCTTCAAGTGCAGGTGAGCTGCCATGTCCACGCTGACTTGCCTGACTGTCGGCTTGATCTGTCCCATCTAGTAAGTCGCCGTGGACCCGCCCTCGGCCTCGGCCTCGGCCCCGGCCACCAGCAGGGGTTGGCCGTCCCCGGCCACCACCAGCAGCCCCATCTCCCGGCTGATTCTTCCTTGGCCGTCCCCTACCACGTTTCGTGCCACCAGCAGCAGCTCCATCATCTTCTTCTGGAGCCGACTGATCCTTCCTTGGACTTTCCCTGCCACGTTTCTCGCCACCAGCAGGAGCTCCATCTTCTTCTTCGACTGGAGCTAACTGATCCTTCTTTGGCCCTTCCCTGCCGAGGCTGCCACCAGCAGGGGCCCCATCTTTTTCCTTTGGAGCCGACTGATCCTTCCTTGGCCTTCCCCTGCCACGTTTCGTGCCACCAGTAGCAGCTCCATCATCTTCTTCTTCTTCTGGAGTCGACTGAACCTTCCTTGGCCTTCCCCTGCCACGTTTGCTGGCACCAGCAGGAGTTCCATCTTCTTCTTCTTCTTCTTCTTCTGGAGCCGACTGATCATTCCTTGGACTTCCCCTGCCACCAGCAGGACCTCCATCTTCTTCTTCGGCTGGAGCTAACTGATCCTTCCTTGGCCGTCCCCTGCCACGTCCCCTGCCACCACCACCAGCAGCAGCCCCATCTGTTTCCTTTGGAGCCGATTGATCCTTCCTCGGTCGTCCGCGCTTTGGCTTATCCGATCACACGACATAAATAGGAAAACTGAGCAAAGGGGGGGAAAAAAAATGCAGGTATGAAATGAAGTGGTAAGAAAAAAGCTTCAAGCGGTAACCTACCGCCATAGTCGTTCAAACGGAGTCTTTACAGAGTTTTGCTTTAACCTGCAAAGACAAAATCATGATTCTTAGAGTTAAAAGAACTCTCCAAAGAACCAAAAATAGTAGTGTGAAGGCGTTCATCGGAATGTTCCTGTGTATCAGAAAAAGCTCAAATATCGTCTTAATTTTCACCCGAAACCAGGCATTACCTGCGAGGGACGAGAGATCACATCGTATAATGTCGAGTCTTTGGAAATGAGCGTTTGAAAGCGCAAACGTACAAATAAATCAAGCAGTGGACGCACTAGAATTCGTTGCATGAAACGTCGCCTGCTTTGAATGGGCGCCCCGCAGACGCCAAACTTCAAATCACTCTCACTACACACTTAGCGTAGCATTAGCATTCTGGCATCATAGCCTTTTGAGAGACAGAGACAGAGACAGAGGAGAGTCACTACACGGCCCGCGGAGATAACCCGAACACGTCGTTTCACCTGTCGTTGGCTTTGAAATTTTTCATCTCGGAAAAAAAAAACCATACATATTTTTATTAGTGATAGACAATAATTCCTAAGGATTCAAAATTGAAAGAAAAAAACATATTAAAAATGAAATTTATTATAATTTCATGTGCTTACAATAGCACTATTTTTCTTCTTACACAAGAAATATACTCTAGCTTGTGGATGTTGACTTTATTGGCAAGCTCATTATCTTCACTTTCTATATCAATGATTTTCTTATGCTTTTTCTCATGTGCATGTCTATGTGTTTTCTTTTGCTCTATTATTTCAATTGTTTTTTTTGGGTAGTTTTGTTCATATTCTCTACTATAATTTCATCAAATTCGTATGCATACCTTGGATCATCATCTTCGTTTTCATTTCTTCTCTACTTATTGATAAACCAATATGATCTTGGATGTGAAGCATCAAATTTTTAATTGTTAATAAAAATGTCATAGTAGATATCTTTCATTGTTATTATGGATGGATATACCATTGTCCTCCGTAAAGCATCAATTTTCATTAGCTCCATTTCTCTACATTGCTATGGTGATCCAATTAGAAGATGGTGGATAAATTTTTTATGTCTTGATCATTTTCTGAATTGTAGTACAAAAATTATTATTTATAGGATGATTTAAGTTGACCTTCTAAAACATCAATACCCTATCGAAAATGTTTGTGGGAGTGAAGCATACTTTGTTCTTTCACTCATATGCGCCATATTGCATGTAATGAGGCTTATGTAGATCTTTTATGCAATAACCAATCATCCCAGGGTAGTAGCATGATAAGTTGGTTTCTTTGTGGCAGTTTGGCAAGAAGAGAAAGAAGACCATGCAAGGGTCAGTTCATGGATAGCACTTTAACCCTAATGAGGGTTAACTCCCCTATGTGAGGCCGCTCCTAGCCAGCCCAAAATTTGGTCTCGGGAGCCCCTATGCACACATAAACCTCATATATTGCATCCATCTACATCCTACTATATATCTAGAGTCCGTCACTCTGCAAGGCAACACAATCCACAAGCACTATCTATTTAAAATTGCCAAAAAGTAAATTTCCAATGTACATGAAATTTTACTAGAAATAACCAATATGCCTAAAAATAGGCATGAAAACCTTAATGAAACCCAAAAACAAGTAACAAATCTAATTTCTAAAACTAGATTTTTTAAATTGCTAAAAATAAGCTAATTAAGTGCTAAGACTAGTAAAAATGGCCAAAATACGAAAATAAGGCTAAAAATAGCCGAATTAAGGGTTATCACACACTCCAAGACACTTCGGGTAGTTGGTTCCATTTGTTTATTCCATAACAGTTTTCATTTATTATTGAATTTAAACTTTGCACAGTTTTTGCAATTTATTGTTGGATTTAAACTTTGCATAGTTTTTTGTAATTTTTATATATTTATTTTAAAAATGGCTTCAAGCAAGGGTAGTATACCTATCTCAGGGGGTTCGTCGGGTATGTCTCGAGCATTTTTGCTTGGCTTGTTTTCGGCCTTACAATATCCAAGCTTGCCTGTGCATGCATCAAGTTGTCCTTGCACGATGCCAGATGAAGGCCGTTTGCCCCTCTGTCCACCTCAAAACTTGGCATGCAGGAGCCGAGTGGTGTAGGAGGCACATCCTTGACCCCCTCCTTGTGTACATTTGACACTACTAGCTCAATCTACATTTGTATATCCATGTATATGTACTTGTACTCTAGTCTCAGAGAAAGTCCATAGTGTACCAGTTCCTACCCGCATCCAAGTGGGATCAGGGGCTTGCATAAGATCTCACCAACCAAATAGAATAGCTCAAAAAACTTACAATGTGCATGTACATACTAAGATCCTCCACAAGATCACTAGGTGTATATCAGTCAAATTTATGTCCTTCTCCCCAATGGCCCTGAGATTAGCTTAAAGCCTATCATTCCATACTTGGATCCTTCAACAAAATGTCCAAAGTATACTACCTCTACTAAAGCCAAATCCCACCACGTGATCTCCACATGATCTAATCACCTCTATACCTAGGAATACCTAGGAAGTATCGTAGCTCACATGAATCCTTCTTAAGGAGTATCTTCGTCTCATGAATGTCAACATCATTGTCCCCTATGAGTATGATACTACTAGAACAAATCCTCTGTCAGTATTTTTTACATATAGTGAAAAACTTGATGAAATCCAATAGTGATAAGATAGTCTCCTATCTTGTATGAACATGCTCTAGATGCTTATTGCAAGCCATAGAAGGATTTACGCAACCTACAAATAAACTCGGGGTCCCTAATATCGTGGTGGCTACACCATATAGACCTCCTCTTGTAAATCAACATATAAGAAATGACATCTGCTACATGGGTGAAAGCATGATAAGGTGGCACAGTTTCAATCGATTGCTATCACTAGTTTCTATTGCTGGAATAAGACCACTATTAGTACATATAATAGAATAATAAGTTATATTCAGTAACTTCTTTATTGTTTTTTAGACATTTCAAATGTTAATAAGCTTTAATGAACTTGTTTTGCTTCTCTAACTATGCCATAAGTGTTTCACAAACAATCGGTTGTAAACCAGTCTGGGACATAGGTTTTTGGACTACCCACATCCATTTGATGTAAAGACAATCCCTTAGTTGCAGCTATAGCAATGACTTCTCTCATGGTTGTCATCCTATCAACTAGGCAAAAAGTCTCCTCATAGTCAATCTCTTAGGTCTATGCATACCAGTCTTGCCTTGTACTTGCTCACATACCTATCTAAATTTTTCTTTACTTTATAGACCCACTTGTATCCAATTTCCGTCTTCTCCTCCTTAGGCAAAGGCACCAACTCCCATGTCCCATTTGCATCCAATGTAGCCATCTCTTTATCCATAGCATCTTCCCAATGCTTATGTCTTAATGCCTCTTAAAAACATCTAGGCTCTATCTCTTGTATTTATTTAACCATATAAGCATAATGATGGGTTATATAACCATCATATCTCTCTCATATCTCAACCTATCAACTGGATATCTCCCTCGTAGACCTATGTATAGGTCCTGGGATCACTACAAGGTATTCTTGAGCAACACTACTTTGATTCTTTCTACACTTGGTGGAACAATAACCGATATCCCAAGCTCCTCATCAAGGCCGTGTTTTGAGCCACTATTTTCATCAACAAATGAATGACATGCTGAAACATCAGGCATTATGAAAGGCCAATCCTCCTTCTCTTTTCCTTTACGTGATACATGTGAATTTGCTAAATTTTCAGCACATGTAGTACCTTCCAAATCATGTGTTAGAATTCATTGCACTCCTTCTCAACCTTCTTGACCAAGGTCTAATAATAGATCCACTACTAGATGACTCTTTAGGTCCACTAAGCACATGTGATTGATGCTCTCTATTCGTTGTAGCCACATTACTATTTACATCAACCTCTATAGGAGTCCTTCACTGGTGTGTAGTACCAGTCACATTATTTTTTACATCAACCTCTATAGAATCCTTCACTAGTGTGTAGTACCAGTCACATTATTTTTTACATCAACCTCTATAGAATCCTTCACTAGTGTGTAGTACCAACTATCATCTCTTTAAAAACATCCCTACTCACTCACATCTCACACATAGTGGGGAAATATCATCTATGACCTTTATGCTAACTAAAGGAAATATCCAATACAAATACATTTTTTTTTCTTGGGATCTAATTTTCTTCTCATCCCATATGGTACATGTACATATGCAATGCACCCAAACACTTTCAAGTGTACTAAATCTGGCTTTCCCAAACATCAGAATATTGCACCACACCTAATGGTCTTTCACTCACATGTGGAAATTAATGCTTACACTATTTTCGCAATTGGCATACTTCACATACATTGTGCCTTCCATACATTTTCAAATTTAATAATCCTATAAAACAATGCTTTGAGTTTACATATTTCTGCCATGTTGAATATTAGCATGACCAATGCATTTATGCCAAATGTTATAGCCTTCACGTTAGACATGTTTATATCCAACGTAAACATTCTTCCAATTATGTTGTCCTTTGCAACCATGCTGCATTCAATTTGGTTATTAAAACCTTCTACAAAATATCCATGTGCAAATGATATAGCCTTCGCTTCAGGCATATTGTTTATATCCAACGTAAATATTCTTCCAATTTTGCACTAATTATTTATACCATGTGTAAATAATATACCATTGATTATTTATACCATTTAGCCTTCACGTTAGGCATGTTTATATCCAATGTAAACATTCTTCTAATTCTATTGACCGTTGCAACCATGCTGAATTGGTTATTGAAACCTTCTACATAACATCTACCAAGGTTAAACCTCACTTACTAGCCTTTCTCAACCATTTTTAATGGTTTCAATATGACGTACATTAACCATGTACTTTATTTTTTCATCCTTGTAGATAACGGCACCTTACCAACATGCATAATAGAATGTGTAGTATCATCACATATCTTCACATGACCTTTTTCATTTTTTATGTATCTCTAAAGCACTCACCATGACTAGTCATATGATTAGAAGCACACGAACCAACACACCATTTTTAATGGTTTTAATATGACGTACATTAACCATGTACTTTATTTTTTCATCCTTGTAGATAACGGCACCTTACCAACATGCATAATAGAATGTGCAGTATCATCACATATCTTCACATGACCTTTTTCATTTTTTATGTATCTCTAAAGCACTCACCATGACTGGTCATATGATTAGAAGCACATGAACCAACACACCACACATTTATAGGATTTTTTGCATATGTAGTCATGGAAGTAAGTTGTATCACAAAAAGCTTACTTCTACATTTGGCTTGCTTACTTGAAGATGCATAGTTTCCTTGCTCAACTTCCCACTTTTAATGTCAAATTGTGCTTTTTATGGTAATCCTTTGCTGTATGACCTAGTTTGCCACAAATGATAGCACTCCTTTCTAGTTCCGCTCTGATTTCTTTGCCACCCACCTTGGTCTCTCTTGCTCCCCCTATCTCTAGAGGAGCCGCTTCCACGTGTTTGTTAGATTCTTGTTATTTGTTACTGACCCACTAAAATGGCATGTACCTTGATACTAATCTGCCTCTACCTCTACTTGTGTCCATGTATTCTCTTGCATATTTCTAGTAGATGATTTATTCCTAGCATTCATCTCCTCAATAAAAAGAAGGGCTATAAGATCCTCAAATTTTAGAAAGTTTTCCTTAGTTTGGATAGATGTCTGAAATTGATCATACTCTTGGGGGCCAAGCCCATTCAATGTGACCGACACCAAGTCATTGTCATCAAGACAAGCTCTAATAGAGTCCAAGATCTACAAGCCCTTTAACTTTCAATGAGTAACTATTGATACTCATTTTATTCCTTTGCACATTATGTATCTCTTTATTCAATTGCATCTTGCTTGTCTTGATACTTATGCTATATATAGCTTAGCCAAGGTATCCCATGCATCTTTAGGTGTCATTGCATCTTGTATATATGACCAATTATAGCATCTTTCTTCAACTTCATCTTTCTTGCCTTGATACTTGTGCTATACAACTTAGCCAAAAGTATCCCCCATGCATCCTTAGGTGTTGTTGCACCTTTTATATATGGTCAATTATAGCATGTGACATGCTAATAGACAACCAATACATCACTTTGCTGACTCTCTTATACCATAACTTCTTAAAGGCCTCCGCCGCCTATTCAGAAATGACATTTTCTTCTAGAAGCTCTGGCTCCTTCTCATCACGTGAAATAAACTCCTAGTATCCTTTTCCTCCCAGGAGGAAGTCTCTCATCCCAAACTTCTATGCTTGGAAGTTGTTCTTATCCATCTTCTCACTCACAATCTGGGATAGATTATTAGACATGATTATCTACATCATTAACTTACTAAACAGTGCTTGTAGAAACTTCTACAGTTACAACAAACTTGAATCTCACACATTGAGCTCCTATAGTACTATAAATGTGTTATACTATAGATATATATGGACCAGTCACAAAAATATAAATCTACCAAAAACTTTCAAATCTCACATTCTCTTCACATACTTTCTTGCACTAATTTTTTTTCGCAAACTTACACCAAACCAGAAATTCGACATCCACATTCAAAATCAACACTTTCACAGAGTGCTTTGTAGAAAATTTTTAGAGCTAAAACGGGACTTGAAATGGCCTCAAATCCAAATTTTAAAATCACTAAGGTCCTCTGGATGTTACTACCCACATAATGCAATGTCCCTTTGCTTCACTACAGAAGGTGGCTCAAGATGTGTACTGTTGTGCATGCCTGCTCTGCTCTTGCCTAGCTGCTTACAAAGATTTTCTTCCACATTAAAGAGAAAGAGAATGAGTTAACCTTACCCATGTACCACTTCCTTTTCTTGCCTTGATATCTTTATGCAAATAAACACTCTAATACCACAATAAGAATGTGGGGAAGAGGGTGGGATTACGCTTCTTAACAAGCATACACACACACAGACAAACAAGAGTAGATAAGCACATAGGAGATATGGATGGTTAAATTTTCTTCTAGTCTCTTTGTTTTCCCTTCATTTTTTCATATGGCTTTAGGCCCAAGATCCTCCCATATTTACCATTTTCACCACCCATATAGGTGTTTTTTTATCTGTACGTAGGTGAGGCCATTGAGAAAGCACCATGTGGGGTTTTAAACCGAAGATGTCTTGGTACTGATCAAACATATCTACCACTTGAGCTATCACCTCATTGTCTTTATTTTATTCTCTTCTCTTCTCTACAACCACAACATAAAGATAAGAGTACATACTATAAGGAAATGTACTCTCTTACTATAACATACAAAGGTCGATCCATAGTGTGAACCCAATTACATGAGTTGGCACTAAAGCTATGCCAACTCATCTAGTTGGGTTCGCTACATGAGTTAGCACTATAACTATGCCATAACTCTAATATACAAATCACATAGCCTTTAAACCACTCGTGACATATCACCCACCATAACCTCACTAACCATGCTAGTGGGGTGGAGCTTTCATCTCGGCATACCACCCATATCTGCACTAGTTGATCTCAATATCTCAACATACATGCGATTTATTTTTTTAGGGATGGAATTACGTTTCAAATGACTTATAATTTGAGACCTTTCGTGTTTCCTTAAGGAATGAGGAATATCAGTGAAGAATTTCCCTGTTTATCTGACTCTAAGAAGTCAGTGTTAAAGCCATCTTTATGTGTTACCCACACTAGTTAACATCATTTCTAAGCATGGTTACGCTTATTGTAACTCATTTTTATGTAACCGTGCTAAGCGCTTCATGTAAAAGATATATGGGATGATCGAGCTTACGACTTGTGTAATGTCGGCCACCACAGGAATAAACCTAGGTAACTAGAGCTAGGAAATGAGTTTTGGGCCCCCAACTATGAAATGGGCAGGCTGGCCATTGTGAAAAGATAGCTCATGGATATAAGTGACTTATGAAATATGAAAAGGGAAAATCCCATTATCGCAATTAAGTTTTCCTTCTCTCTCTCTCTCTCTCTTACTCTCTTGTGGCTATGGTGGTAGGCTTGTGTAGGTTTATGCTTACTTACTTGATTGTTGTTATGTGCATGTAGGTTTATGCTTTCTTACTTGATTATTGTTGTGTGCATGTAGGTTTATGCTTTCTTACTTGATTGTTGTTGTGTGCATATAGGTGATGGCTTCTTGTATTGCTTCTTCTTCTTCATCCTCTTCTTGTCTTCTCCCTCATATCACTCTTGCACATATGAAGGCATAGAGTAGAGGCTCCCTTCCTCTTTGCTTATACCTAGCTTGTGAAAGCTCCATTTGAGTGACACAAGTGAAGGTGGAGTGAGCCCTAGCGGCATCACATAGGAGAGTTAACTCTCATTAGGGTTGGCTAAGTGCTAGTCCTTGAACCAATCCTTGCATGGTCTTCTTTCTCTTACTCTCTCCCTCTCTTTGTGCAAGGTATCATGTTTGATTAGGTGAACATATTTCACGTCAATGCCGAGGCATTTAGCTTAGGATCCTCCACATTCTATCACTACTAGAGTCTTGATTTGCCCGGTTGGAAAGCAAATCCACCGGTAGGAGTATGTTTTGTTATGCTTGTTTGTTTGATTTGATCTTGTTTCTCTTTGATAAATGGAGTTAAATGGAGCATGAAGAGCTTTAAAGTCTTCGTCAAAAGCGAGAGCTACAAGTAAAGTGCCTAATCTTGCTCTTGAAGTTCAATAATTTTTGTTTCCTTCAAAATCAGATAAAAACTACATAAGTAGCTTAATCTTAGGTCAATAGGTTCTGTCAAGCATTCTAGGGATCATTTGATAGCTTGGGGTTAGCTCAATCCACCCAGAAAAAGAAAATCACAAAAAACATCAAGGAAAATCCAAAATCACTTATCTTGTGAACGTTCTGTGAGAATTGGAAAGAACACTTTGCCTTGGAATAAGCACCTCAAACATGTCGATGAAGAAACCACTCAAAGACTTTATCACTTCAAATTGAACCACCTCAATCTGTACTACTCATTGAAAACTCCAACACTTCTTCACACACTTCCACACTTACATCTGAGCGTCACTTTTTTCTTCACACCAACACTTCTAAAAAGGTTCTACTTAGCTTTAAAAAGAGCAAGGTAAAAGAACCTTCCCAAATGTACTCAATGATACCCATAACTTTGGCAAAGAATACATGAAACCCACCTTCTATGAAGCTCTCTAAACAAACCATGCGTTAAACCATGGTTGAAATCTCACAAAATATTATTAGTACACCCTCACAATGAATCAAAGATGAAGCCCTCCTCTCGGATTTTAATTATGTGTGTGAATCCCCAATTTTAAAAAGGAAAGAGGTTTGACTCTCTTTTTATGATGCTGGAAAAAGAAAACCTAAGCTGTATTACTGGCATCATTATTTATTATGTTAATATGGGTTCTTGTGTATAGGTGGGTTTTGGTTTCTTGGCTTGGAAAGCATAGAAAAGAAATGCATATGAACATAGTATAGAAGGAGGGCACATAAATTAAAGTTATTAATAATATTATCTTCGTGTCTGCACCTCTGAACCTTTAAGAAAACTATGTACCATCGTGAGATGAAGAGCAGGTAGCCCAACCAATGGAAGCGTCACCACCATCGCCCTTCCTAGCAAAGCAGACATGTCATTGTCATCATTGCCATCATGAAGGAGCCATAGCATGTTTATGCTTATCCTTTCATGCTAATGCAAATGATACTTGTGATGCAAATGTACCCAACTATACCTTTGCCAGACGACACCAAGATCTTTTTCTTCACACTGCATATGCTCTTTCAAGGAGTGCTAGCACTTGTTACAAAAGGGTAAATTAGCATGAGCATTAACAAGGACTTAACTAGTGAAGACTTAGATCTAGCATGAATAGATGAGCTACCAAGCAATGTAAACTTGTCCATAGTCAATAGCCTACTTAGAGAGACCTATAGCATATATATTAGGTATCCAAAGAAGAAGAAGAAGAGAGCTAGTGAGAAAACCCAAGAAGAAGAAGATGTAATACAAGAATTAAGTGACGAGACAAGGGAGAAACGACTGAGCAGGGAGCTAAAGAGAAATTAACTCTTTGTGTGAACATCTCCGATTTAGAACACAAACCTAGCCATTTAGCCATTCAACTAGCTACCACACACTAGGGTTTGGTAGACAAATTAGAACTAGAGACCATTGCATTTTCCACTTGCAGTGGATATTGAGAGAGGCCCTAGAACACAAAATGTTACAAAGATCTTAGGAAATATTTCATTTTGTGCAATGGTATGAAGGTAGGCTTTTTCCCAAGAGTCAAGAAAGAGCTATAGGACCTAGAGACGTTGTAGGATGAATGAGCTTCTCACTTGTGAATAGAGTGATTCTCATTTTGATTGATAGGCCCATTAGTAAGACAAAACTTAGGATCACTATAGGGAGATTAGCATACTATAGACAGATCATAAGTAATTTTGCTAGTGTAGTGCAACCTTTACAAAGTGTTGTTAGTGGGTCTTGTGAGTGTTTACCAACAATCTATGAGGTGATTAGTTACATAGAAGAGAAGATAGATTGGAGTTAAGGAGAGAATAGTTAGAGTTAGATGGATGAGTGGTAAAACCAGTAGAGAAGTGAGAAATAGAGAAAGAGAAGAACATTGGGAAACATGTAAATAAGAGACTTGTTGAGTGTTTGGAAGAGTTAAACGAACTACTAGGGGAAAGACATAAACGAACATCATGAGCATTTAGAAATTTAAACAAGGACGAATTACGAGGAGTACACCCTGTATAAGTGAGAACGATCCCTCATACTGGGACATATTAGTTTCAAGTGACAACAAGGGTTATCAACATGACGCAAGCCCTATTTAAAGAGAAAGTAGAAAGAGGAACACGAAGGAGAGGAAGGTAGTGTTCAAGGAAACTTACCCTCTCCATGTATTCAAGAAAGACATAGCACCTTAGAAACTTATGAGGATTTTGGATGTAGATAATTATTTCATGTACCAAGAGGGAAAGCGCTTGATTTCTTCGAAGAAGAAGACTCAAGATTAGGTTTACTTTCTAACCCTACACTTTTACACTCGACAAACATTGCCTCCACATCAAATGTGTTACCAATAAGAATTTGAATGCCACAATAACAAAGCCTTAACATTGACATGATCCAATGTCGTTCCCTCCCCATCGACATCCACTTCACCACCACAAGGTTCTTCATCTTCAAGCTGCATATCTGCATCTACTTCCATACCAAACTAACTACTGGTAAGGCATCAACACAAAGAAAGCCACAACCTACCCTTAAAGTGGGTCCCTAAAGCTCTCAAATCACTAACTCACTATCAAAAAAACCAGGAGGCCCCTCACAACAAAAATTAATCCAAACCACATATTTCCTCTTGATGAATTCCAACTTGTCTTCTTCAAGCTCAAGGATACTACAAGGGTAACACATGGATTTGGGTGCCGAAGAGGATGTAGATGTCTATAGCCTCATCATTCATAGAAAGATATGTCATGGCCAATCAATTAGAGAAGACAAGGGAAAACAAAATGATATACCTTCATTGCCAACATCCCACAAGATTTAGATCCCACAAGATTTTGATTTCGAAAGTTGTTCAAAAGATGGCCTGCCCCTTAAGAAAAGAAGACTCTCACAAAGCCTCCAATTCCCATGCGACCTCTACAAGTTCCTCAATGCCTACTTAATCTCCATTTTCAAAATTACTTTAGGAAGGCCTAGTACTTGAGGAAAAGCATGCTACCCAACAAGTTCTCACATCAATGTCAACGTGCAAGTCCTATCCATGCTTATGAAAGCATATTACCGCCTTTAAGTGTTGATTACTAAACAACATCAACAACCAAGTGCACACCAAAGCAAGAGTGGTCTCAAGTGGATAAAAGCTGGAGAGGATGGCTACAGAAATCTTACATAAGCCTCCATGAAGTCTAGTGATGACCTGCCAGTAGTAGGAAGGGGGCGTTTCAATAAAGCCTAAATCTTTACCCCTAAGTTATGCTCCCCGACCAATTTCATGTCCATATCTCAGGAGGGCACCTATTGGAAAAAGCTAACCCATGACAATATAGCTTGCACCAACAGTGTATAGCAATATAGCACCTATACATATACTAAAAATCTAACTAACCATTTAAAAAAATTTAAACAGATAATGAGAAAGAGCACATGTCAAAATAAGAGAATGAAGTATGACTCTATTGTGACTAGAGGCCATGAGCATGGACTTTTCATGGATTTTGAGTGACCTATCCTAGACCCGGATTATCTGGAATGGTATTGTCAAGGGAATCTAAGTATTCCTCCTTTCCAAACCCACTCACGCTATTTTTATGCACCACTAGAGGAGCAATGTTGTGGAGCCACCTTTGTGGACCTGTTCTACCTACAGTTTCATCCCCTTGCACCATGTTTTACCCGTGATGAGTGTTGCATGTTGTACGCAATGTCCTACTTATGCTGGCACCGTAGAACTTATTTTAGGTGCTATGGGGCATGACTATTATAGTCCATGGTAGGAGATATACCACAACAACATGATAACGTGAGTGTACTTTATCTAGTGGGAGAACCCTATCAAGTAAGAAATGCATAGGAAGAGCTTGTAGAGCAGGGAAGGAGGGCAAGAACTTGTGCACTTACACCATCATTCTATGAAATAATGTTACCGACTCCTTATCTCTTCTAGAGCCTGGTGGATCATTTCCTAGACAGCTTAGCTAGCGGTAGCCACCTAGCTCACACCCATGCCATATCACAGTGAGGATAAACTTAGACCGTTGTCTCGTATACTAGAGGAGACATATATATTAGAAGCAAACCCAAGTGAGGGGAGAAATCAACTTAGTGACGTCGAATCAGAGTATGCTTACGAGCTATGGTTATATGATAATGAGCATACTAGATGAGTTTGATTTACAGGTTATTGAGGTGCAGTCATGTAGACCAAATCTACATTTACAACTTACATTGGATGTAAAACCTCGATATGGACCGGATTTTTCCACTTGCTCAGGTGTATCCTAACTCACTCTCAACTTTGAAACTATTCTTGCATATCATTACATACATTCATAGAACTAAAAGACCTTATAACTGGGCAAAATTTTATTTCTAAGTACCACTTAGAAAAACTTTAAGGCTATATTCTTTCTTAGACTTAGTAATGTTCCTACCTGACTGACCTTAAATTATGCCAATGGAGTATGCGAAGTACTCTCACTTAGCTTTTAGTGACCTTTAGCTCAATTTTAGGTGAGAAAATAAAAAATAAACAAAAAAATTATAGAAAAGACAAGAAATAAATAAATAAATAAACATAAAAGCCTAAGAAGGTAACTATCAGCATATAGGATCTTGGTCAGACTCTGGGTTACTAGTGATGGTACCTTACGACCGATTCCTTGTTTCTTATGGGGAAGAACCTTGTGTCGTGAAAAAACTAATAAACATTGTCGTCTTATGTTGCAAGGGAGGCAGCGGCGGCGGCGGGGCAGAGTGGAGCTCTCGAGTGCTCCTACAGGGGTGGTGCAACCTACAAGGATCCTAAGCACAAGAATTCATGAGGTGAGTGACAAACCCTGTCCCTACATTTGTGAGCTAGGTCATGGAACATTGGCTTCTCAGTTGAGCTATTTTATGCTCCCAAGTGTGGTTGGGAAAATACCCATGACATTGGTCCCTGCACTCTTTCTATGGTGCAAGGGCTTTCCATATTGACCTACATATCAAGCAGGGGGAGATGTTAACCCCATTTTTGGTGATTAACTAGGTGGAAGACTTTGGTGGGCCTTATAAAACAAATTATTACCTGAGTAGTAGAAAAACGTGCACGAGTAATATAAATTTTTGGTGCTTTGTAATAATGTCCAACCAAGGTGGACATTAGCCACTTAATAGTGGTTAATGAGGCAAAACATATTTGATAGGTTTCTCTGACACATATTTAATGAATCATCCAAAGTCATTTTCAGTGATCGGTATCAACCAATCTATTCATTTGGGCCACTTTGTAATTTTGCCTACTCGATTAATTCTTTAGCATTTTATGTAACTCTATTAATTTTTCTCTTCTTATGCACTCATAATGGTGTAAACAAGGGACACATGAGCTAAGTGTAATGCCGACATCAAAGGCATGTATATTAGTCAGCCTAGGACACACATACATGCAGTGTATGACCCCCCATATCGAAATATGCTTGGATAGGTGTTGTTCATGATGATGACAAGGCTTAGTGGTGCAAGTGCTTGAGGTAGTTGTGACTATTCTTGTTGGGTGTTTCTACTAAATGGAGAGCCTGTGTGTATATTGCATGTGTCTTGAATAGGTTTAGGGCTAAAGATGTGCCCATGTGGAGCTCCATACAATGAAAACTCCACCACATTGCTTTTTTCTTCAACTCTTATTTTTCTACTTTCTTCAACTCTTACCATATGCATCTTGTTTTGCTGCACCCTTGGATAAGCGTTTTGTAATAACTTCTTACATCTAAACCATTAGAAAGTACTAGATGAGGCATGGCATGGAGGTGAGACATATAAACCATTAGAAAGTAGTAGATGATGCCTACCTAGCATGGGGGTGAGACTTACCAACCCACATTGGTTCCAAAGATACAAACAATCGCATAGAAGGACATGATAAAGGGCTTGTAGGAAAGCTAATGACCGGATCACTACTTGACATCAAAGGGTTTCCAAAACCCGATATCTGGCATGTCCCTGAAAGTGTGCATCTTGTTTTTGCAGCACCCTTGGATAAGGGTTTTGTCATAACATCTTACATAGAAACCATTAGAAATTACTACATGAGGCATGGCATGGAGGTGAGACATATAAACTATTATAAAGTAGTAGAAGACGCCTAGCATGGGGGTGAGACTTACCAACCCACATTTGTTCTAAAGATACTACTAGTCGCATAGAAGGACATGATAAAGGGCTTGTAGGAAAGCTAATGATCGGATCATCGCTTGACATCAAAGGGTTTCAAACACCCGATATCTAGCATGTCCCTGAAAGTGACCACCTTGTTGGCTGTGGAATTATTTGACCATGCCATAAGATCTATCGAGGAGAAGTCCGAACCTTCATTGAGGTCAAAGAATATATGCTCTTTTCTTATCCATGGGTTCTTGGAGGCACCTTCGAAAAATGAGGATAATGAGCTGGAAGAAACATGTGGCCACTATAGCTCGATCTAAGAGACCTTGGTTTAGTAGACCTCATTAAAACTCTTCATTCAAAGCTACATCTCTATGGTGGTGAGTGATATGGGTCAGACAATATATCTAGATGGGTCTCTTTCCTTCCATGCACAAAAATTTGCAGTAGGACCACCTTCTTTTGGTTGGCATGAACCTAGGGTCAATGTAGACTTTTGTAAGTGTGGCCATGTACTCTTGCCACCTTTGAGCATTAAGGAAATAGTGCATGATGCTACATCACTCCGGTTTTACTACTTGGGTTATACTCCTATGTGACCTACAACTGTGTAATTCCTTGGATCAATAAAGCCTTTGTTGTGCTGCAGGCTGTCTATCTTCCACTGAGCAAACATGTGATCAATGTGTTTCACCAGATCGATTTTGGCCAGGTCAAACAATGTATCAAGGCTATTATCAAAGTTTCCTTAGAAAGTGAGGTCCCACACATTGGTGGGTATGTGAGTTTTTATTCATGGATAGGCAAGGACATCCCAATCCTTCCTATTGTCTTCACTGGCTTCTTTCCTAAATTTTTGGCGATTGGAGTAGCATCGTGAAGAAAGCTCCACGTGGATGGCAAGGTGTCGGAGCAGTTGGTTGATATATCCCACATCATGAATTTTGGGGTTCAACTACAATATATATATAATGTAATACGGGCCCTTCCCCTTCCTCCCTCCACTTTGTAATTTTGCCTACTCGATTAATTTTTTAGCATTTTATGTAAATGTATTAATTTTTCTATTCTTATGCATTCACAATGGTGTAAACAAGGGACGCTTGAGCTAAGTGTAATGTCAACATCAAAGGGATGTACATTAGTCATCCTAGGACACACATACATGCAGTGTATGACACCCCATCTAGAAATATCCTTGGACAGGTGTTGTTCATGATAACGAGAAGGCTTAGTGGTGCAGGTGCTTGAGGTAGTTGTGCCTATTCCTATTGGATGTTTCTACTGAATGGAGAGCCCGTGTGTATATTGCACGTGCCTTGAATGGGTTTAGGGCTAAAGATGTGCCCATTTGGAGATCCTTACGATGAAAACTCCACCACATTGTTTTTTTCTTCAACTCTTATTTTTCTACTTTCTTCAACTCTTACCATATGTATCCTGTTTCTACAGCAGCCGTGGATAAGGGTTTCGTAATAACTTCTTACATATAAACCATTAGAAAGTACTAGATGAGGCGGTGAGACATATAAACCATTAGAAAGTAGTAGATGAGGCCTAGCATGGAGGTGAGACTTACCAACCCGCATTGGTTCCAAAGATACTACCAGTCACATAGAAGGACATGATAAAGGGCTTGTAGGAAAGCTAATGACCGGATCACCGCTTGACATCAAAGGATTTCCAAAACCCAATATCTCGCATGTCCCTGAAAGTGGCCACCTTGTTGGTCGTGGAATTATTTGAACATGCCATAAGATCTATCTAGCAGTAGTTGAAAACTTCATTGAGGTCAAATACCATATGCTCTTTGCTTACCCATGGGTTCTTGGAGAGGCACCTTCGGACAAATGAGGACGATGAGCTGGAAGAAATAACATGCAGTCACTATAGCAGGATCGAGGAGACCTTGGTGTAGTAGAGCTCATTAAAACTCTTCATTCAAAGCTGCATCTCTATGGTGGTGAGTGATATGGGTCAGACAATATATATAGATGGGTCTCTTTCCTTCCATATGTGCAAAACTTTGCACTAGCACCACCTTCTTTTGGTTGGCATGAACCTGGTGTCGATGTAAACTTCTCTAGGTGTGGCCATGTACTCTTGCCACCTTTGATCATTGAGGACATAGTGCATGATACGACATCACTTCGGTTTTACTACTCAAGTTGTACTCCTATGTGACCTGCAACTGTGTAATTCCTTGGATCAATAAAGCCTTTGGTGTTCCGCGGGTTGTCTATCTTCCACTGAGCAAACATGTGCTCCATGTGTTTCACCACCAGATGGATTTCGGCCAGGTCAAAGGGTGTATCAAGGCTATTATCAAAGTTGCCTTAGAAAGTGACGTCCTACACATTGGTGGGTATGTGAGATTTTATTCATGGGGATAGGCAAGAACACCCCGGCTCCTTTGTATTGTCTTCACTGGCTTCTTTCCTACTTTTTTGGCAATTGGAGTAGTGTCATCAAGAAAGCTCCATGTGGTTGGCAAGTGTTGTTCTTGATGATGACAAGGCTTAGTGGTGCAGGTGCTTGAGGTAGTTGTGCCTATTCCTATTGGATGTTTCTACTAAATGGAGAGCCCATGTGTATATTGCATGTGTCTTGAATGTGTTTAGGGCTAAAGATGTGTCCATGGGGAGCTCCTTACAATGAGAACTCCACCACATTGTTTTTTCATTTAACTCTTTTTTTTCTTTCTTCAACTCTTACCATATGCATCTTGTTTTTGCAGCACCCCTGGATAAGGGTTTTGTAATAACATCTTACATATAAACCATTAGAAAGTACTAGATGAGGCATGGCATGGAGGTGAGACATATAAACCATTAGAAAGTAGTAGATGAGGTCTATCATGGAGGTGAGACTTACCAACCTGCATTGGTTCCAAAGATACTACCAACCGCATAGAAGGACATGATAAAGGGCTTGTAGGCTAATCACCGGATCACCTCTTGACATCAAAGGGTTTCCAAAACCCGATATCTAGCATGTCCTTGAAAGTGACCACCTTGTTGGCCATGGAATTATTTGACCATGCCATAAGATCTATTTAAGAGAAGTTGGAACCTTCATTGATGTCAAAGACCATATTCTCTTTTCTTATCCATAGGTTCTTGGAGGCACCTCTAGAAAAATGAGGATGATAAGTTGGAAGAAACAACATGTGGCCACTATAGCAGGATCGAGGAGACCTTGGTGTAGTAGAGCTCATTAAAACTCTTCATTCAAAGCTGCATCTCTATGGTGGTGAGTGGTATGGGTCAGACAATATATCTAGATGACAATATATCTAGATGGGTCTTTTTCCTTCCATGCACAGAAATTTGCACTAGGACCACCTTCTTTTGGTTGGCATGAACCTAGGATCAATGTAGACTTCTCTACGTGTGGCCATGTACTCTTGAAACCTTTGATCATTGAGGACATAGTGCATGATACGACATCACTCCGGTTTTACTACTTGGGTTGTACTCCTATGTGACTTGCAACTGTGTAATTCCTTGGATCAATAAAGCCTTTGGTGTGCCACGGGTTGTCTATCTTGCATGATACAACATCACTCCGGTTTTACTACTTGGGTTGTACTCCTATGTGACCTGCAATCAACTGTGTAATTCCTTGGATCAATAAAGCCTTTGGTGTGCCGCAGGTTGTCTATCTTCCACTGAGCAAACGTATGATCAATGTGTTTCACCACATGGATTTCAGCCAGGTCAAAGCGTGTATCAAGGCTATTATCAAAGTTTCCTTAGAAAGTGAGGTCCCACACATTGGTGGGTATGTGGGTATGTGGGTACTCAATTAATTATTTACCATTTTAGGTAAATCTATTAATTATTCTATTCTTATGCACTCCTAATGGTGTGATGACGACAAGGCTTAGTGGTGTAGCTGCTTGAGGTAGTTGTGCCTAATCCTGTTGGATGTTTCTCCTAAATGGAGAGCCCGTGTGTGTATATTGAACGTGTCTTGAATGGGTTAAGGGCTAAAGATGTGCCCATGTGGAGCTCCTTACAATGAAAAGTCCACCACATTGCTTTTTTCTTTAACTCTTATTTTTCTACTTTCTTCAACTCTTATCAGATGCATCTTGTTTTTGCAGCACCCCTCGATAAGGGTTTTGTAATAACTTCTTACATATTAGCCATTAGAAAGTACTAGATGAGGCATGGCATTGAGGTGAGAAATACAAACCATTAGAAAGTAGTAGATGAGGCCTAGCATGGAGGTGAGACTTACCAACCCGCATTGGTTCTAAAGATACTACGACTCGCATAGAAGGACATGATAAAGGGCTTGTAGGAAAGCTAATGACCGGATCACCACTTGACATCAAATGGCTTCCAAAACCCGATATCTATCATGTCCTTGAAAGTGACCACCTTGTTGGCCGTGGAATTATTTGACCATGCCATAAGATCTATCTAGCACAAGATGGAACCTTCATTGTGGTCAAAGACCATATGCTCTTTTCTTATCCATGGGTTCTTGGAGGCACCTTTGGACAAATGAGGATGATGAGCTGGAAGAAACAACATGTGGCCACTATAGCAGGATTGAGGAGACCTTGGTGTAGTAAAGCTCATTAAAACTCTTCATTCAAAGCTGCATCTCTATGGTGGTGAGTGATATGGGTCAGAGAATATATCTACATGGGCCTCTTTCCTTCCATGTGCAGAAATTTGCACTAGGACCACCTTCTTTGGTCGGCATGAACCTAGGGTCGATGTAGACTTCTCTAGGTGTGGCCATGTACTCTTGCCACCTTTGATTATTGTGGATATAATTCATGATGCGACATCACTCTAGTTTTACTACTTGGGTTGTACTCCTATATGTGACCTGCAACTGTGTAATTCCTTGGATCAATAAAGCCTTTGGTGTGCCGTGGGTTGTCTATCTTCTAGTGAGCAAGCATGTGATCAATGGGTTTCACCAGATGGATTTCAGCCAGGTCAAACGGTGTATCAAGGCTATTATCAAAGTTTCCTTAGAAAGTGAAGTGCCACACATTGGTGGGTATGTGAGTTTTTATTCATGGATAGGCAAGGACACCCCAATCCTTCCTATTGTCTTCAATGGCTTCTTTCCTAAATTTTTGGCGATTGGAGTAGCATCATCAAGAAAGCTCCACGTGGATGGCAAGGTGTTGGAGTAGTTGGTTGATATATCCCACATCGTGAATTTTGGGGTTCAAATTAAATATATGTATATAATGTAATAGAGGCCCTTCCCCTTCCTCCCTCCACTTTGTAATTTTTCCTACTCGATTAATTTTTTAGCATTTTATGTAAATCTATCAATTTTTCTATTCTTATGCACTCATAATGGTGTAAACAAGGGATACTTGAGCTAAGTGTAATGTCGACATGAAAGGGATGCACATTAGTCAGCCTAGGACACACATACATGCAGTGTATGACCCGCCCATCTAGAAATATTCTTGGACAAGTGTTGTTCATGAATGATAACGAGAAGGCTTAGTGGTGCAGGTGCTTGAGTAGTTGTGCCTATTCCTATTGGATTTTTCTACTAAATGGAGAGCCCGTGTGTATATTGCACGTGTCGTTCTTGAATGGGTTTAGCGCTAAAGATGTGCCCATGTGGAGCTCCTTACAATGAAAACTCCACCACCTTGTCTTTTTCTTTAACTCTTATTTTTCTACTTTCTTCAACTCTTACCATATGCATCTTGTTTTTGCAGCACATCTGGATAAGGGATTGTAATAAATACTTACATATAAACCATGAGAAATAAATAGATGAGGCATGGCATGGAGGTGACACATACAAACCATTAGAAAGTAGTAGATGAGGCCTAGCATGGAGAGGTGAGACTTACCAACCCCCATTGGCTCCAAAGATACTACCATTCGCACACAGAAGGACATGATAAAGGGCTTGTAGGAAAGCTAACAACCGGATCACTGCTTGACATCAAATGGCTACCAAAACCCGATATCTAGCATGTCCTTGAAAGTGACCACCTTGTTGGCCGTGGAATTATTTGACCATGCCTTATTACGATCTATTTAGTAGAAGTTGGAACCTTCATTGAGGTCAAAGACCATAAGCTCTTTTCTAATCCATGGGTTCTTGGAGGCACCTCCGGACAAATGAGGATGATCAGCTAGAAGAAACAACGTGTGGCCACTATAGCAGGATCAAGGAGACCTTGGTGTAGTATAGCTCATTAAAACTCTTCATTCAAAGCTGCATCTCTATGGTGGTGAGTGATATGGGTCAGACAATGTATTTAGATGGGTCTCTTTTCTTCCACACGTACAAATTTGCACTAGGACCACCTTCTTTTGGTTGGCATGAACCTGGGTCGATGTAGACTTCTCTAGGTGTCACCATGTACTCTTGCCACCTTTGATCATTGAGGACATAGTGCATGATACGACATCACTCCGGTATTACTACTCAAGTTGGACTCCTATATATGTGACCTGCAATTGTGTAATTCCTTGGAGCAATAAAGCCTTTGGTGTGCCGTGGGTTGTCTATCTTCTGCTGGGCAAACATGTGATCAATGTATTCCACCAGATGGATTTCGGCCAGGTCAAAGGGTGTATCAAGGCTATTATTGAAGTTGCCTTAGAAAGTGAGGTCCTAGTCTCATTGGTGGGTATGTGAGTTTCTGTTCATGGACAGGCAAGGACACCCTGGCTCCTTCCTATTGTCTTCACTAGCTTTTTTCCGAATTGTTTGGCGATCGGAGTAGCGTCGTCAAGAAAGCTCCACGTGGATAGCAAGGTGTCCGAGAAACTGGTTGATATTGTAAGATTCCTCCCTCCGACTTTTAAGATGTGCAAGTGTAAAAACCTGTCCTTCTGATCTTTTAATTATTCCCCTCTCTGAAATAAAAGAAAGATCCTGTTTTACCCTGTTTTGGCCTAGAGAGAGAAAATATCTAGAGGGGGAGGTAATTCAAAATTGAGATATTTTTGGATATAAAAATTCCCCTAGTGTCTAAAATGGTTTCCCCTGAAACAGATATTCAAAAAGAAATTTTCAATGTGCAATTGGAATAAATTGAAATTAGGTAAAAAGGACCTTAGCCTAAGAGTCCACATTCTCTGAAATTTTTGAATTAAGGTTCCTATGGACCAATTAGATTAATCCAAATGTAGGGAGGAGATAAATTGAAGAATAAAAGGAAATCCCCCCAAAAATGAGTAAATACTCACATAAGATGAAGAGTTGACTAAAGAGTTGACTAAGGACAAGGTTATTAGTTAAAAAAGAAGAGATATTTAGAAGAAATGATGCATTTTTGACACCTCAGTGTGGGGGAGTTTCCCTCATGAAGGGGAAATTTTGTGAGTTTAATGCTATTTTTTTTATTTTTGTGGTTTAAAATAAGCATTAATAAAATTTAGGCGCCTATTTCACATGTGTGGTTGAGTTTTAAACTCACAAATAATGAGATATTTTCATCTCTCCTCTCTCCTGCTTCAACTAGATCCAAAAAGTAAGCTAAACTGACCTAAAAATGATCAAAAATTGACCAAACTGATCTAAAAAATTCTAGAATCAGTTTGCTTGGTTAGAGGCTCACTTTTTCCTATAAATGAAGCCTCCCCCTTTGTAAATGGTTAATAGTGTTTTATGCACTGTTACTCTACTTCTCTCCAGAGCCAAAAACAATGAATTTATTGATAATTCATTAGTTTTTTTACCATTTCCTATTCAAAAGAATTGGTGGCCACTCTTGTTACAAACAAGAGTAGATCCCTCAAACCATCAAGCCAAAGGAAAGCTCACAAAAATTCATGTAAGCTAGAAATCCTACTTTTTCTTTATTCTATTTAATGGTTTTTTAATTTTTATTTTCTTTATTCTATTTAATGGTTTTTTTAATTTTTGTTTTTCTTTCCAACATGGCTATGCCTTGTTGGAAAGGCTTTTCTCCTCTCTTCATTCTTGAATTCAGCCCTTCTTTATCCTAGATGTGTAATCAAATTGTTAGAATTAAACTTTTCATATTGTTCCTCTTTAAAAAATAAAATTTAATTAGTTTAGAATGCTTTAAATCATTTGGGATAATTTTTAAGTAACTTGAGAATGAAAAAAATTAAAAAATGGTCAGTCATATAAAGGAGGTTATGGTAAAATTTTCTTAAATTTTGTGAAATAAGTTTTATCTTTTATTATTCAAAACGAGTAATCCCCACCGCTTGTGTATTCTAAAAGTGTTATTTTTATTCTATGCATAGAAAAATATATATCAAAAATATTTTTATAATAAAGTGATATTTTTATTAGAATTAATTTCTATGCATAGAAAGATGCATATTGAAAATATTTTGATTATAAAAGTGTTACTTTCATAAAAATTAATTTTTATGCATAAATAGATGCATACTTTTTTGTAAATTTAAAAACGTTACTTTCATCAAATTTTAAATTTATGCATAAAAAGATGCATAAAAAATTTTATTTTTATCTCAAAAGAGTTATTCTCATCAATTTTGATTTTATGCATAGAAAGATGGATAAAGAAATTTATTTTTATTTCAAAAGAGTTGTTCTCATCAATTTTGATTTTATGCATAGAAAGATGCATAAAGATTTTTTTTTAATTTCAAAAGAGTTATTCTCATTAAAATTAAATTTATGCATAGAAAGATGCATAAAAGATTTATTTTTATTTCGAAAGTGTTATTCTTCTTAAAAATAAATTTATGCATAAATAGATGCATAAAAGATTTTTTTAAAATATAAAAGCGTTACTTTCATCAAATTTTAATTTTATACATAGAAAGATGCATAAAGAAATTTATTTTTATTTCAAAAGAGTTATTCTCATCAATTTTGATTGCATAAAGAAATTTATTTTTATTTCAAAAGAGTTATTCTCATTAAAATTAAATTTATGCATAGAAAGATGCATAAAAGATTTATTTTTATTTCAAAAGTGTTATTCTCCTTAAAATTGAATTTATGCATAAATAGATGATAATTTTTTTTATAAAAACGTTACTTTCATTAAATTTTGATTTTATGCATAGAAAGATGCATAAAAAAATTATTTTTATTTCAAAAGAGTTATTCTCATCAATTTTGATTTTATGCATAGAAAGATGCATAAAGAAATTTATTTTTATTTTAAAAGAGTTATTCTAATCAATTTTGACTTTATGCATAGAAAGATGCATAAATAAATTTATTTTTATTTCAAAAGAGTTATTCTCATTAAAATTAAATTTATGAAAGATACATAAAAGATTTATTTTTATTTGAAAATGTTATTCTCCTTAAAACTGAATTTATGCATAAATAGATACATAAAAGATTTTTTTTAAAATAAAAGTGTTACTTTCATCAAATTTTGATTTTATGCATAGAAAGATGCATAAAGAAATTTATTTTTATTTCAAAAGAGTTATTCTCATCAATTTTGATTTTATGCATAAAGAGATGCATAAAGATATTTATTTTTATTTCAAAAGAGTTATTCTCATTAAAATTGAATTTATGCATAAAAAGATGCATAAAAGATTTATTTTCATTTCAAAAGTGTTATTCTCCTTAAAATTAAATTTATGTACAAATAGATGCATAAACGAATTTTTATAAAAGTGTTATTTTCCACTGAAGTTGTTCTTATGCGTAAATAGATGCGTAAAGAATCTTTATATCAAAAATAAGAATTCTCTTACATTCTATAAATGATGTGATAAGAATAGAAGTGATGAGAATGAGAGGTAAATAGATGTAATGAGATGGGATACGAATCAGATAGATGGGAATGAATGGATGGATGGATGTGATGAGAATAGAAGTGATGAGAATGAGAGGTAAATAGATGTGATGAGACGAGATGCGAAGCAGATAGATGGGAAAGAATGGATGGATGGATGCGATGAGAATAGGAGTGACGAGAACGTGAGGTGAATAGATGTAATACGAATCAGATAGATGGGAATGAATGGATGGATGGATGCGATGAGAATAGGAGTGACGAGAATGTGAGGTGAATAGATGTGATGAGATGTAATGCGAATCAGATAGATGGGAAAGAATGGATGGATGGATGTGATGAGAATAGAAGTGATGAGAATGAAAGGTAAATAGATGTGATGCGAATCAGATAAATGTGAATGAATAGATGAGATGTGATGTCATGTAAATGAGGATGTAACTGAATAATATAGGATGTGAATGAATGTGATAACATGTAAATCGAGATGTGAATGAACGATAAGGGATATGAATAAATGTGTTAGCATGTGAATGAATGAGATGTGATGTGAAATGAATGAGATGTGATGTGAAATGAATGTGATAAGATGCGATGTAAACTGGATAGATGTTAATGTATGTGAAGTGATGAGATGAAGTAGATGTGATCTGATGAGGATAAATGAGGAAATAAGTGATGAGATAGAAAAAGATGTGATTAGATGAGAATGAAAATACTTATGAAATGAAAGTGGATTGATGTGTGGGTGATGTGGATGGATGTAGGGATGATGTGGATTGATGTGTGGGTAATGTGGATGGATGTATGGAGATGATGTGGATTGATATGTGGGTAATGTGGATTGACGTGTGGATTGATATGGATGGATGAGTGGATAATAAGGATTGATGTGGATGATGTGGATGGATGTATGGATGATATGGATTGATGTGGATGGATGTATGGATGATATGGATTGATGTGTGGGTAATGTGGATTGACGTGAATAGATATATGGATGATGTGGATTGATGTGTGGATAATGTGGATGTGAATGGATGTATGGATGATGTGGATTGACGTATGGATTGATGTGAATGGATGTATGGAAGATGTGGATGGATGTGTGGATAATGTGGATTGATGTGGATGGATGTATGGATGATGTGGATTGGTGTGGATGATGTGGATGGATGTATGGATGATGTGGATTGATGTGTGGATGATGCGATTGGATGTGATTTGATGTGGGAATGATATGATGTGATAGGGATCGATGAAGAAATTTTTTTTAATGGGAAGATGAGAAAAGATGGGGACTAATGTGAAAGAATGTGGAGTGATGAGAAAAAATTAGAAATATTGTTGGAACTGTATTTGTATGTGAAATCTGTTTTTAAATGAGTGTTTTATGTCAAGAATGCTAGGGAAGCATTTTGACCGTCTTGTGAATGAGGTCATGGAGACCTATCTGTTAAAGTTGCAACTACTGTGACAGAGAGTGAATGGAGGACGTCTCGCATGTAGCAAGGTCGGCCGAGGTCTTGACCAGCCTCGGTTTGATTTAAATGGTGAGCTTCCGGTATAGTGGATGAGGGACCAAGGAAGCGGCCTAGAGTGAAGCGTTAGGTGACCTGCCGAGAAGGATCCTAGAGGGTGCTGATCATACGGTGCTCGAGCTCTGGGTCACTGAAGATACCCACATACGTCGGGGAAGATATTGGAACAAGGAGTGAGAGTTGTTTTCTGAATTCGGACATGGATCTGGTTGATTGACCTTGCTGGTCCTCAACGGATGAGTCCATGGCTCTTTTATATAGATCCGTTGGTGCTGATCTTCAACGGAGATTCCATTTTTGATATGTGAATATATTGCCGGTTACTATGAGCTAGGAACAATCGAAAAGGCCCTTGAGGGGACAGGTTGTGAGCGTTCTGGTTGCCAATGATGCCATAGGTACACTGATGATGATGAAGGAATGATTGGAAATAAGAATTCAACCGGAGATTTTAAGGATTGTGATCAGTGACACAATGGTTTCATTAAAAGATTGTTTTTAGAAGATGCTGATTCTGTGAAAAATGCAAGTTCATATTGGGTGTGTAAGTGGTGTGACTAGTTTTAAGTTTGCATGAATATTCGGCTAGGGGGCCTGGGAACTCTTTTCCCTGGTACCTGGGACAAAATCTAACCGAATTCTTAATTGGATTCTATCATTACAGTGGTTGGGCGGTTGGCTAACCCACACGGGACTTAGGCTGGATTGATGGATACTTAAATTGAGACTCAATTCTGTTATGGTACGATAGATGAAGTAAATCTCAGACAAAAATTGTTCTATGGAAAAGAATCAACGGTTGTGCCTCTCAATGAGGAAAAAAGCATTGGTGTCTATGATCCAAGTGTAATTTTTTTCCTAATCTGATTTGGGACACTTACGGGTTCAGTTAGATCAGTTCAGTTCCTTAGAGAAAAGTTATCCTGGAGGAATCGCCCGTGCTCTTCGGGCAAGGGAAACTTTTCCGGGATCGGTTTTGGAAGAACCGATGGATTAGTCTCTTGTCCGAATATCTGTGGTAGGCGAGGCCCCGAGTGTGAGACCCTGCCCCGCGCAAGAAGTGCTACTTCTGCTGCTAGAACCCCTGAATTTGTTGCGCGGTGGGGATAGGGACCTCACAGATATATCCCACGTTGTGAATTTCGAGATTTAAATATAATGTAATAGGAGTCCTTCCCCTTGATCCCTCCACTTTGTAATTTTGCCTAATCGATTAATTTTTTAGCATTTTATGTAAATGTCTTGATTTTTATATTCTTATGCACTCATAATGGTGTAAACAAGGGATGCTTGAGTTAAGTGTAATGTCGACATCAAAGGGATGTACATTAGTCATCCTAGGACACACATACATGTGTATAACCACCCCATCTAGAAATATGCTTGGACAGGTGTTGTTCATGATGACGATAAGGCTTAGTGGTGCAGGTGCTTAAGGTAGTTGTGCCTATTCGTGTTGGATGTTTCTACTAAATGGAGAGCTTGTGTGTATATTTCACGTGTCTTGAATGGGTTTAGGGCTAAAGATCTGCCCATGTGGAGCTCCTTACAATAAAAACTCCACCACATTCGTTTTTTCTTCAACTCTTATTTTTTACTTTCTTCAACTCTTACCATATGCATCTTGTTTCTGCAAACACCCCTAGATAAGGGTTTTGTAATAACTTCTTACATATAAACCATTAGAAAGTACTAGATGAGGCATGGCATGGAGGTGAGACATATAAACTATTAGAAATTAGTCAATGAGGCCTAGCATGGAGGTGAGACTTACCAACCCGCATTGGTTCCAAAGAAAATCTAGATGGGTCTCTTTCCTTCCATGCACAAAAATTTGCACTAGCACACTGGATGTAGACTTCTCTAGGTGTGGCCATGTACTCTTGCCACCTTTGATCATTGAGGACATAGTGCATGATATGACATCACTCCGGTTTTACTACTCAGGTTGTACTCCTATGTGACCTGCAATTGTGTAATTCCTTGGATCAATAAAGCCTTTGGTGTGCCGTGGGTTGTCTATCTTCCACTCAGCAAACATGTGATCCATGTGTTTCACCAGATGGATTTCGGCCAGGTCAAAGGGTGTATCAAGGATATTATCGAGGTTGCCTTAGAAAGTGAGGTCCTACACATTTGTGGAAATGTGAGTTTTTGTTCATGGATAGGCAAGAACACCCCGGCTCCTTCCTATAGTCTTCACTGGCTTCTTTCCTACTTTTTTCGCGATTGGAGTAGCGTTGTCAAGAAAGCTCCATGTGGATGCCAAGGTGTCCAAGCAGTTGGTTGATATCTCCCACATCGTGAATTTTGGGCTTCAAATTATTTATATATATATATAGGGGCCCGTCCCCTTCATCCTTCCACTTTGTAATTTTTCCTACTCGAATAATTTTTTACCATTGTATGTAAATGCATTAATTTTTCTATCCTTATGCACTCATAATGGTGTAAACAAGGGACGCCTAAGCTAAGTGTAATGCCGACATCAAACGAATGTACATTAGTTAGCCTAGGACACACGTACGTGTAGTATATGACCGTCCCATCTAGAAATATTCTTGGACATGTGTTGTTCATGATGACAACAAGGCTTAGTGGTGCAAGTGCTCGAGATAGTTGTGCCTATTCCTCTTGGATGTTTCTACTAAATGGAGAACCCTTGTGTATATTGCACGTGCCTTCAATGGGTTTAGGGCTAAAGATGTGCCCATGTGGATCTCCTTACAATGAAAACTCCACCACATTGTTTTTTTCTTTAACTCATATTTTTCTACTTTCTTCAACTCTTACCATTTGCATCTTGTTTTTGCAACACCCCTTGATAAGGGTTCTGTGTAATAACTTCTTACATATAAACCATAAGAAAGTACAAGATGACTGGCATGGAGGTGAGACATACAAACCATTAGAAAGTAGTAGATGAGGCCTAGCATGGAGGTGAGACTTACCAACCTGCATTGGTTCTAAAGATACTACCACTCGCATAGACGCACATGATAAAGGGCTTGTAGGAAAGCTAATGACCGGATCACCACTTGACATCAAATGGCTTCCAAAACCCGATATCTAGCATGTCCTTGAAAGTGAGGACCTTTTTGGCCGTGTAATTATTTGACCGTGCCATACGATTTATCTAAGAGAAGATGGAACCTTCATTGAGGTCAAAGACCATATGCTCTTTCCTTATCCATGGGTTCTTGGAGGAACCTCCGCACAAATGAGCATAATGAGCTGGAAGAAACAACGTGTGGCCACTATAGCAGGATTGAGGAGACCTTGGTGTACTAGAGCTCATTAAAACTCTTCATTAAAAGCTGCATCTCTATGGTGGACTTCTCTAGGTGTGGCCATGTACTCTTGCCACCTTTGATCATTGAGGACATAGTGCATGATGCGACATCACTCTCATTTTACTACTTGGGTTGTACTCTTATGTGACCTGCAACACAATTGTGTAATTCCTTGAATCAATAAATCCTTTGGTGTGATGCGGGTTGTCTATCTTCCACTGAACAAACATGTGATCCATGTGTTTCACCAGATGGATTTCGGCCAGGCCAAAGGGTGTATCAAAGCTATTATAGAAGTTGCCTTACAAACTGAGGTCCTACACATTGGTGGGTATGTGAGTTTTTATTCATGTACAGGCAGCAAGGACACCCCGGTCCTTCCAATTGTCTTCACTGGCTTCTTTCCTAATTTTTTGGCGATTGGAGTAGCGTTTTCAAGAAAGCTCCACATGAATGGCAAGGTGTCGGAGGAGTTGGATTATATATCCCACATCGTGAATTTTGGGGTTCAAATTAAATAAATATATATATATAATGTAATAGGGGCCCTTTCCCTTCCTCCCTCCACTTTGTAATTTTGCCTACTCGATTAATTTTTTAGCATTTTATGTAAATCTATTGATTTTTCTATTCTTATGCACTCATAATGGTGTAAACAAGGGATGTTGAGCTAAGTGTAATGCGAACATCAAAGGGATGCACATTAGTCAACCTAGGACACATACATGCAGTGTATGACCCGCCCATCTAGAAATATTCTTAACCAAGTGTTGTTCATCTCATGATGACGACAAGGCTTAGTGGTGTAGGTGCTTGAGGTAGTCGTGGAATTATTTGACCATGCCATAAGATCTATCTAGCAGAAGTTGGAACCTTCATTGAGGTCAAAGACCATATGCTCTTTTCTTATCCATGGGTTCTTGGAGGCACCTTTGGAGGACAAATGAGGATGATGAGCTGGAAGAAATAACATGTGGCCACTATAGCAGGATCGAGGAGACCTTGGTGTAGTAGAGCTCATTAAAACTCTTCATTCAAAGCTGCATCTCTATGGTGGTGAGTGATATGGGTGAGACAATATATCTAAATGGGCCTCTTTCCTTGCATGAATAGAAATTTGCAGTAGGATGGCCTTCTTTTGGTTGGCGTGAACCTAGGGTCGATGTAGACTTCTTTAGGTGTGGCCATGTACTCTTGCCACCTTTGATCATTAAGGACATAGTGCACGATGCAACATCACTCCTGTTTTACTACTCAGGTTGTACTCCTATCTGACCTGAAACTGTATAATTCCTTGGATCAATAAAGCCTTTGGTGTGCTGTGGATTGTCCATCTTCAACTGAGCAAACATGTGATCCATGTGTTTCACTAGATGGATTCGGCCAGGTCAAAGGGTGTATCAAGGCTATTATCAAAGCTACCTTAGAAAGTGAGGTCCTGGGTATGTGAGCTTTTGTTCATGATAGGCAAGGACACCCTGGGCCTTCCTATTGTCTTCACTGGCTTCTTTCCTAATTGTTTGGTGATTGGAGTAGTGTCGTCAAGAAAGCGCCACGTGGATGGCAAGGTGTCAGAGCACTTGGTTGATATATCCCACATCGTGAGCTTTGGGGTTCAAATTAAATATATCTATAATGTAATAGGGACCCTTTCCCTTCATCCCTCCACTTTGTAATTTTGCCTACTCGATTAATTTTTTAGCATTTTATGTAAATCTATTAATTTTTCTATTCTTATGCACTCATAATGGTGTAAACAAGGGATGCCTCAACTAAGTGTAATGTTGACATCAAAGGGATGTACATTGTCAGCCTAGGACACACACATACCTGTAGTGTATACCCCCCCCGTCTAGAAATATGCTTGGACAGGTGTTGTTCATGATGACGACAAGGCTAAGTGGTCCAGCTGGTTGAGGTAGGTGTGCCTATTCCTGTTGGATGTTTCTACTAAATGGAGTGCCCGTGTGTATATTTCACGTGTCTTGAAAGGGTTTAGGACTAAAGATGTGCCCATGTGGAGCTCCTTACAATGAGAACCCCACCACCTTTTTTTTCTACTTTCTTCAACTCTTACCATATGGATCTTGTTTTTGCAGCACCCCTGGATAAGGGTTTTGTAATAACTTCTTACATATAAACCATTAAAAAGTATTAGATGAGGTTGGAGGTGAGACATATAAACCATTAGAAAGTAGTAGATGAGGCCTAGAATGGAGGTGTTACTTACCAACCTGCATTGGTTCCAAAGATACTACCAATCGCATAGAAGGACATGATAAAGGGCTTGTAGGAAAGCTAATGACCGGATCACCACTTGACATCAAAGGTGTTTCCAAAACCCGATATCTAGCATGTCCTTGAAAGTGACCACCTTGTTGGCCGTGGAATTATTCACCCATGCCATAAGATCTATTTAGAAGAAGTGGAACCTTCATTGATGTCAAAGACCATATGCTCTTTTCTTATCCATGGGTTCTTGGAGGCACCTCCGGACAAATGAGGATGATGAGCTGGAAGAAATAGCATGTGGCCACTATAGCAGGATTGAGGAGACCTTGGTGTAGTAGAGCTCATTAAAACTCTTCATTCAAAGGTGCATCTCTATGTTGGTGAGTGATATGGGTCAGACAATATATCTAGATGGGTCTCTTTCCTTCCATGTACAAAAATTTACACTAGAACCACCTTTTGGTTGGCATGAACCTGGGGTCAATGTAGACTTCTCTAGGTGTGGCCATGTACTCTTGCCACCTTTGATCATTGAGGACACAGTGCATGATGCGACATCACTCTGGTTTTACTACTTGGGTTGTACTCTTATATGACTTGCAACTATGTAATTCCTTGGATCAATAAAGCCTTTGCTGCGGGTTGTCTATCTTCCACTGAGTAAACATGTGATCCATGTGTTTCACCAGAGGGATTTCGGCCAGGTCAAAGGCTGTATCAAGGCTATTATCGAAGTTTCCTTAGAAAGTGAGGTCCTACACATCGGTGGGGTATGTGAGTTTTTATTCATGGATAGGCAAGGACACCCCGGCTCCTTCCAATTGTCTTCACTGGCTTCTTTTCCTAATTGTTTGGCGATTGGAGTAGCGTCGTCTAGAAACCTCCATGTGGATGGCAAGGTGTCGGAGCAGTTGGTTGATATATCCCACATTGTGAATTTTGGGGTTCAAATTAAACATATATGTATAATGTAATAGGGGCCCTTCCCCTTCGTTCCTTCAAACAACACCCTTTATGGGTGAGCGGATGATGGGATAAGGAGGGTGGGGGTGCCCCTTACGCCATGTCTCAAGCGTCCTTTGCAAGTGTTTGCTGCACTGAACTCTGAACCAACATTGTTATCAGAGCTAGGGAGGGTCTTGCACTTGCCTTGCATGGAGTTTGCATGGTTGTTTACATTGTTTCCCTTGCTTCTTGGGTTGGAGCTGCGAGCGCTAGTGTGCCTACTAGTGGACATCATGGGTAGCAGGTATAAAAAATTCTAGCTACCTCAGCGGTGGTGGAGGCAATGGCTGACGAGCGAGAAGAGGAACTTGTTGCCAGTGAGTTGCACTATCAAGTGCAGGCATGGTTGCGAGCTTGCCATCGAGGGAGGGTATTTGAGTAGCGCCGCCAAGAAAGCTCCACATGGATGGCAAGGTGTCACTGATATATAATATAATAGGGACCCTTCCCCTTCACCCCTCTCCAACACCCTTTATGGTGGGTGAGTGGGTGATGGGTGAATGGGTGCTGTGGCTTCGAGATCGCTCTCATGGCCAGGGTTGGCTTCTTCTCCTAGGGATTTTTTTGTCGCCTAAACTATTAAAAAGAGTGTGCCTCATTAGTTTGTGGATCTTCTTCTCTAGGATGTTGGGTTGTCTCACCATGTTTGCCTTCGGAGGGGATCTTTAAGGTTGGGTTGTCTCACTGTGTTTATCTTCGGAGGGATCTTTAAGGTCATCCTCTTCATGTGTAGGCTTGTGGATTTGGAAAAAGACATATGTGTAAGCCATATGGATGGTGTCAATGGTAGCATCTTCAATGGTGAGGACTTACAAGTGTAGACTATTTGATAAAGTCAAAGGATGCCCTGTGGGTTGTATTGGTTTTTGAGCATGTGACTAATTTCTTCACTTATCGGCAAATACGTGAAGCAGATCGTTTACTCATCAGCAAAGGATGCCCTGTGGGTTGTGTTAGTTTTTGGGCATGTGACAAATATGGCGATAGAGTGACTTCACTCATCACAAACGAACTAGGGTCCTCATGGTGCCATGGCTAAGTAAACAGATCGTTCATTGCTCAAGGTAAGCATAGACTATTTGATATAGTGGGAGGATGTGATGTGAGTTATATTAGTTATTGGGCATGTGGCAAAGATGGCAAAAGGTTGATTTCACTCCTCGACGGATGAGGGTCTTCATGACTTGCCATGATCGAGTGAAGAATATCGTCATTAATGTAGAAGTGAGGCTGGGTGGTGTTATAAGTTCAAGAAAGTGATCTTTTCTCTTAGTAAAGAGTGCAGAGAACAAGTGGCACTGTGTGGCAAGGTTGGACACAATCAGACTGGATTCAATGGAGTACAAAATTATGGTGTCCAATAAGGAGATGGCTTGGTTAAAGAAGAAGAGGGTGACGGAGTATGTGGAGTTGATGCGGGCTAAGATGGTGTAGTTAAAGAAGAAGATGATGACAAGAGTTGGTTGCTATATGGAGTTGATACAAGCTAAGATGGCTTCTTTTACTCGTGTCCTTTCAAGGGGATATCATCTAAGGCAATGGATTCCAGCTTATAGATTTTAATGTGTGCTTGGTTGATGAGGGTTTCTTTATGTGGAGGAGCTCTTAGTAGGCTACTTCTTGAGCTGCCCACTTGGTCATGGCTTGTTTATACTCCTCATGGAATTTGGTAAGGCCTTTGGTTGCCTCTCAATTGTTATACGAGGGCATCTTCACACTCCTTTGCAAAACTGGTTAACCACACAAATGACTTGGAATTTTTTATCTTTACCTTGCTTGACCTTTTTTAGAAGTTGGTCCCTTTGGGCTTCATGTACCTAGCCTGCAACAATCTTAGTTGCTTCCAGAGCGCTTGGTGTTGTAGCCAAAGGGCATCCCGTGTACTTCTTGTGAGTGTTGGCTACTACCTATGTGACCTGAGTAACAACGAGGTTGTTCTAAAGCCTATAAACTTCTCATTTTTCTTCCTTGAGATCGAATTCTAGCTTGGCAGCTTAAAGCAATTGTTGAGAGTGGTTAAGTTTTCGATGCTTCTTGTCATGGCACTTGAGTTCATGTTGTGGGATAAAGGGTGTGTCGTGTGGAGGTCTCCACTACATGGTCGATAAGCTCGACCCACTGGGCTCGACCCACTGGTGGGTGTCAATTTTGAAGTCCTTGGGAGAGCTAGGTCATTATGGGTTGGGTCCTGTGGAAAAAGAAGATCTATGAGAGATCAATCTATGCCATCCTTAAGGATTTGGCAAAGGTTGGACTTGATGGTGGGAGGCCGACCCAAGTAGATGTTATAGAGATTGGGATATGAGAATGGGTGATGGATTTGTAAAAGAGTTGTTAAGATTCACGGTATCTCCTACAAGAAGTTAATTAATCTATTGGCACACTAAGCACATACTAATGACACATGATTAAGTTAAACCTACAGTGGATGGTGTCTACGCGCACTCATAATAATGAGTGTATGCATTAGACTCAAGCACAATTAGGTTACAAGATTAAGACTTGTACTCATAATAAAGAGGCTTGAGATGTGCGCAAGTGCTTGTACTTCCATTTCTTGAAAATGATCCCTTTCATATGCTTGGTCCTTGCATGTGAACTAATCCACTTTTTCCATATAAATTCCTCCTCACCTACTTACTCCCTACCTCTACATGTGCTCTATGGCACCACACTTCTCAACACTCCCTTGGTGCCATATCTCTAGGCTACTCAAGGTGGTCAAATGTGAGTTACAACAATCATTACTCCCCCTGGGTGCTCAACTAGCTACTCTCAGGTGGTCGGGTATGAGTTACAACAATCATTACCCTCCTTGGGTACTCAACTGGCTACTCTCAGGTGATCGGGTAGATACATACAATAAAGAAGATGATAAGATGGGTGTCTACTCGGATGGTGACCCCTCTTTTATAATAGATGGCTAGGATAGTGATGGTTCTTGCTCTTTAGAAGAGCTTATCTCTCTCTGGGAGGTCTCTTCATACTTGCTGATAGAAGTAGTCCCCATAAAGATGCCTTCGCTTTTCTTCAATCTGCAATCTTCTTCTTTGTGCCCGAACTTGTTGTAGAAGCTACACTTTGGCTTGTCTTTGAACTTGCATTTATTTTGAACGTGTCCTTTCTTACCACAATTATGACACTTCAAATTTCTTTTCTTAAACAATGCATGCTCAATAGTGCTGGGATTGCTTCCTTTTAATTCTCTCTCTTTCTCCAAAAGAGGGGACACATCCATCAAATGTTAGCGTTGCTAGATTCTTCAAGGTTGTGACAAGTGCATTGTATTCCTTTCGCATGCTTTTTAAGATTATTGCAACTGCATCTTTATCTCCAATCCTAGCATCTATGTTATTTAACTGGATCATGATGCTTTTTATTTTACTGACAAACTGAGCACAAAAATTTATTGAAGTTCATTTCTAGACCATAGAACTCAATCTTTAAGTGAATTTCCTAGTTCTTTGCCTTAGCTCTAAACACGAGATTTAATGTATCCCATGCATCTTTTGTGTGTTCCTAAAGTCAATGTGAGAAATAAGCCTTGTGTGAAGATGTAAACCAATGAGTGACAATGCTTGCTCATATTTTTCAACCCACCCTTCACATGGTACATTCGACATAGTGACTTTCCACAATTTCTTATGCATTAGGAGATACTTCATTTGTGTAGCTCAAGTGTGAAACCCTTCCCCATTGAACTTCTCTACAATGCGAGGTAATGCTTGTTAATGTTGCCATAATGAGAAGGTCTTGCCAATGAGCTTATGATACTTCAATTGACAGTTTCTATTCTCGTACAACTTGGCAAATGTAACTTGGCAAATGTGGATGCTTTAAATAGGATAAAATGCTAGTACGTGTGCTTCCAAATTCTTTTTTTAAAAAAAAACTTCTAGAGATTTTTGATGGTAGTCCCAATGCAAAATTAGTGCTTTTGATATGTAAACACACTAAATGCAACTATAATTACTCACTTGTATCCCTAATTACACCATTTTTTTGCTAATTATATGTTAACCACCTTGATTAATCTTAATCACAATGATTAAGTGAGCTGAATCTTGGAGATTCCATTTGAGCTTGTGAAAGTGGATATTGAAGGGGGTTTTTGCACAAGGATATTACCCTTGATGGGAATCAAGTCTTTGAGTGAAAAAACTAGCTGAAACTCACTGAGAATGGCGGATTTTTGCTGATTTGCAATAGTACATTTTGCCTTCTCACGCCGCGACCGGTTGACGAAATGGACTCAAACCTTGGCTAGAAGTAGATCATAGTGCTGCTAAGGCACCCTAAATGGGTTTGGCCTAGTTAAATGCATATACGAAGAATGGTGCTCATAACCAATCGACAAAAGAAGCGCAAAAACCAAGCAATTTTCAATGAATTTGAGTGAGCCCTTGAAGCTGTGATTTAGCAATGGTGTCAACAGGAAGTGTCTAAAAGGGATTTAGCAACGGTGAAAGAGATTGGGAGAATCAAGAGCTCAAATCTTGGCCACAAATGGGGAAGAAGTGATAAGCTTGTGAGTAGTGACTTCTTAAACACACTAATGAGCTAAGTTTTGACTAAATGAAGTGATTAGGAGAAGCTCTAAGGAGACAGGGAGGCTCTGATACCATGTTAAGATTCATGGTACCTCTTGAAAGAAGCTAATTAGCCTAATGATACACTAAGCACATACTAATGACACATGATTAAGTTAAACCGAAGGTGGATGGTGTCTAAGTGCACTCATAATGATGAGTGTATGCATTAGACTCAAGCATAACAAAGTTACAAGATGAAGACTTGTACTCATAAAGAGGCTTGAGATGTGTGCAAGTACTTGTACTTCCATTGCTTGAAAATGATCCCTTTTATATGGGTAGAGTACATCTTTGCTTGGTGCTTGCATGTAGGATAATCCACTTCTGCCATATGGCTTCCTCATCACCTACTCACTCCATGTCTCTACATGTGCTCTATGGCACCACACTTCTCAACAAGGGGGAGCCTGCTCATTTAGGGATCACTTACTGATTTTCTTGGTGTGCATCGTTTGGCTTGGGCTCCAAACACCACACTCCTTAACATGGTCCATGCGCATGAAGTCCTATGTCTCAAACATACCACTTGCAGAGATACAATATACGTCGAGTGGATTGTGGGATGGAGATTGTGACTTCTAGAGGAAGCTATTGTGGTTACTCTTAGGCAAGAGGCATGTGGGTGGTTAAAGGTTCCTCCATGGGAGGCCTCAGTAATAAGGAGACTAAGGGGTTTCGAGATGTTTCCAACTTTTTTCTCTTCAAAGGAATTTGGGCTTTGGGTTGTCAAAAAGACGATGCTTCAACAAGAGAGATAGGACTCGTGAGGCATAGGGGATGGAAGTTCTTTGTCTATGACATGATGAAGGACCTTTGAAAGCGTGTGGACACATTGTACCTTACCTGTTGTTTTGCCGAATTCTTGCACTAGCCTTGGAGTTCATTGGGGAAAAGGCTTGCATCCAATCTTTTGGTTGGCATGAAAGTAGCTTGGCTAGGATGGTGAGCGATGCCATGTTGTGTCAATCCTTAGCCTTCTAATGATTAAGGAAAGTGAGCACACAGGCTAAGGACACCAATTTGGGGACCAAGATGTCTCTAGATTTGCCCCCATTGGAATTGAGACCTTTGGTAACCACGTGTGCCGAACCTCAGCCATGGCTCCTTTCTTGCTTTGAACTTTTGTTAAGACACTATAGGTGTACAGATCTTTTAATGAGATCCTCGATGTGAGTAATCTGGTGATGCGACCCATCCATTATCTCAACCTCCCCTGAATTGTCCATATTGTGTGGCAAGATTCAATGAAGTGCAAGGGGTGTTAAGAGAAAGATTCAATCCCATGATAATTGGTTTTGGAAGGCTACAAGGCTGATCTAGTTAAGGTGGGCAGACTACTTCGAGTAGTAGGAAAATAGCATGATATTCTACCAATCCATAAGTGACCCTAAAGTGATTATCAAGGGTCATCCTCAGACTTTATGGAGCATGTTGGGGTTGAGGGAGCATGAATTGCCCCTAATGGTGAATTCCATTTTGGCAAATGGATTAGGAAGATCCAAAGGACGCTTTCTAGGTTCCCTACGCATTGTTCGGGATGAGATGGACGTGGCTCATCAACCAACCATGGATCCTACTAAGAATTCCTTATTATGTAGCACAATCCTTAGTTTAAGTATGTGCACAGTCATTTGGTAATGTCAAGGTGCAGTGTGGGGAAGTGGACGAGGGTTGTCAAACGAAAAACAATAATGCAATTATGCATGATTAATGGATGTTAGTCCAAGAAACAACCCTTAGTTATATTTTCAACTTATACTTTCATTACCTTACTCGTAGCATTTTGAACTTATCTTTAGATATCAAAAGCCATAAGTGAATGGGTGCTATCCTAACTGATGTAACTATGTAAACACAAAAGTACTATCTTTTCAAATCCTAATTGATGTAACTATGTAAGCACAAAGGAACTATCTTTTCATATCCTAACTAATGTAACTAAGTAAGCACAAAACTCATTCAAAGGCAATATATTTCAATGTCCGATGATCCTTGTCTCAATCTTCTTTGTATGGTTGTTAATCTCTTATTGTCTGAATATTGTGCACTCACAATTGTTCAAAATATATTAATTTCAATGTGTTGGTCATTCACCAACACTTTTGGTGATCTTGTTGTGCTCACTTTTCCATTTTCCTTTGGTTTTCATCGTTTTTAATGTCAACCTTATAATGGTTTTGTCATTATTAAGCGATTTCCCCTACCAACCAACAACCATCCAGGGTTTTATTTCAATAGAGGATGTCGAATTATTCCAATGTTTTGTGGCACTTATGCATGCCTCCCTTATTTACATTTGGGTTTTGATTGTTGATGCTTATTCTTTATCCTACATTTCTCATTATCTTGACAATTTACTTGCAATATACAGTTAGCCAATCACCGGGGCATTGTTGATTATATTATTGAATTAAAAACCATCCATTTTTCCAACAGGTCGGATTATTTTCAACAGTCCCATTTTGGTGTGATTCCATGTCCCATGTGATATGATGATATTTTGATTGCTTTTTCCTTTTTTTAGTGGAATGCCTGATTCTTTTCACCCGACCATCACCAAACAAGCATTAGGGGGTCTAGAAAATTTCTATAATAAGTGCTATCATGACCAATAAAAGACCGACTCTACCTTAATTGGCCGATCTAGATGCCTAGATACAAGCTGTGGATATGAAATAGGCTACTCATCTAGAAACATCGTAATCAAGGTTTTTCACCACCCGACCTACCGTAAGAGATGCTTTGCACTCTACCATCTCATCCACTCGAGCAAGCATATGCTTCAAGACATTGCTGGAATATCTAAAGCACCCTTACCACCATGAGCTTAATGTCATATAGAGAAAGTCTAAGGACTTTGTGTACATATTCGCTTAAGACTAGTAGTAGTGGCCACACCAATGGTTGGTTTAGTGTGAACACTAGGCACTTATACATAAGTCAATTTTGACAATACATATTACACATTCATTCCCTTGCAAGAGAATCTTGTGAGATCTTCTCTCCTCTACTCTTGCTTACATATACTATTAAATCTTGCTAGCTTGATGAATGCATGCTAGATAGGTTAGTTTGTAGGATTCCCTCTTCCATTTAGCTTCTTCCCTATCCACCTTTTGTTTAAGAGAGAACCACTACGAAGGCTGTCTTCTTCCTTCCTTTTTCTAGGCAACAAGGGAAGCTGAAGTGTGGCAATGGAGTGAGGACGCAAGAGAACAGCTAGCGCACGTACCCACATTAGGTAGTTGCATTGCAGCTCAGAAGAAAGACCTAATGATGCAAAATGAAACAAAACTAAGGTAAGCTCCAATTCACCTCCAAAACTCGTAACATGACAATCAAACCGTCTTTTCTAATGAGAAACTTAACAATTAACACTTAACTTCTTTTTGGTCTATTATTTATAAAGTTGTGTAGCAACAAAATGTACCATGCAATGCCCGGGTAAATGTAATGCACAAGCTATATTTTAGCGCAATTATGCCTCAAATCTCACTTCTAGGCCTTACGTCCATTATCACATAAGTGCAAACATATATAAAATGTATATAAAACTTGCTTATTTTGTCATACCTAATAGTGCCTTTGATGTACTTTAACACCCTCATCCTTGCCTTCCAATATACACATGACCCCACTATGAGTTGAAAAAATCAAAGACTAGTAAAAAGTAGGCATAATGTACTCATACACAAAGTACATACACGCACATCCCCAATGAGTCAATTGTGTTCACTTCGAGAGTTCCATCTTTTTCAATCAAACTAAGACCTTGTGCTGTTAAACATTCAAAGGTCAAAATCTTTAAAGATTATCTTGTGAGATACACATTGCAAGATGATGTGTCTCCTAAGACATAATGCACTGCCTTTTCTTTTGTTTTTTGTTTTTTTTTGTTTTGGGTGAAAGCATGTACACAAGTCAACGATTCGTGGAAGGACATTCATGATTAGATGTAGGTGACAACAAATGGAATTACACCATGGATGCCCTAGATCTTAGGTGATGCAGACATACGGTTCTTCAATTTGTGAATATTTAAAGGCCGCTCTACAAGGAAGCTAGTAAATTACGTGGGCAAGAAGGGTTACCTGGAAAGGTAGCTTCGAGGTGTCACTTCACAAACCGAGTGTCTAACAAGCAACTGTGTCCATGTCAAATCGAAAGATTGCTTGAGAGGAATTAGCTCTGTTTATTTAAGCATATGGTTTTACCACTTAAAGCACTGCAGATTTACGGCCGTATGCAGCATTTCTACAAAAGGTTTTCATCAAAATTGATATTTCATGCCCCGCCTTGCGGCCATGTATAGAGAGGTTATCTAGCCCATGCTGTTATGATCCTGTGGACCCTTGCCATGATTGCCTCTAATGTGGTCCTTGATGTCCATTCTTCTCGCGTCAAGCCTGTTTCTAATCTTTTATCCCAGATTGCACCTGCAATTTCCTCCCATACAAACAAACAGCCTGGACTTACACATGCTTCCACAGAAACCAGCATACGTACCATTTTCACCATTGACATTTCGGTTGTCATTCCTGTACAGAAATTGATGGAGCACCCTAGATGCTTCAATTACATTGTGAAACATTTGAGCTGCTTGCCCAAAAGACTTTTCTGGGCGATGGTTGACGGTGGCCGTATACAAGGTCTCCCAAGCTTCAGAAGCATGACCAGCATGTGGGGTCCATGTTGTTGAAAGGAAATACAGATGAACTTGTTTGACAGCATACCTGCCAATGGCAGTAAAGACAAAGTGTGAGTGTCGTCTACTGATGCCGCAGGTAAAATGGGGTTCAATCTGCAATGGCTTGTAAGGCATGAAGTCTATAATGGAATCCATCAAACATACATTTCAAATAACTGCTGCGAGTACCAAAACGTGAACTGTTTTGTTTCTCTTCAACTTGACTTCGGGCTTTGTGCAGGAACATTGCCTTGCTCTAGGAAGTGTTCACTTAAGAGTGAAAGAACTCTTTGCTTCAGCTGCAACATAACAGAAAAAGAAACACTCTTTAGCAAAGCAACAAGGCAAGGATTGAACATACGAGAAATAAATGCAAAAAAAAAAAAGAACAATTGTTTTTGCCAATGCAAGGATTGAACATACGAGAAAGAAATGCAAAAAAAATAAAATAAAAATAAAAATAAAAATAAATGCAAGTGTTTTTGCCAATACAATATCTCCTCTTTAACAATTTTATTCTAGCGAGGTACAAGGGTAATCGTACATGACATCCAAATGGAAGTATTCATGCCTTGAGGTCAGCAATGAATAATACAAGGAAGAAATTCTAACAGTTCAGTGATGTAGATGATGACGAGCTCCACTGCCTGCCCTTGGATGGCGGCAAACACCAACTCCGTGTCCCAATCCGTCCCCGGGGCTGCACTAAAGGGAAGGAGAAGATCATCGTGCCACTCTCCGGCATGGAGGGCCAGGAGTGATAAAAAACCACACAAATCCAAATGGGAGCCACTGTCTCCTCGAAAATGCAAGTTCCTTCGACATGGAGACATCGGAAGAAACTGTAATCCATTGGCTGCCACAGGATCCTGGGGGCCCGGGGGAGGGGGGGGGGGGGGGGGAGAGTGGGGGGGCATGGCAACTCAAGCACGAGAGCCCTCACCGGGGAGGCGGAAATGGTCATCTCTACCAGCTCCGAGAAGCAATGAATCAGCGGCAGACTGAACTCGCCAGCTGCCTCCGCTCCAGGTCTGGTGCGGCCAGAGGGCGGCAGGAATGCTCAGGAGAGGTGGAGGGAGGGGGGAAAGCAAGCTCTGAAGGAGACGGGGCGGGGGGAGCTGCTGCTGCGGGGAGGGTCAGAGACGGAGGTTGGGGAGGAGGACGAGCGGGGGGGTGGGGGGGAAAGCTATGTGGAGGGAGAGGGAATCAGATGGGAGGAATCCTCCAGAGAGGTAGGGTGCGAGGAGGGCTCCACCGAAGGCCAACAGGCCACACTGGAATCTAGGAACTTGGAGAGGAATCTAGGCGGGATAACGGCCTCCAAACTGCAGCCCGGGCGCCGGGGGGGGGGGGGGGGGGGGGGGGGGGGGATGCCGTCGGGTGGCTGCTGTGATAAATGCTCGAAACGGTTCTCTAACAAAACCGTATCCTCCTATGCTCTGCTAGCCTGGCGCGCTCGGCGGCGCCGCTCAGCTCTAAAGGTCGGCTAGCAACTCTGTCGTGGGCCAACCGTCTGCCACTCTCTGGCATCAGTGTCGGCTGCGGCTAGATCTTGGTGCTCTTCTACCTGAGGGCTAGCTTCCCTCCCACTCCCCTGAAGAGGATCTGAGCTTTGGGGGGGGGGGGGGGGGGGGGATGTGTTTTCTCCTGGACTGCCGATGATGACAAGCTCTAGCAACCCATCTCCCTACATATGAACCATTGGCTTGGGAGGCCAGAATACTGGACTCTCAGCAGAATAGGGGCGAGGCTAGGAAGAGATGGCGTGTGGCATTGTCTCCAGAGAGGCTATGCAGATGCAAAGGGATGGAATCCCAACCGCCCGAGCAAGAACCGAAGTAGCGGTCGAGGGGGATTCCATCACTCTCCTAATAGCACCAGCTATCACCAAGAGAAGAGGAAGGTATTCCTTCCTAAGGCCCGGGAAACAGACTGTCACGGGAAAGCCTAAAACGCCAACCATAGCGTTGGATGCGGGTTCGAAGCACATGACATTCCACATGCAGAGTTTGGGGTGACCCACTGGTTACAGATACCCTTTTTCAGACCATCACTTGGCAGAGATCGCCTCCCACGACTAGCACTAGAGTCCTCTATGCAATTATATTGCAAGAGGGAGAGGGAGCGATTGAGACAAGCTGGACTGCCCTCCTCCCTCTTGCAATTATATTGCAAGAGAGCGATTGAGACAAGTTGGACTGCCCTCCTCCTCAGCGACACGGCCACCACCATTACCGACATATATGCATGGTACTCTGACGTAGTCGAGTGGTTTCATGCACATGGCATACAGATGGACCATCTCCCCCTGTTTTCGTATAGCCTGGATTCCCCCTACCTTGACCACTCACGACAGGAGATCAACCGGATCATAAAGTTAGATCTCCTTGGGCTACACATACACCAGACATGGGTGTCTCCGTCAGAGATTGATCACAAGTGTGAGTTCTACAGAGATCACTTTTTGAGACGGATTCTTTCAGATCCCGGGATACATACACAAATACACATGTCACATGCTATGCATATCACGATTCGTGAGCTCAGCGTATCCTCCCACCGCCTCAGAGTACAAACTTGGCAAATTGAGGATATCCCACATGAGGAGAGGACATGCACAATATGCATCACAGGAGAGGAGCAGCAGGGGATGAGGCCCATTACATGTTCACTTGCCCGACTTACTATGAGATACGCGGGAGATTCCACTGCCTCTTCCGAGAGGGATTCGGACCACTCACATGGGTGATACAGTTTGAGGATCAGAGGTGCTTGTGCATGTACTTGATGGAGCTCAGACGACAGAGGGATGTAGTGTTGAGGAAGCATGTTGAGAGACAGCCCGGCTGCGATAGGACACCTCACAGAGAGCCATCACAGATTTCTTTGTGGTACGCACATCCACATGGGAATCCACTTCCCACGACAGTTCCTCTACTACGACATCAAAGCCCACCACCCATACCCATGCTCTAGCTCCACGCCCCAAAGGAGTTCTTAGTGAGAGAGCTCGATCCATTCTGCAAGCCAGATGTCCCCGACGATGTCCCCGACCCAGAGCATCAGGACCCTCCACCACATAGAGACAGATTCGTGAGGTTCTCTGCCGACATACACGCTCCCATCACACAGACCTGACATTCACTCCACCATCAAATCGGTTCTGGCCGAGGCAGGTATCATCATTAGCTGATCACAACATATCTCACTCTACACAGGATCATCTGTTGATCACATGTACTGTCAGATGTTTTCATTTTACTTTTTCTTTCAATTTGCCATGGCTCAGTATATCCATGGTACCATTGTATTACTTTTGGTCTCAGCGTCTTCTATAGACGTTAATATAATTTTCTCTCTCTCTCTCTCAAGCACTCTCAAGACTCAACCCTCATCTCTAGAGTCCTAGACTCTCTCTCTCTCTCACAGGATGAATTCATCCAGCAGCCGGGCTACTTGAGTGTTCACATGTCCCATGCCATGCGGATTGCAATTGGCCAGATACGGGTTTCATCCCACCACCTCAAAGTGGAGACAGGTAGAGCTAAGTGCATCTTCAAAACCGAGAAGCTCATACGGAGACCCAAAGAGGAGAGGATCTGCCAATTATGCCCCACAGAGGTTGAGACGGAGGAGCATTACATATGCCCCTGCCCAGTATACTATGAGATCTATGGGAGGTTTCACCGTCTATTTCGTGAGGGATTTGGTCGACTCTACTTCCAAGACCAGCGATGCCTAGGCCTCTTCCTGCTTGAGCTCCGCAGACACAGGGACACCTTGAGAGAGCTTCGGCCCCAGCCACCCCACCCCCTCCCTCGCCAGCCAACCATCACCAGTTTCTTCCAGACCAGGAGGTGAAGGACACCGATATAGTGGATCTTGTGGACCCGACACGAGCTGCTCCAAACGTGCCTCGCCCGAGAGGAGTTACCTTGGAACGAGCCTCCGCGCTCCAACGTGCCCGACGACCCCGGCCACCCTGTCGACCACAATCACCTCATCAACTTGAGATCCAGGACATGCTCCACCGCCATCGAGCTACCTCAGGGAGACCTCTCGGCCATACTCATTAGCCCCATGCTTGATATTTTGGAGAGTGGTATACCATCTACTTGGAGCTGATGCTGCTCTCATGTTTCTATGTTCTTAGTATTTCCATGGAGAGTTTTGAATCACCCAAATGAGATAGCCATGTTTATGTTTTTTTCTATTTTATTTTCCATTCCAGGATGAGATATGCCATGGACATTAATGTATCACTTTGGTCTCATAGGCCCATTGGGTCTTTGGTAGACGCTTAATATATCTTTCTTTCTACATATGTATATATATATAGAGAGAGAGACCTCTCTCCATGGTGTGACGTTGCGCCCCCCTCCCTACTCGCGCTGCGCGCTGGTGGTCTCTCTCTTCGCGCCCCCCTCCGTTCACGCTGCACACTGGCGGCCCCTACCGCGCCTGTTCGTACCTTTTTCCACCTGCGTTGCTGTGCTGCGCCTGTTTGCACCCGCGCTGCTGAATCCTTGCTGCGCCGGTGTGTCCGCCTCCCTTTTTGCACCAGCCCTTGCTCAGGCCCCCAAGGCAGCAACTAGGGGGAAATAGCCACAATGAACCTACAGGAGCTGGAGGCATACATCAAGACAGTGGACGACAACACCAAGAAGTTATTGGGCGAACAACAGAAGGTGTTGAACAGGGTTCTGAACCAACATGAAAAACAGTTGGAAGGCCTCCGCAAGGAGATACAGGGAAAGAACAAAAAGATTGAAGAACTCGCAGCCAAGGTGAACCACCAGGAAGAGGTGATTCAGATGTTGAAAAAGACCCAGCTGCAACAAACAGGAATGCCAGAGGCTGCCCCAATAATAGGGGAACTCCGGGCAGAAATGGAAGCCCTAAAGGCTACAGTCAAGGACCATACAATGGAGGAAGGGGAACTGAATATTCAGCAGGGTTTAAGGACTGACTTGGAGCAGTTGAAAGCTCCAAGTGATAAGCTGCGGGAAGAACTGCAGACCACTAAGAAAGATTGGGTGGAGGTGGTGAAGAAGCACAAACCCCCACAGAGCATCATACATGAGACTCTCGAGGAGAAACGCAGGAAGGATAGGGCCCTCCATGTGTGAGTATGGGGGCTACAGGCGGGGGCTTCCCCCAAGGAGGATGCCACGATGCTTTGCCAAATGCTAGGAGTGGACGGGATCGCCCCCCCTTTGCAGATACATGGAGGGCAGGCAAGGATATGACACGAGAGCAGCCCCTCATCATTAGATTCCCAGATGCCACCAACAGACAGGCCTTCTTAACAGGTGGGCTGCTCTCAAGGGCACACAGGTGTACATGGGAGATGATCTCACTCCAGCACAGGTGGCACACCAGCGAGAGGCGATGATGACTGTTCATGAGGCCCGCAGAGCAAGCAAGTGGGCTATCTACAAAGATAGTAGAGTCATTATCACTGTGCACCATCCCAAATAGGGACGCAGGGTCTATGAGAACAAACACCTGAGGTTGGCAGTAACTGCAATGGCATGCTGTGGTAGGGATGTCATTTTTTATACAGAGACTCATCAGAGCCCTGAGAGGGGCTTACCATACATAGCCGGGTATGAGTGGGAGTCATCTTTTCGAGGCGAGACCCGCACATCAGGAGTAGTACGTGGCTCTAGGGGGGTAGCTGTCCTTTTTAGATCCCATCACCGACAGATTCTCAACATCGTCCGGAAGGACGAGGATGCATGGTATCTTTGGGTGCGGCTACAGCTTAGCACTGACAAAGTCATCCACATTGCTGTGTGTTATTTTGCACCACGCCACTCCCCTTACACCGCACAACATGCACAATCACCGTACTTACCATTATATGGGGATATCATGGAGTTAACTCTTTCAACACAGTCACATACCTCCATCGCATTAGTCAAATGGATCCCCACAAGTACCCGAGGCTTGCCCTGGAGTCCTCTAGACAGCTAGCACTTGAGGGGCACTCTGGAGTATGGTATGCACTAGTTTCCACTTGGCTCTCAGTATATGGAGTCTGCATGGACCGCCTACCCCCCCTTCAGTACAGTTTGGACTCCCCTTTTCTCCGGCTATCTCGCGAGGATACCAACCGGGTTATCCGGTTAGATCTTCTCAGCCTCTGCACACATTGCACATGGATCACACCTCCGGAGCTCCCCACGAAGATGCACTTCTACAGAGATCACTTCCTCTCACTGAGGATGGATTCATCCAACAGCCGGGTTACTTGAGTGTTCACATGTCCCATGCCATGCGGATTGCAATTGGCCAGATACGGGTTTCATCCCACCGCCTTAGAGTGGAGACAGGTAGAGCTGAGCGCATCTTCAGAGCCGGGAAGCTCATACGGAGACCTAGAGAGGAGAGGATCTGCCGACTATGCCCCACAGAGGTTGAGATGGAGGAGCATTACATATGCCGCTGCCCAGTATACTATGAGATCCGCGGGAGGTTTCACTGTCTATTTCGTGAGGGATTTGGTCCTCTCTCCAAGATCATTGACTTCCAGGACCAGCGTTGCTTGGGCCTCTTCCTCCTTGAGCTCCGTAGACACAGGGACACCTTGAGAGAGCCTCGGCCCAAGCCACCCCACCCCCTCCCTCGCCAGCCAACCATCACCAGTTTCTTCCATACCCAGGAGGTGGAGGACACCGACATAGTGGAACTTGTGGACCCTCCATAAGCTGCTCTAGACCTACCTCGCCCAAGAGGAGTTACCTTGGACCGAGCCTCTGCACTCCAGCGTGCCCGACGCCCTCCCCCCCCCCCCCCCGTCGGCCACGATCACCTCATCAGCTCCAGATCCAGGACATGCTCCACCGCTATCCAGCTACCTTTCCATGTGACATAGCTCAGGGAGACCTCTCGGCCATACTCATTAGCCCCATGCTTGATATTTTGGAGAGTTGTATACCATCTACTCGGAGCTGATGTTACTCTCATGTTTCTATGTTCTTAGTATTCCAGGATGAGTTTCCATGGACAGTTTTGTATCACCCCAGTGAGATATCTATGTTTATGTTTTCTTTCTGTTTTATTTTCCATTCCATGATGAGATATGCCCTGGACATTATTGTATCACTTTGGTCTCATAGGCCCATTGGGTTTTTAGTAGACGCTTAATATATCTTTCTATCTCACACGTGTTGTTGTACCTTCTTCCGCCACCATGTTTCTGCTCACGCATGTGCGCCACCAGCCTGCTGCCCGCCCTGTTTCTGCCTGGCTCACGTTGCCTATGCACTGGGCTCCCTCCGCCTCCCCTTTGCCCTGCGCGCTCTGTACCTTCTGCGCCCTGTTTCAAACGAGCTCGAACTGCCTGTGCGCTGGGCTCCCTTTGCCTCCCCTTTGCACTGCGCGCTCTGTACCCTCCGCCTCCCCTGTTTCTACTTGGCTCCCGCCCATTCACCCTCTGCTCTATGCAGCAGCTGCAGCCCCCTCTCTGTGCGCAGTAATGTAGAACCCTCAACCAGAAGCCACTCCCACCCTTACGACCATGTGGTACATTACGTCTTGCTGGATCTTCTCGAGCTCTTGCATCAGCCAGGTATAGAGGCTGATCAAGAACTTTCTTTGGTCTGGGCGGGACGGTCATCCAGGCCGGGCAAAGGTTGCATGGGCAGTTATTACACTTCCGCTGGCTCAGCGGGGCTTGGGCATTATAGATCCAGTCGATCAGAGTAGAGCCTTATTGAGGAAGCTTATTGTTCGGGGGCTGCTTCCAGGCGCTGAGCCTTGCAAAGAGCTTCTCTTGCAGCGGCTGCAGGCTCGGTCTCCCCCAGCAGGGGACCCTTGGGCACCAGAGATTCGATGGATCTTCATAGAGATGAGGAGGACAGGCCTTAGTAGAGGATGGGAGGACAGATTTGCCTTGAGCATCCTGAGAGCTTGGGAGCTGCTGAGACCGGGGCTCTCTCAGCGACCTCCTTCTTGTGTTGAGGAGCGGGCCAGACAGCCGCTCATCTGGAGCCCAGCGGTTCGCACAGAGCAGGGTCATATGCTGGGTTCTCGGCCTCGTCTAGCCTGGGGACCTTTGGCGGCAGGCCCAGCACGTAGCTTTGGAGACTGGCAGGCCTTCTGCAATCTCCCAGAGGAGATCCAGGTGGAGAGGCTGAGTCACTTTAGAGGGGGGTTGATTATGAGGGATGACATTCAGGAGGCTCTCACAGAGGAGTGGTTCACGCCTATCGAGCTGGTGGCCCCACGGTGGATGGGAGCCTTTACATAGTTGGAGATCCTGATTGCTGTCGACAGAGAGTGGAGGTGGAGTCGCCTTTGGTTGCAGAGTGCACCTTTCAGAGGATAAGGGTAGTGGCCGCCGCTTCTCGGAAGTGGCATATTGACCCAGACCCTGCAGATGTGCTCCCGGATTGGCGCATATGGGCATATGCAGCGCGCCCCTTGGCCCGGCTCCAGTGGGACCCTGGTGAGTACGAGTGGCATGATCCTTATGCACCCCTTGAGGCCACAGAGATTACCTTTTTTCAGTATATTGTTCGATTGAGGCGGCATATTTTGACGGCGAGGAGGATGGTCTCTCCAGCTGCAGCGGGGCACTGGCGGCTACAGGGACTCTCACAGGAGTTTCTGGAGGATTTTTGGGCCCGGCTCTGGGCTAGTCGACAGGCCCGCAGGATCTCGACTTTCCAGTGGCTGGTCGCCCACAGGGGCTCAGCAGTTGGCACCTGGCTTGTCTACAACGGTCTCCCGGCGGCCTGCGTCCGATGCGGCCACCCTATGGAGACACAAAGACATTGCCTTTGGGACTGCCCTCAGGCGCAGCAGGTTTGGCTGCGGATGCTGCGTATTCTGGCCCCCCTCTCTCCAGAGGGTACGTATACGTGGGGTGCCGCTGCTTGGTCGACTACGTCAGGGCCTGCTATGGGCTATGAGACGGAGCAGGACAGCCAGGCCATCAGATTCATTAGGGGCCAGCCTCGCCTTGTTCCTTCACCGGATTTCTCGTCCGCCAGCTGGACACAGGAGAGGGATCTACGATGGGAGCTCCTCAGCACCATCACCATCTGGTTCACCTGGAGGACCTGGTGTTTCAGGGCCTTTCAGGGGAGATTGGAGCCACCAGCAAAGACTGTTCGGGGGATTTGGCAGGAGTTGATCCACACCTTGCGAGGACAGTATGACCGCATCCGGGGCGACTCGGATGAGGCGATCTTGCGGCGCCAGGCCTTTCACACCACCTGGCACAGCGGCCCCTTCTATACCCTACACGCGGGGTCCCCCTGTTGGCACTACAGGCCACCTGTTTGGCTTTTCCCCCCTCCTATTGTATGATATAGCCCCTCAGTTCTTGGTACTTGATACTTGTACTTTTCAGCACCTAGGGAGAGTCTCCCTGGCTGCCTAGCTTTGTTCTCTGCTCTGTTTTTCTTGTGAGCAGGAGAGGATCTTTTGTAGCCCTATGGGCGTTTTTATATAACTAATGAAAGGATTTTTTCTCGCAGAGAAAAAAAAAAAAAAGCCACTCCCACCCTTACCCCATCGCACATCAGGCTGGCTCCCGTCTTCTGCCGTGTCCTTGACCACAGCTTGAGTTGGGTGACTATGACAATCGTGCTCTCTCTTGAAGACAGAGAGAACAAGCTCGAAGAACAGGCTCAAAAGGCCCTTTCAGGCCAAAAGAAACTGATAGACAAGACATTGAACCAGCATCAAAAGGAGATTCATGCTGTCAGGACTGAGATTCAGGGAAAAGAGGAAATGTACAAACAACTGCAAGCTGAGATGCGACAAGAGATGGAAGCCTAGATGGACGCATGCCTAGCTGGATGCATGGAGAAATGCATAGAATTATGCAAGGAAGAGATGCACAAGTATGGCAAAGAGGAAGGAGAGCTAGCCACACAAGAAGCTCTTGCTCTAGAGATTCCCCAGTTGCGAGACGCCAATGCCAAACTTGAGGCGGAACTAGAGAAGGCTAACAAGGCAATTAGACCAGAAATTCAAGAGGCCAAATTAGGATTCCTAGAGGAGCATGCACGCCTCTGAAAAGACATGGAAGCAGCCAAAGAAGAGGTTGGAGAAACCTCCAAATGGGTTGAGGTTGTGAAAAAGCAAAAAACAGTCCACACCCCAAATGCCATATCCATCATGACCACCACGCTTGAGGAAGAGAAGCGTCGCCAATCTAGGGCTCTAAATGTGCGAGTAACACGCTTGCAAGCGGGCAACTCACCGAGAGAGGACGGTGAGACTTTATGTAGACAGATGGGCCTCACTGACACCCCTTTTGTAGATGCCTAGCGAGCCAGGAAGGACTTGACGAGGGAGAGGCCTCTCCTCCTCAAGTTCAAAGATACGGAGTCCCGGTTGGCTTTCTTGAAGAAGAGGGCCACCCTCCGAACCACCAAAATATACCTTGGAGATGACCTCACCCCCCTATAGGTGGAACACAAGAAAGTCAGGATGGTTCAGGTTATAGAAGCCTACAAGGCAAGAAAATGGGCCGTTTATCCTGATGACCGAGTCATCATCACGGATAAACGCCCCACATGACGGCGCGGGGCCTATGAGACCATAGATGCACTGAGGATGGGAGTATGAAATTGCAATGGAACTCTATGGTCGGACACAGGAGGCTTCACAGAGACTTACACAGATAGGGATATTATCTTCTACACAGAAATGTATCAAAGTCCTGAGAGAAGGCTACCCAAAATGGACGGTTATACATGGGAATCAGCTTTTAGAGGACAAACACGCACCACTGGGAGGGTGCGTGGTTAGGGAGGAGTGACATGCTTGTTTCGCCCTCATTTGAGAGGCCTGCTCACGATGGTTAGACATGATGAGGAGGCTTATTTTATGAGGATGCAATTAGCTAGGCTTGGCTTGGAGACTAATGCATATTGTAGTATGCTACTTCCCACCAGAGAAATCAAAATATGCATGCAGGTTGACAGAGAAGGGGGAACCTCCCTATGTGCCATTATTTGCAAACATTGCAGAGTTCTCCCAGCAAGGAGAGGTCCTCCTATTAGGAGACTTTAATGCAGAGACAAAAGGGGAACAAGTGCAGACATATGCTTCCAGGGAGATGCCATTATGTTGTCAGAAATTGACTTGGTTGAGATGGGCCTCCAGAGGGCCAACCAGGATATGGGGAATGCAACATCATATGGTAGACACTTCTTGGAGATGGGGGCTATGCATGAGCTGGTTATATATAATGGGTTGTCCAGACGGCCGCAGTCGGACAGCCTTACATCTTTTCCACACGGGGGAGGCACTAGTATGGTGGATTACCTCATGGGATCTCCCGCTTTTATACCACACATCTCAGACTTCACCATCCCTCGTCCCCCCATACTAGCTGACCACGCATTACTTTCTTTCACGATCTCATGCCCCATCTTACCGCCCACACCCACACCCCTGTCACCACCTTCACCTAGATTCATTTCCATCATGATCTTGACCACATCTATGAGGACCACCTCTCCTGCCACATTTCAGCTCTCGACTTATCCCTCCCTATCTCCACCATCATATCCCAACTTTCCTCCATCATCCGTGACTCCGCTCACACCAGCTTCCCCTACACCACATGCTCCACAACAAGTTTGCCAGTGGGATCCCAACCCCAGAATGGATGGTATGATGAAGAGTGCAAAATTATCAGGCTTCGCCTCTTACGCGAGAGGAAACATGGGCTGATTTCAGCACATAAGATGCAACTCATCTTCCGTACATTCACTCGCCGAAAGAAACGGGCATTTCTTGCCAGACGAGAACAAGAGTTATACCAGCTCTTTTTGAACTAGGACAACTCAGAAGCTTGGCGCATTCTGGAAGAAAAAAGAGCACCTACACCTATCACAGATCCTAGCCTTTGGGAAGCCTATGCACGACAGTTGTATGATGTGCCAAACCAGCCTATACCACAAATGTCACACATCCCTAGGCCTACATCATCTTATCTCTTTGATTCCCCCAATGTCACTAGGGCTCTTAAAAAGTTGCATAATGGGAGAGCAAAAGATCATGAGGATCTACGCGCGGAACATTTTGCCCACGGGCCTAGGGAAGCATCATTGGAGGAGCATAGAGAGGCTACAGGTGATACATTCAGATACACATGTCACATGCCATGCGTATCACGATCAGCCAGCTCAGGGTATCCTCCCACTGCCTCAAAGTAGAGACTGGCAGAGTTGAGGATATCCCACATGAGGAGAGGACATGCACAGTATGCATCACAGGAGCAGTAGGGGATGACGCCCATTATATGTTCACTTACCCGACTTACTATGAGATACGCGAGAGATTCCACTGCCTCTTCCGAGAGGGATTCGGACCACTCACACGGGTGATACAATTTGAGGATCAGAGGTGCTTCCGCATGTACTTCATGGAGCCCAGACGACAGAGGGATGTAGTGTTGAGGCAGCATGCTGAGAGAGAGCCCCGGCTCCGATAGGACACCTCACAGAGAGCCATGACAGAGTTCTTTGCGATACATACATCCACATCGGAATCAACCGCCCACAACAGTTCCTCTACTATGACATCAGAGCCCACCACCCGTACCCATGCTCCAGCTGCACGCCCTAGAGGAGTTCTTAGTGAGAGAGCTCGATCCATTCTGCGAGCTAGACGTCCCCGACCCAGAGCATCAGGACCCTCCACCACAGAGAGACGGATTCATGAGGTTCTCCGTTGACATGTCATGCTCCCATCACAGAGGTCTGACATTCACTCCACCATCAGATCAGTTCTGGTCGAGGCGGGTATCGTCATTAGCTGATCACAGCATATCTCACTCTACACAAGATCATCTGCTGATCACATGTACTGTTAGATGTTTTCATTTTACTTTTTCTTTCAGTTTTCCATGGCTCAGTATATCCATGGTACCATTGTATTACTTTTGGTCTCATAGGTCCTTGGGGTCTTCCCACTCATTGTACTTATTGCACACCCAGATTCAGCTTTTTAGTTACAGTACTTTTTCATTTTGTTGGGATGACAGAGGATACCCCACACAGGTACACTGATTTGTCTCATAGGCCGAATTCCGTCTTTTGGAAGACGTTAATAAAATCTCTCTCTCTCTCTCTCTCTCTCTCTCTCTCTCATGGTTGTAACTTTGGTCTCATAGGTCACTTTGGCCTTTTGAAGACGTAATATAACATTTCGTTTCTCTCTCTCTCTCTCTCTCTCTCTCTCTCTCTCTCTCTCTCTCTCTCTCAAAGCTGATGCTGCTCTCATGTTTCTATGTTCTTAGTATTCCACGATGAGTTTCCATGGACAGTTTTGTATCACCCCAGTGTGATAGCTATGTTTATGTTTTCTTTCTGTTTTGTTTTCCATTCCATGATGAGATATGCCATGGACATTATTGTATCACTTTGGTCTCATAGGCCCATTGGGTCTTTAGTAGATGCTTAATATATATTTCCTTCTTTCTTTCTTTCTTTCTCTCAACTTTCATCCTCTCTCATGGCAGCTTCTTCACAAGCATCCTCCGCTGGAGGAGGTTCACGCTCGAGGTCTTGCAAGCTTTGCCCCTATAGGCAAACGAGTGGGTCGGACAAAGTGAGAGCCCATCTTATGCACAAGTCCAGGCACAAGGTTCGATTTTGCACGGGAATCACGTTGGAGAAGAGAAGGGAGCTTCTTGAGCGCATTGCCAGGCATGGGGCTTTGAGGGCTGCAAGGCCGGCACATGTAGCTGTGGATCTTGCAGCATTTGTGACACCGCCCGAGGGGTCTGTTTCAATGTCAGGGGATGCATCTACCTCGTCTCCGCCACGGCCACATGCCCGACATTCCTTTACGATGCCCACACCCGCGCGACGACAGAGTACACTTGAGGGGAGTTGGGATCCTAAGAAGAAGGAAGAGGTTGATACAGCTATGTCTCGCTTCTTCTTCCATGACCATGTAGCTTCAATACTGCTAGGTATGCCTTGACTCTTCCCTCTTGTTCATGTCACGACTCACATGATTTTTCTAAGTTTCATTCTTTAAAGTTGACACTTGTTTCTTTTTATGATCGTATCCGAGTACTCTACGGCTATGGTGAAGAAGATTGGGGAGTATGGTCCGATCTACACCCCCCCCATCATCGGAGTCTTTGCGAACCACATTGCTTGACAAGGAGAAGCGCCTTGTCAAGCAAGCTACAGAGAACACAAAGCAACTATGGGCAAAGCATGGAGTGTCACTCAATGCGGATGGCCAGAGTGACACACAAAAGCAGTCCATCCATGGCCTCACTGCATATTCTCGTGGCGAGATGTACTTTATTGCTTCACATGATGCTTCAGGGACAGGGAAGAGTGCGGATGTGCTTGCAGCGGAGTGGGCAAGTCACATTGAGCTCATTGGCCCGGAATATGTGGTGGGTTTTGTTGCATATGGAGAGGCTGCAAATAGGGCAGATGTCGCTATCAATGAGGGCATGTATCCGCACATGACTATGTCATATTGTATGGCACATTGTTTGAACAATCTATTAAAGGATATTGGAAAGATATCATGGATTGAGCTTATCATTCAAGAAGCTAATCAAATGGTAACTTTTGTCTTGAACCATCAGTTCCTCCGCCACGAGTTCTCCGAGAAATACTCAGACACACCTCAAATACTCAAAACACCCGATTTGCCTTCAACTTCTTGATGTTGGGCCGCTTTTGGGAGTGCAATGGTACATTGAGGTAGCTCTTCAGCAGTGACGAGTTCACCACTTCCACATTGGCTTCAGCAGCCATAGGCAGATTATGCAGAGAGCATGCAGAGGACACTTCCTTTTGGGAGGATGTGAAACGCATTGATGCTATGGTGAAGCCTATCGTCCACTTGTTGAGACTTGTAGACGCAATGTAGCCATGCATCGGGAAGCTGTATTAGGCGATGGATAGAATGATAGAGAAGTTGCAAGAGTTAGAGCCCAATCAGGACATATACGAGAAGATTCGTTCCCTATGTGTGACGAGATGGAACTCCTATGCATGTAGCCGCATATATGGTGGATCCTGTGTTTTAGGGTAATGGATAGGAGAGTGATAGAGAGGTGAGATATCGCTGGAGGCACATCTTGGATCGTCTAGTGCCGGATGGAGGCATTAGGCACAAAATTAGAGACCAACTTGCTGCATACGTATTCTTTCATGGTGCTTTTGGTTGTGCGGATGCACACGAGGATAGGTTGAAGGTTGGGGCTGCTTTGTGGTGGGAGGACTATGGTTCAGATGGGCTTGAGCTGCAACAGTTGGCTATCTGCATTCTCAACCAAGCTGTAAGCTCCTCTTGTTTGGAGCAGCTTTGGAGTTCTTACAACCATATTGCATCAAAGAAGAGGAACCACCTTGGTGTAGAAAAGGCCAATGATCTTGTCTTTGTAAGTGCAAACTTGCGAATGCTTTGCAAGGGTGCGACTGCAACGGCAGATCCCTTTACCCAGTGGAAGATGGAGCAGGAGGAGAAAAATGAGTAGACGGCGACACAAAAGAGCCCAGAGGATGATGCCACTACGTTTCAGACTGGTCATGTAGGCAGCCATGATCATGATGCCAGCACTTCTCAGGCTCTAGGCTCCCGGCTCCGATTGAGTGTTGCAGGCTCTCTCATTTATGATTTAATAACCTAGGGCCTAGGCCCTTGGCTCTTAGCTCTACCCTATGTTTCATTGTTTTGACTGTTGAGTCTTGACTCGGCACTTTATGTGCATTGTAGACACTAGTCTTTTGTTATTTGATAGTGATCATCATTCCATGCTTATATATTGGTTTGTCGGTGTACTTATTAACGCTTGTTCGGCGTTTTCAGTGTTTACATTGTGCAATGCGCATTTACTAAATAACTCAAAACTTTAAACTTTAAAGTGATGCCTTCAAAGTTCAAAGTGAGTGTGCTTTGTGGTCTATGTAAGGATACTTCAATAAATTGCATATTCCATATGCTATCCCCGTCCCCGTTCCCTACCTTTTGCTGTTTCCCATCCCTGACCTCGTCCCATGTGACTATGGCTCAGCTACATGACTCTATCCGACGCCGCTAGCACGTCAAACTCAACCTGATAGTAGCCACGCCCAAAGGATGAATATCTGTAATCTTTGATAGTGATCATCATTCCATGCTTATATATTGGTTTGTCGGTGTACTTATTAACGCTTGTCCGGCGTTTTCGGTGTTTACATTGTGCAATGCGCATTTACTAAATAACTCAAAACTTTAAACTTTAAAGTGATGCCTTCAAAGTTCAAAGTGAGTGTGCTTTGTGGTCTATGTAAGGATACTTCAATAAATTGCATATTCCATATGCTATCCCCGTCCCCGTTCCCTACCTTTTGCTGTTTCCCATCCCCGACCTCGTCCCATGTGACTATGGCTCAGCTACATGACTCTATCCGACGCCGCTAGCGCGTCAAACTCAACCTGATAGTAGCCACGCCCAAAGGATGAATATCTGTAATCTTTCCAAGCACACCAAGGAGGCTAGCCTGTAAAAGATCCCTGAGCTGTCCGCATGCCAGATGGCTACCAACAATCTTGCATACCAAAGTCGAGGCCTCCAAGGATGTGACTGTCGAAGCGAGAAGCTGGAGGTCTGCTTCTCAAAAGGATAGGAAAGGGACGGCCGCCTCGGTCAGGGATGACGGGCAGAGAGAAAACAGAGAACAAAGGTATAAGAGAGTGTTTGCACGACTCAATGCTCATAGTTTGATTGATTAACTTCAATTGAGTACAAAGTTTTTTGTAGGCTTAGAGCCTTATCTTTTGACTCAATCAAACAGAGTAAGTAATGTCACATGGCAAGGCCATTGACATCACTGCGTATGTCACACACACACACACATAATATCTCAGCCTAAAAGGCTATTCACACACATACACACTTACAAACATGTAAGAGTTGTTTCCTTTTTTTCCCCCGCAAAGAGATCCTTCTATTAGTTACCAATAAAAACATCCATAATGGCTAAGTACAAACTCCGCTCCACATGGGGAAGCGAGAGTCAAGAAACATAAAAAAGAGGGAGGATGCTCTTCTCCACCCGTTGGCCGCTTTAGGAGGAGAAGGCTATCTCATACAATGGGGGAGAGGGAAACAACCACACAGGTGGTCTATATGCCAAGTGGGTTTCACCACCACTGTCAGTGAGAAAGTGACCATGATGCCACATCCTCAAGAAGGCCTCCCAACGCTTTCGCATGTGGCCTAAGCCATCCTGAAGCTTCCCCCACTGTCCACTGAGGGTATAAATGATATCAAGCCACATGCTCCGAACGGACTCCACTAGCGGGGTGAGGGTGCCTTCCATGGCTTCACCACACTCCAGATGTAGGGCTAGAACCTTGAGTCCCGTGACCAATAGATGGAGCTTGGATTGGCAATGTAGAGATACCAAGGTGAGACACCTAAAGGGCTGTGCCCCATGTAACTGTGCGGGAGGTGGTCTGGTCCATCGTGAAGATGCGAAGAATCCGCTGCCATACCTACAGAGCCTTCGGGCAATCCTAAAGACAATGACGTTGGGACCCCTGGGGATGGCCACACCTCAAACAGACTGCAGGCCTACCTCCTATCGCCAGCCAAGTGCCAACCACCAAGCTCTGATGTGACAACTACCACAAAAAGAGAGTGACCTTTGGTGGCCAAAAATCATCCCGCAGCCTCTTCCAAAAATCTAAGAGAAATTGAGGGAGGCCCTGAGATTACTGATGTCATGCTACTGTTGCTGCTGCTGTTGAAGTGCCCTCAACCTCTCGCATCCCATCCGTGCGGTGTACGCAAAGAAGCGGGTACCAGGAGTCTCCTCATTGTCATTTGGATCATGCCATGTCCATTGCCTCCGGTCCCATTGGAGGCACGTGAGAGGACAACCCTTCCAAATCCACAAACGCCAGAATCAACCACTGAACCTAACCAATGCAAGCCCAAAACAAGGCCTAGCAAGAGGTGATGTACCACATGGTGGCAAGAAGAACCTGGTTCGCCACCACGACCTGGCCAGCTAAGGAAAGCCTGACTGAACTCCAATATAGCAACTTCTTCCGAATGCTTAGAAGAAGAGGGGCTAGCTACTGCTCCCGAGAGATATCGATGCCCACCTACCATCCAAGATAACCAACTGGAGTGCCACTCAAGATCCATTGAAAAGCCTTAACTAGACGCCAAGTCGAGGGAGGCGATGAGCCAACCCAAAATCACACGACTTGTGCCAGTTGATCTTCGCTCCAAATGCCAACAGAAGATCTCTATCGCCTCAACGAATCTTTGGAGGTTTCCCTTATCTCCGGATAGGTATGCTATTGTGTCATCTACAAACTCAAAATTAAGCAGCTTCTACGCACAGATGGGAAGACACTCCCCTAGAGCCCTGTCTTGTAAGCGGAGAGAAAACTACTCATGGCCTCGGCTAACGGTTTGGGGCCTATGGGACACAGACCAGGCCACTGACAGAGATACACAGGGCAGTATGGAACTGTAATGGTTCACTTGGGTGCAGCCTGGACAACTCGAGCATGTTATGGTGAGGAGAGACATCATACTTCTGACAGAGACACATCAGAGCCTAGAGAGAGGGCTACCTTGAGTAGAGGGATTCTAGTGGGAGTCACCATACAGGAGGACCACACGCCAAGGTACCTCGAGAGGGTCGGGGGGAGTAGCAGTTCTATTCAGACGGGAGCTACACGGGAGACTGAGAGTGGTAGCACAGGACCCAGAGGCCAGATACATGTGGATCAGCTTACAACTCTCACAGGACAGGGTTATATACATAGCCCTATGTTAATTTCCTCCATCAGGATCCTCCTATGTCATTACAGAGGACATGCCACAGGAGGAGGAGACAGGAGCCTCGCCATACACTTGTCTGTAGAAGGAGATTATGCATTGTTCTACACTAGGGGAGCTATTTCTTACAGGTGACTTCAATGCCCACACACTGAGCAGACAGTGTGAGGTGTATGACTATGATGACATGGAGATCCTCCACCCTGTGGATCCAGAGGAGATAGGAGCTAGTCGGGCATCAGAGGACACTGGACCAGACAGAGGACATTATGGGGACCACTTACTAGAGTTGGGAGCCACGCATCGTCTCGTTATTTATAACGGGATGCTACAGTGGCCGGGATCAGGAGGGCTGACATGCTTCCCACATGGGGGTCATACACGGACCGGAGGCACGGTCGTAGACTACATTATGGGGTCTTTGGAGGCATCACAGCTTGTCACCTCATTCTCCATCCCACCTCGTCCTATTGGGGCAGATCATACATACTTGGTATTTTCACTAGCCCGATCACCCATATCACCAGCCCCCCACATACCGACGCCTCACACTACCATCTACTTCACACATGACATGGCAGACATATACACTGGCAGAGTAGAGGATGGGCTCCTGCTCATGGATCCCCTGGCACCTATGGATACCATTACAGCACAGCAGTCAGGTGAGGGAGTGAGGCTCAAGCGAGAGAGCAAGATATATATATATATATATATATATATATATATATAGAGAGAGAGAGAGAGAGAGAGAGAAAGAAAGAAAGAAAGATTTTATTAATGTCTTCCAAAAGACCGAACTCGGCCTATGAGAAATCAGGGTGCCTGTATGGGGTATCCTCTGTCATCCCAACAAAATGAAAAAGTACTGACTAAAAAGCTGAATCTGAGTGTGCAATAAGTACAATGAGTGGGGGAGGGGATGGAGCTCTACTACTAGGAGAATGCAAAGCTATATGCATGGAGTATACAATCATGATATGCAACCTAGCTCAATCATGTACCATACTGGGGGTATAAAATGGTATACATCAATGAAGGGGGTGTCCACAGCTCCCTGAAGAACATGCCTGAGTCTGGTCTGAAGCGAGCCAATTGCTCTGCACCCTCTCTGTGAAACTAAGCTCTGATCTCTGTCATCTCTCTCTGGTATAGGCGTGGTGTCCGAAAGCTAGGTGTCCTCTGTCTCCTGCAGACTCTGAGTGTCTCTGCTCTCTGGAGAGTAATTCCCTCCTGTGTAGGGGCTGGGAGTGGGGTGGATCTCTGAAAAAATGTAGTAATCTGTGTCTATCGTCCCCCCTCTGGAGCTGTCCGAGCCTCTAATGATGTCTCTCTGTGACGCTGTATGTCTAGAATGAATCTCCCCAGTATGCGCTGGTCTACTGCCTCAAAGAGCTAGCGTAGGGAATGTGGCTCTTTGAATAAAATGGGATATCTCTCTCTGATGGCTGTATATGCTCTGCATCTACATACAGAATGCTCCTCACTCTCCACCTCCTCTCTCCACAATCTGCATACCCTCTCCTCTCGGGGGATCTGTGCTGCTCTGCCAGTCTCTCGATCTCCAATCAATGTGATGAGACTCTAAGCTGACTAATAGCTACTCGGGAGCCGTATGGTAAAAAGCCCTCCATGTATCTAGGCCTCTCTTGTAAATCCATCATCAGTGATACTCATGAAGTGATCTCTGCAGTACAGCATCTTCGGTGGAAGAGGCTGTGTAGGTGATATCCATGTCTCTCGTCATGTATAGAGCTGCCATAGGTCTTGTCTCAATACTCTGGTCCTCTCACTATGAGAGACGGATATGTGGTGCATCCCTGTCATACTGGAATGGTGGTAGATGATCCATGTCTAGGCCATGCTGTGAGAACCAATGTGTGACCTGTGCATACCATGATCCTCTGTCTCCTGCCTCAGCCAGCTGTCTAGATGCCTCAAAAGCTCTGTATGACAATATGTACTGAGGTACCTGCTAGATCAACTCCATCTCCGCCTCCCCGTGTAATGAAGTCAGCCACCTCATCAATGTATAACACAAATAGGGCATCTGACTCGCCCAAAAACCTGCTCATATAATGCATAGATGCCCCAAGCAAGAGGTAAGGGAGCAAACCGAGATTGATGCAGATGACTACATCCCCGATACCGACATCTGGAAGAGGAGAATCAGCAGGGTTCTCCCCTCCACCGACATAGGCAATCCATATCTCATTACCCCGAAAGGGGGACAGGCCGTCCTATGCTATGAAACCAAGAAGGACAAGATCAAGGTTTTGCGACAATCCAAGGCACTCCAATACACCAAGGTGTGGCTAGCAGACGAGTTTACTTACACCTATGCAGCTCAAAAACAAAAGTGCAGAACTTGCTAAAGTTCGAGAAGCCCACCAAGCTGGAAAGTGGGCTGTCTACCGCGAAGGAAGAGCATAATTGAAGACTTCCAGCAGCCTAAACCAGAGTCTACAAGACTAAAAGCAAGGCAACAAGGACATGTTTGTGGATTAGCATGAGCTACTTCTCTTGTGTGTTAGCAAGTGAAGGACAGCAGGAGATTTTGGTATGCATCATAGGATACCATGCACGAAATGGCAGATCCAAGAACCATAATACGTATTCATGTTTTCGAATGTACACTAGATTAGGCTTACATCTCGTGTTTTGTGTGTTTACTAAACATAGAATTAGTGTTAATCTCTCTTGATTAGCATTAATTCAGATCATGCTTCCGCAACGCATGTGAAAATAATGTTGCATGTGGAAGATGAATAGTTAACTTGATTACAGCACAAATTCAGCACTTCAACATGACTATTTCATATGCACAAATGAAAGAGAGAAGACATGCCTATGCATGGGCACCCCATATGGCCGGCCTTGTTCCACCTGTCCCTTTGGCCTGGCAATGGGCTCTCCACAGCCCATGGCCCCAAAAAGCCACCAGAACCCTAATGGATATTGCTAGTTACCACGCTAATGATGGGTTCACAATATGAAGCCTCCTCTACCTAGGCCTACATCTCTCACAGATGCCCGTACATCGGCTACAAACCTAAAAAGTGCCCGGAACATCAATACATCATTCAAGAGGGTTACATCAGTGTGTGGGACAAGCATGACAGAAAAGTGCAGGACATGCACACGACCCTCACATCCCTATGGTGGCACAGAGGTGCTGCAGTAGGGTGATTGATCCTCCTCTGTAAGCCTGTTAGCTCAGGTATCTCTCTAGATTGCCGACTGGTGCTGCCATGTTGTACCTCAAAGAAGCTAGTAATGGTCAGCTGTGAGGTGCCCCGAGGCTAGGATTTGCTATATCTGAGGAGCGAGTCTCTGTGCCTGCTCAGCTCTATCAATAGAGTCTCACCCATCCCTGGTCCAAGAAATCAATGATGCTGGACAATGGGCCAGATCCATCTCAGAAGAGGCAGTAGAATTTCCCCAGGATCTCATAGTAAACTGGGCATCTATAATGTAATGCTCCTCTGGCTCGTCCTCTGTAGAGCAATACCTTCTCCCTGGCAATACCTTCTTCTCTCCCAGTCTCCACCCTAAGGCGGTGAAATGAGGCCCGAATCTGCCCAGTCACAATATGTGACATACATCTGTGTAGGTATTCTGGCCTATGAATATCTCTATAACTGCATCTTCATGGGTAGCTCCGGGGGTGCAAGCCATGTGGTGTGGGTGTGAAGACTGAGAAGATTACATCAAATGACATGAGCTGGTATCCTATAGAAGAGACAGAGGGAGGGAGCATGAAAGCTGTACTCAAAAGGCTGTAAGCAAAGCCCATGTGAGGAACCAGGGGTGACTCTGACATACCGTACCCATTTAAGCCCCTACTCTACTAACTGTCTCTAGAGGACTACCAAGAAAGACTCGGCAACCTGTCTTTCCAGGGTGTGGAGGCCATGTATGTATGTCACTTTCTGGAAAAATGCATCTACCACCAGGGGGGCTGCCCTGAACTCGGCCATAGCATACCCTTTCTAGGAAACATTAGGCAATACCTAACAGCATTCAGATGTGTGTTGTGGTCAATTGCCTCTAAATTGATGCAAGATGAAGCTTTAACGCTTTCTTTGATTTCAGCTTTGTCCATCAAACAAGCATGTAGATGTGTTGCTACATATTCAAATTTTAACATTACCAAGCAATGTCTCACACATAAGGGTGTCAATACCTGATCAATGCCCAGACCAGTTTGCACGGAAACATGCATCGAACCTTCTGGACCAAAGAGTTTGTAGAGCTCCTCTGAATCTGACGGTAACACATCTTTATTGCCAGAATTCTGAGGTAGAAGGTCGGCTTTGGACACAACATCTAACCACGGGCGTTCTTGAAACCTGTCCTTCATTTCCTTGTATAGTAGGAGCTTCAAACAAATTTCAAACTAAAAATGTTACCTTCTTAACTTGAAAATGAAACAATTCCTTTTAAGACATCTATTAAGTAAAACAGTATTAGAGATGATCAAGATTTCATTCTACAACTTAGTTAAGGATTATTTGAACCAAGCCCCCAAGCACCAAAAGCTCCCCATTTCATGATTCTTTTCTACCATCCAATGCTTTGTATAAAAATTTTGAAAACGTTGCCACACTATAAGTTTTATTTTGCCAACATGAAACATAAAGGTGCAAATGGGCTAGGCCTAATCCTCAAAGGATGTGGGCAATTGCCATTAGCTCAAGAGGCCATGTCCCTCGAAGTCCTACAACAAGGTTGGATTGTGCTGCAATACAACTGCAAAAGTTAAGTGATAAGGATAGTGTTACATCCCTAATTCCTAGCAGGCTTAACAGGTCTAACTTCAGGTTCAGTTAACCAGGGACTGTGGGGTAAGCATCTTATGGGGGGGTTAGAGATATTTAGGAGGCATAGGCTAAATATAGATCCTCATTTATATAGGAGGCCTATATAAGTGACTTTTGGAGTCAGTTTGATGGAGAGCTCCTCAAATCTGGACTCGAGGCCCATGAGACTACTCCCTGCATACACCGGAGGGGTGTGTCTTGGTGGTCAGTTGCTACTAACCTCCTTTCGCAAGGGTGAGCCGAGGGTGATCCGGAATAGCTCTAAGGTTGGGCAGTGATCTTAGATGCCAATGTAAACGTGTTACGTGTTTTATTTGATCACAGGTGTCTGCTAGACAAGGGTCTTACATTGGTATCAGAGCCAAACCTGCTGGTTTTAAGTCCGGAGGAACACTCCGAAAGGCAGAGAGAAGAAAATCCATCGCCTCGATGTTCTAGGCTCTAATCTCTGGGCTGGTTTCTTGTCTTCCACGGCCCAATGGTATGGGACACTTAGGCCGGAAGACAAGGCAAAGTCAGATGTAAGCCGGAAAGATGGCTTGGTTAGCATGGTGAGATATGCCTGAGGCGGTCTCTATACCGCAGCATATCTATGAAACACTTTTTGTTGTGTACATGTCGAGTTGCATGGTGCTTTACAGGACTTTGGTGCATGCGAGTGAGGGGTTTCTTGCGAGGCCTGTTAATTAACCTAAGAAGAGGGTTTGGCTGTCCAGACATCATGTACAGAGAGCTGGTTACCTTATTGGCATGAGTTTGTGCGCAAACTCTATGCGAGTAGCACACACAAAAACTCGGTCTTTTTAGGGTTTGCTGCAGCCTATTGTTTGTGTGCAATGGGATGGCTTAGAAATGATTTTAAAAGGTTGAGGGCTGATTAGAAACTTGCAAGGCCATGGGACTGCCTGTATGGAAAAGAGCACACGAGGGAGAAAGAAGGAATGAAAGAAAGAAAGTGATATTAATGTCTATGAAAGACCCCAACGGTCTACGAGACCATAAGTGCCATTGATATACTTAGCCACGGAAGAACTGAAAATGGAAAATAGAGAGAGAGAGAGAAAGAAAGAAAAAAAGCTGTATTAACGTCTACTAGAGGCCGAACTCGACCTATGAGACAAATCAATGTACAACTGTCAATGTCTTCTGGATGTCCAGAGAAAAAAAGGACAAAATGGACATGAAATAAACTATGAAAGTACTGAGCTAGTGGGGGGGTGTGATGGATGGAGCACTATTGCTAGAGGCTCAGTATGCAACCTATACGTGTAGGGTATACAAGAATGCAATGCAGATCTGTCTAGCTCCAACCAGTACCATAATGGGGGTGTAATATGTGATACATAGGCCATGGCGAGGCAAAAATACCTCGGAGCATGATCTCCGTGTGTGTGTAAGTGAACTAGCCACTCATGGATATGGTGCTGATGTCGAGCCCGTATCTCTGTGATCTCCCTCTGATGTAGTCTGGGAGTCTGGTAGCCTGGTGCTCTCGGTCTCCGTCTGGTTCGGAGGTCCACACCGCGCTGAAGTGTAACCCCCTCCTGTGTCAGGGTAGGCTCTGGGATAGATCTCTGGAAGAAATCAGTGAGCTGGAGCTATCGCCCACCTCTCTCTCTGTGGTATGAGTCCGTATCAGTGTCTCCCTGTGGCGCTGTGTCTCTAACAAGAACTGGCCAAATCTGCGCTGGTCTGCGGACTCCATGATCTGGCGGAGTGAGGGATGTCCACTGAAGATGGTGGTGTATCTCTCTCTAATGACACTATATGCTCTGCATCTGCATACATAATGTTCCTCACTCTCAACCTCCTCCTGGCATAGTCTGCATATCCTCTCTGCTCTGGGGATCCGTGCTGCCCTACCTGCCTCAATCTCAAGCTGGTGTGATGACACTCTGAGGTGGCCAATCGCCACTCGGGCACTGTGAGGCGTGTACACATCCATGTATCCAGGCCACTGTATGAATCCATCCGCTGAGATACGCATAAACTGATCTCTGTAGTATAGCATCTTCCGCGGTAGAGGCTGACTGGTTGTAATCCAAGTCTCTTGAGTGTATCGCTACCATAAATCCTGCCGAAGGACTCTGTTCCTCACACTCTGAGAGAGCTATGTGAGAGTCGATCTGATGGCATATCTCTGATCCTCTGTATGAAGCAAATTGTCTGGAAGAGGGCCTCTACTAGCCTAGGAGGTGCAGCAAATTCCGTCCGGACAATGTCATGTGGGACAGAGGGTTTGCTACAGATCATCCGTGAGAGCATGAGAATCTGAGGCCTCTCTATCTAAGACCATGTGGAGGTGGCAAGCCCAGGTGCCCATACTACTGCAGCATACATCAAAGCAAGGGTGACTAGTGTGTCAAGCAACCACCCCTTCATGCGGGGCTCCTAGAAGTGTGCCTGGTGACACTGTCTCTCTAGCATGGCCAGAGCTGCATACCCTCGTGTGAGTCTATCCCTGGCTGCCTGTGCCATAGTAAATCTTCCTGGCGGAGTCGTAAATGTAATCCCCAGGTACACATATGAGTCTACCACCTCTACCTGTCCTCTTGCTAGTGTCAAGATGGCATGTCGTCGAACCGGCCCTAAGGTGTGGAAAATCATGGCCTTGGTTTTCCCAAGGTTCACTATAAGCCCCCTCTGTGTGCAGAAGTCATCGAGTGCATGGAGATGGTGCTGTAGTCCCATCCGTGACTCAGAGACCAGAATGCATCTCCCCTGTATGTGCAGCTCTGGTCCCTGAGGTGTGCCGGAGAAGTGTGGAAGACAGTCTACCTTGGCCATGCTCAAGTTGCCGGTTACGTCCCACTCTGTACAGATCTCCTGTAGAGAATCGAGATGCCTCTGCAATCCAGCCACTGAATCTGAAATGAGGACCATGTCATCTGCATATAGCAGTAGAGGGATCAGTATGCCGCCCAAGCTTCCTCCCGCCTTCAGGATGGGTGTGATGGTGTTGGTCATCCATGTGAGTGGGAAACCTTGACATAAGGCACAGTCGAACATGTGAGACACGAGTTGGGCCAATGCATCTGCAGAATGAGAGATGTGTTATGCTAGAAGCCCTTCGTGATCCAAGGATTGACCATTCCTAAGTCGTTTGATGGCTTTGAGCACCATTGCCTTCGTGAAGAAAGTGGATATGGTGGGGCAAGGATCCTAAGGGTGGGATAGGGGTGGCTGGTTGGGGATGGAGTAGACAGAGTGGGTGTGAAGGTACCGAGTGTCAGGAGAGGTAATGGGTGTGGGGTCCCGGCAAGGGAGTATCTTCCTCCAAGCCTCCTTGCATTCCTTGCCAAAAAACATGTGGTAGAAAGAAAGAAAGAAAGATATATTATATCCGCAAAAGAATGCAAGGGTCTATGAGACCAAAAGTTACAATGAATCCATGAGTAGCTAAATCATGGAATAACAAACTGAAAATGAAACAAGAACTAAACTAAAACTAAGCTATCACTGTCAAAATTGTCAAAGAAAGCCCTATGTGCTACACCTGGGCTCAACATCCTCATAAATAGAGATACAATCCACGGGGGCAATAGGTGTGTGGAAGGGTAAAGTGTCAAGGGTGGTCACTGACGGGGCAATAGGCTCCATATCTTAAACTGTGTACTGGCTGTCTATGTCCACAGTTCAGGGTGGTGCAGTCCGGTATCGCTGAAGGATATCTCGAAGCTGGAGCTAGCGAGGGGATGGTACTCTTGGTCCTCTCGATTGTGGTCGTCTGAATCTCCGGATCTGAATAGCTCTCCCCAAGGGGAACCTCACCGCCCGTATACACTGCCTGGTCTGTCTCACCGGCTGGTCATCCTCAGATGGCTCTCTCTGGCGCCTGGTAGAGGTGGGTGCAAAGAAGCTCGTGATGGGTAACCGGCGGGACATGTATATGGGCCACCAGTGCCTTGCCTAGAGCACCCATCAGCGAGAGGTCACCATTGAGAGAGCATGCCAGATCCAACGGCCCCGAACGTCCAGGCCAACCCAGGTGCAGATCCTCGACACAGCAGCTCCAGATCCGGGGCATACGTGAGCGGTCTCAAAACCATGGTCCCCTAGCAATGGATGTCTCACCTCATCGATATAGATGTGGATGGCATAGACACACCAGCTACATGCTGTACACAGGCCCCAAGGCCCAAAGCATTGATGTTTAACTAGGTAGCAATTTTTTGTCTTTTTCATCTGTTTGCCAGTTTTTTGTAACATATAATCTTTGTAATCCCTTATGTCTCATAGACCTTATGATCTTTTGAAGACGTTTAATATAACTCTCTTTCTTTCTTTCAGAGCAGAACAGAGTGATCCAGCAAGATATCATCAAGCTTGATACTCAAAGCACTTGGAGGTCACCCACACAACCCCTCGGAACAAATATGAGCTTCTACTGTGACCACATGCTTCACTTCACAGAGGATGCCTTCATCACATGGCCGAGATACATGTATACACACCTAACTTTTGGAGTGAGATGTGCGATTGGCCAGATCTGTACATCCTCCCATCAGCAGCTCTGCGAATAGAGACAGCTAGATATGAACCAGTGAGGATTGCACCAGCAAATCGGATATGTGATCTGTGCCACACAAAGGCTGAGATAGATTACATATGTCGGTGCCCGGTATACTACGAGATCAGGGGAGATTCCACTTTCTATTCCGTGGTGGATTTGGTCCACTTTGTAGGGCCATGTATTACCATGATCAGAGATGCATAGGAATCAGGACTCTTCCTCTTGGAGCTCCACATACACAGAGTCCCTACTACACCCGTAACTATTTGGCCCTCCTAGCTCTTTTTCACATAATGGAACTTATGCCCGGACACATGGACAGATTGATGAAAGCATGGAAACAGGGTTCATGAAGTTGGCACAAGAAAAAGCACCAGTTTTGGTCAAAAGCAAGGAAAAGCAAAAAAAGTCAAACTGAGTTGACCGCGAGCCAAGGGCACCATTGGAAAGAGGAGACTGAGCCAAACCAAAAAGCTAGAGGCCGCTTTCCCAAAAAGCAGCTCTAGGGCCAAAAAGTCCGTGAAGCTAGAAAAGCATCAATCAAGAACTTCAGCAAAAGATGAGTAATATTTTATTATTATTAAAACATAAAAACAAAAAGACAAAAGCAAAGCTTGGTTAGAGCTTTTTGACAAAAAAGCGGGTCTCCCCGAGTATAAAAAGATACTTTAGAGTCTCTCTTGGATCAAGTGCATAAATTTGTGGAGACCATGTTCATCATCTATCTTACCTCCGGCTACACCTCCTTGCGCCTGACCACCCAGCTCAGCCCGGCCAAAGCCGCCCAGAGCCGCCACCACCCATCCTTGAGATTCGAGATTTAAATTTGGACTTGGGATTTCGACTTGGAGCTTGGACTTGGCACTTGGACTTGGATTTGGATTTTGGATCTAGTACTAGCCCGGTGAGAGATACTTGTGGGTCATCCCCGTGGTGTGCTTGGCATCAAAGATCTTGTGCCTCGACATTTGATATTTACTTGGATATCCTACATCGGTATATCTGTTTGTTTTGTATTCATTGATTGTATTGATCCTCACCAACGTGCCCGTCGATTGTTCCTGAATAAATTCTTGAAAAGGGACAGAACATGTTCCCCGCTCAATATGGTGTACTGTGCAAGATCCCTTTACCCTTCTCTCTCTCCCCTCTCTCTCTCTCTCACACATGGGATACGTTGTGCCATTGGACAGATCCGGACCTCATCACACCAGCTGCGGATTGAGACAGGGCAATATGTGCATCAGATCTTGGATGACCGCATTTGTCAGCTATGCTACCAGGAGGTAGAGACAGAGGAACACTACATTTGTCAATGTACAGTCTATAATGAGATCTGAGGGAGATATCACTGCCTCTTCCGAGAGGGTTTTGGGCCGTTACGCAGGGTCATGGAGTTTGAGGATCAGAGATGCCTGGGATTGTTTCTACTTGAGCTCAGGAGACGCAGAGAGACTCTCTTGGCAGACAGGAGGCCGAGCCATGATGTACCTAGACACAGGACCCTGACAGATTTCTTCGGCACCGGCACCGGCACCGGCACCAGCAACCCAGCCCACACACCTCCTGATACCTCCTCCATTGGGCCATCAGGGCACGGACCACGCTCCCAGGGAGTCACCACTGATAGAGCAGTTATCTTATGTCGTGCTACGCCCACCAGGATCCCGACCACGGCATCCTCACCATCGCCAGATCAGAGCCATTATTGCGCGGCATCGGAGGCGCCTACCTCGCTTCTACGACCTCTCCATTCTAGACAGCCCCATGGCGGAGATACTTGATCTAAGGAGAGGGCAACACTTCAACTGATCAGCATACATGGATCTACCTGATATACATTTTTCAGTATTTTCAACTATTTTCTACTCAGTATCATCTCGGAGTCTTACAGTTCTGTTCTTATAACTGTAGGACAATCAGTTTATTGTACTTTTTAGTCTCATCTAGTTGTTCTCTTTGATAAGACACCAACTTCAGATGTACTCTCAATTTTGGTCTCATAGGCCACTATGGCCTCTTAGAGACGTTAATATTTCATTTCATTTCTCACACCAGCTTGAGATTGAGGCACGTAGGGCAGCACGGATCCCCAAAGCAGAGAGGATATGCACACTATGCCAGCAAGAGGTTGAGAGTGAGGAGCATTATGTATGCAAATGCAGAGCATATAGTGTCATTAGAGAGAGATACACCACCATCTTCAGTGGACATCCCTCACTCCGCTAGATCATGGAGTCCGCGGACCAGCGGAGATTTGGCCAGTTCTTGCTAGAGAGAGAGCGCCACAGAGAGACACTGCTACGGACTCATACCACAGGGAAAGGTGGATGACACCTCCAGCTCACTGATTTCTTCCAGAGATCTATCCCAATGCCTACCTTGACATAGGAGGGGGTTACACTTCAGCGCACTGCGGACCTCCGAGCCAGACAGAGACCGAGAGCACCAGGCTACCAAACTCCTAGCCTACATCACAGGGAGATCACAGAGATACGAGCTCGACATCAACACCATATCCAGGAGCGGCTCGCTCACTTACACTCACACCCAGAGATCATGCACCGAGGGATTTTTGCCTCGCCATCGCCTATGTATCACATATTACACCCCCATTATGGTACTGGTTGGAGCTAGACAGATCTACATTGCATTCTTGTATACCCTACGCATATAGGTTGCATACTGAGCCTCTCGTAGTAGAGCTCCATCCATCACACCCCCCCACTAGCTCAGTACTTTCATAGTTTATTTCATGTTCATTGTGTCCTTTTTTTCTGGACATCCAGAGGACATCGACAATTGTACATTGATTTGTCTCATAGGTCGTGTTCGGCCTATAGTTAGACATTAATACAGCTTTCTTTCTTCTCTCTCTCTCTCTCTCTCTCTCTCTTCAGCCCAAGACAAGATGGAGAGGATCGACATTGAAGACCTGATCCAGGCAGCCATCCAACAACACAAGAAAGACAATTAATATGGTCAACCGGAGCCTTCTTGACAAAGTCAAGAAGCTTGAAGCGTGGATAGCAGCCCAAGATGTAGAGATCGCAAATCTCAAGAAGGAGATAGAAGAAGCACGTGCTCAACATAAGCTCGAGCAAGGTGAAATTCAGCCCATCATGATGGAGGAGCTGAACACCATCAAGGCCCAAGTGAGAACACTTCAAGAGGGAGAAGAAAAGAAGGCCCGGGAGACCTCCTCGTGGGTGGAGGTGCTCACGAAGACCATAGTCACAGGGGACGGAAGGGACAACTGCTTGGAACGGAGGGACGCCAAAACGGGACGGACACGCGACGGGAACGGCAGGGGACGGACGGACGTCCCCTAAGAGGCGTTTCTCACAAGGGACGACGACGGGGACGGCTCAGGAACGGGGACGCCGATGGGGGATGGTTCTGCGAAGGGACGGCGGGGAGCCGTTTGCAGCCGTTGCGCCCGCCGTTTATAGCCGTTGCAGTCACATTTCCAGCTGTTTCCAGCTGCCGCTTGCTTGGGCCTTGGCCCTTGAGCCTTTGAGGCTTGGCCCTCTCTCATTCCTCAAGGCTCAAGAGTCAAGCCATCTTCAACCATGGCATCCTCCTCACGTGCCGGGGATTCCCGTAGAAGGACAACGGGATGGGCATGGTGGGAGGAGGTTAACTACACCCCATCCGCTCATGGAGGCGATTCTCGGCCATGGGTATGTAAGCTTTGCCGGTACCAGCGAACGGGTGGCGCCGACAAAGTGCGAGCCCACCTCTTGCATGAGAGTGGGCATGAGGTGAGGTTTTGCACGAATGTCACGCCTGAGAAGAGACGGGAACTTCTTGACAAGCTTAGCATCTACGAGGCGGTCGAAGCGACAAGAAGGACTCCACGAGTGGCCGTGGATCCCGCGACGATGGGGAGAGGAACTCAAGCCTCTACAATGGAGTCATGTGGTGGATCGGGATCATGCACACCATCACCTTCACCATCAAGTCGGAATGTTACTCCATCCACGACGCCGGCACCCTCCATCTCCACGGCCTCTCAACCATTACGTGGCCCACGACGACAATCTACACTTGGGGAGAATTGGAACCCCAAGTTGAAGGAGGAGGTGGATATGGCGGTGGCCCGCTTCTTCTTCCACGACCACATTGCCTTTCAAGCGGCTAGGTAAGTGCAATCGAACATTGCCAGTTCATCATTCATGTTTTCATCATCCTAGTCCCCTTCTCATTAGTAAATTACTTTCTTGAATAGGTCGGAATACTTCAAGGTCATGGTTAAGAAGATTGGGGAGTATGGCTCAACCTATACGCCCCCCTCATCCGAGAGCTTGCGCACTACATTGCTCGAGAAGGAGAAGCACATTGTAGAGCAAGCGGCTGACAACACAAAGCGGCAATGGGAGAGAAACGGAGTCTCCCTCATTGTGGATGGATGGAGTGACACCCGCAAGAGGAGTATTCACGGCATGGTTGAATATTCCCGCGGAGAGATGTACTTCATCTCATCTCATGATGCATCCGGCACTGGGAAGAGCGCGGATGTGCTTGCGGCGGAGTGGGCTACCACCATGGAGATCGTTGGCCCCGAGCATGTAGTGGGCTTTGTTGCGGATGGGGAGCCTTCCAATAGGGCGGCGGGAGCTATTCTCCAAGGTATGTATGGACATGTCACGGTGTCCTTTTGTATGGCTCGTTGCCTAAACAACCTCCTCAAGGACATCGGGGCATTACCATGGATAAGCCCGCTCATTGAGGAGGCCAACACCATGGTCTCCTTTATCCTCAACCACCAAAGACTTCGGCATGAGTTCAACAAGAGATCCTGTCTCTCTCTCCTCAAATATTCCGACAGCCGGTTTGCCTACAACTTTCTCATGTTGGGCCGGTTGAAGGATTGTAGCGGTGCTTTGAGGGGGCTTTTCCTTAGCGATGAGTTTGTCGCCATGCAAGAGTCCCATACAAACACTGGCCAAGAGTGTAGGCTACGGACGGCTGACGCCTCTTGGTGGGAGCATGTGAAGACCACAGATGCTATGGTGAGGCCCATAGTCCACCTATTGAGGATTGTAGACGCTATGCAACCATGCATAGGCAAGGTCTACGAGGCCATGGATCGCATGATAGAGAAGTTGAAAGACTTCGTGCCTGACGAAGACAGATACGAGGAGATCCATGCCTTGTGTCTAGGAAGATGGAATTCCTACTACTCTCCATTGCATGTAGCAGCTTATGTGGTGGACCCAGAATTCCAAGGCAACAAGCAGGAGAGCGACCGGGAGGTGAGCGCTGGATGGAGGATCATCTTGGATCGTCTTGTGCCTGATACATCGGTTAGGTGCAAGATCAGGGACCAACTTTCGATGTACAGGTTGGCTGTCATGATGCACAGGTTGACTGCTCCAAAGTTGGCGCTGCTCTATGGTGGGAGGACTTTGGTTCAGATGGACCGGAGCTGGAGCAGCTTGCCATCCGCATACTTAGCCAGGCCGTCAGCTCCTCTTGCTTGGAGCAACTTTGGAGTACCTACAGCCACATTGCCTCTAGGAAGAGGAACCGACTCGGGGTAGAGCGTGCCAATGACCTTGTCTTCGTCAGCGCGAACTTGCGAATGCTTTGCAAGAGAGTGACCAAGAAGGCAGATTCCTTCACCGAGTGGGAGATGAGTCAACAAGAAGAGCAACAAGAGGATGAGATGCAGGAGCAGCATGCCAGTGAGGATGAGACTGAGGATGAGCTTGATGCTTCTTTGGCACAAGCTACCCATGACCATGAGGCGAGCACTTCACGTGGATGATCATTCATGGATCATGATTCATGGGCCTTACTACTTAGCTCTAGCCTCTAGCCTCTAGTCTTCAGCACTTTTTTGTCATTGACTCATTTGAGTCCGTCCATGTATTCTGCCTCCTTAAGGCTTAGTCCTGACTCCTGACTCTTGAGTCATGACTCATTTTGTATCTGCTTAATTATTAATATGACTCAAAAGCTTACCATTTTAGTGTAAATTTGTGCTCATTTTGATGTACTTTCAAAGTAGAATAAGTGTAGAGTAGAAAAATTTAAAAAAAAAGAATTTTTTGAGTGTCGTTCCGTCCCCCGTCCCCGTTCCCTACTTATGGCCGTCCCCCGTCCCGTCCCCGTCCCCGTCCCCGTCCCTTGTGACTATGACGAAGATGCAAAAGCAAGTAGATGAAGCGGGGAAATGGATAGAAGTGGTCAAGAAAGGTAAGAACAAGGAGGCCGAAAGCACATCTACCTCGAAGATTATCAACCTAACCATTGAGGAGGAACAAAGAAGAAAGACAAGGGAACTTCATGTGCGGATCACGGGTCTCAAGAACAGTGACAATGTAGAGGAGGAAGCCAAAGATTTACACACACGCATGGGCATTTCGAGGCCTACACACACGGGGGCTTGGAGAGTGGGCAAGAAAGACAAGAATGGAGGAGAGAGCTCGAAGGAGAGCTCTAATTTTACGATTTCCCACCTTGGAGGCCAAGAAGGATTTCTTGGCCAAGCACTCCGCCCTTAAGAAAACGAGCATCTTTTTAGAACATGACCTCACCTTGGCACAGCTAGCACATATGAGGGAGTGCATGCTGGAGATTAGGGCAGCCAGAGAAAAAGGGAAGCTAGCATTTCACAGAGGAGGCAGAGTGGTGATACTAGAGAGAAAGTGACGAGCTTGACATAAAGAAGTGGCTTCAGCCAAAGTTAGGGAGCGAAGATGACTAAGCTCGATTAACGATTGGCATGTTTGCTTAGCATAAGCAACAGTCTGTCTCCAACCTTCCAGATACTGTTTACCATAATCACGGATGACTGATTGCATGCGAGCAATAAAAGCTGTCCATGCATAATCCAAGTCAATGAAAGATTGAGGAAAGAGTGGCTGACAGGCCTCAAGTATCAGTGCTTTGAATGCATCATGCTCCAAGTAACTATTATTGATGATAAGCAACCTTCGAAGTGGCAATCTGTCCTCAGGCATGTCGTGCAGATGAACTCTGAGCCATAAGGGTACATGATCTGAATATGTAAATGTATAATCCACCCACAATTTGGTCGTGAGAGTATCATAATGAAACGGATCAAGCTGATACCATCGATCCAAGCGAGCTTTGTAAGTGGATTGTGCATTATGTTGGAAGGTATACCCAGGCATCAAGGGCTGAGATTCTTTCCAAAGATCAATCAGATTAAGCGTTGCTACAAAATCTGCCCACGAAGACGTCTCAGTAGCAAGCATATGTGTACGACCGGATGTATTATCACCAGGTTGAGGGGCATTATTGAAATCTCCACATATGAATGCTTTCTGTCTCCAAGGGTACAATTTCATTTGTTGCCATATCTGTCCTCTAGCCTGAGAGGATTGAGGTGCATATATTGATGCAAATTCAAAGATTTCACCCTGAATAAAGCATTGCATAACCATCCATCTGCCTTGGAGGTCATTAAATGCCATGACTGGCTGTAAATGATGTTTCACAAGAAAAAGTACACCCGAAAAGGCATGGTGGCCTGCATAAAAAATATCATAACCAGCATAATGGCCTTGCTGTCCAGCGTAGTGATGTTGATTGTGTTCCTGAAGAGCAACGATATCTGGCTGCATACGCTTCAAATATGCCCAAACCATCTTCCACTTTTTAGGGTCACACAAACCCTGTACATTGAGAGTCAAAACTGTGATATATGACATCATATTTATAGTGTATGATCAGTATGAACAAAAAAGTAGCTCAAGCTTGCATTTCCTCCACAGGGTCTGCACCCCGATCAGGAGGAGGAATATCTATGAGACGGGTGGCTAGCAAGCTAGCAGCCTCTTCTTCGGGAAACAGAGTACGACCTGCAGTTACAGTAGCCCAGGTGATGCCAATTCCAGAATTTTCTTCTGGGGTATGCCCACTAGAGGAGGCTCCATTCCAAGTTCTAGAAGGCAAAGGACGCCTAGGGATAATTGTCCTGCGCGGTGGCTGAGATGTTTCTTGAAGTGTCTTTTCTTTTCCTTTTGGCGAAGAAGTAGAGGGATTAGCCACAGCTACATTCATATTAGAAGAGACTGGCATTTTGCCTTTTTCTTGAGGCATAACAGGAGTCTTTAGACTTTTGTTTTTAACCCCTGAAGGACCAGGAGTGTCCTTATTCTGCATTGGGATGGGCAAGGCATCAGGCGGCATCTTATGGAGGACCAGAGGACATTGAGATGCCATATGTCCAAACTTTTTGCACTCAAAGCATGCGCCTGCAAAAAGACCCCATTTGAGTCTGAAAAAAGCACTCCCCATGGAAACGTTATTTATGGTAACAGCATAAGATTCCGGAGTGGGCTGATCCGTGTCCCATAAAATACAGAATCGATTTGAGTTGCCATTTGGTCTAGGAGGGCATACAACCTTTCCTAGAGATGCTGCAATTTTAGGTAACAAGGAGGCCAAACATTGGGGGAAGTCCACCACTTCTACCCAAACAGGACAGCAATGCTTAATCAAAGCCTGATAGTCTCTGGTGGGGGACCATGGCAATACATGAACCATCTGTTGTCCATAGAAGAGAGGGGAGTGCTCTAAAAGCGTTTGCTTATGGTGCTCATCCACCATAATGACCTCAAAGAAACCTCTTGCCACATAGTGGACTTTGCGAACAAAACAACCACCCAATGTCCGTGTCAAGCAATTCCCGACATCAGCAGCAAAAACAGGCATCCTGCCTGGAAAAAAAATAATCACAGCATGCTTCGCATATTCTCGAATGGGATCTATGATTTCATCCACATCCACTGCAAGTCCCACCATAGGAACAGGATCTTTCCAATTCTTGCGTGTATCCTGAAATCCTTCATGCATTACCTCATAGATAGCCCAGCCTCGGGCGTTTCATGCACAGGGTCATCCTGACCTACAGCCTGCTTTTGTTTTTTATGAGCATAATATTTTGTAGGAGAAGCCATGATGAGATAATAGGCACTAGGTAAAGTCGGTGCAGAAAGGCGATATCAAGACAGCTGGACAGAGAATCGAGGGCGCTGCAGGGGCACCAGCGAACAGTCGCAGTGGACCCACGAGCAGGGACGGGCACTCCAGAAGCAGAATCCGGCGACCAAAATGCAAAACTGGGCGATTGGGATAATGGCGAGCCAGTCTGCTGAGCAATTTCGGCGACGAATTGAAGCTGCGAGGGAACCAGGTGCTCACGGGAGCAGCAAACGATGGAGTCCAGTCGAGGCTGATGGACCACGCAAGGTCTCTCTCTCACAGTATACACACACCCACGCGGGCGCACGCGCGCACACACACACACACACACGCACACACACACACCAGCCATGTCGCACTCTCACTAGTCTCTCCACCACAATAAACATATATGCAAACCGAGTTTTGGAGGGCTTTAGAAGCTCAAGATCACTATTGACCCTATACATGCTCAAAACCTTTGGCCTCTTTGTGACAAAGTTCACCATGCTAGATGTAGCTGAAAATACATGGCTCACCCAATCAAGCTTCCCCACATCCTCAATCATCAAGTCAAGGCTGTGTGCTACACAAGGTGTCCACACAATCTTGGGAAACTCCTCCTCTAACATCCTGCCCATGGATACACAATTGGACCCATTGTTTGTGATCACCTGCACAATGTTATCAGGGCCAATTTAATTGATTGCCTGGCGCATGTGGGACATAATGAACTCCCCTGTAACCACTGTCCCTGGCACCGATGCATCTATGGCACAAATGAACATTGTGCCTTTGCAGGAGGACACAAGAATGTTGTACAAATTTCTCTTCCGCACATCTATCCATCCATCACAAAGCAAAGTACAACCATACTTTGCCCAAGTGGCCTTGAGAGGCTCCATCTCTATCTCCACAGCCAGTTGCTTCTTGCGAAGCTCAATAGCGCACAATGTTTCATAGGAGGGGCCATCCCACTCACACCCAATGCGGGAGATAGCTCTCATTGCCGTCTTCTATCGAGGAGTCCTAACAATGTGGAAGGATAATCCATATTGAATAAACAACTTCATCAACTCCCTCGTTGCCTCTTTCATGGCAGCCTTCTGCATCCCTGCCTGCACATGTCCTTTCTTGAACACTGGAAGACTAGTTCTTTTGGCTCGAGGTGTCGAGCTAGAACCACATGCAACATCACTACTGGTATCTTCCTCTCTGATAGTGCGAGTCCTCTTGGAGACACTTTGACGTGCTTCAGGCTCTCCCAAACTGGGGATATCCTCGAGGGGGATACCTAGCTGCATGGCCTTTCAAGCCTTTAGGCTATCATAGATTTCTTGTGGCACATGCTTACATGGCCCGATGCGAAAACCCTTTGTTTGTGACAAATGTGCCTTCAGCTTGGTGACACAGCCATGGTGCTTATCAGCAGAAAAGTTGCATTTCCACTTTCCGAAGCCCGAGCCACCATATCTAGACTCCAAGGTGACATTGTTCCAAAGAGAATCACATGTTTGAGGCATCCTACGAGGCGGGGATAAATGCAAATTGTTGGGCCTGCAAGTGCGACATAACATAAAGTAATCTCATTTTATGATTCATGAATTTAACTGTCATCTTGGCCAACAATAGAGCAAGGGGAAGAGAAGGTAGGTACCCTTAGGCCTCAATAGAGCACGGGGAGGAAGATATGCCATAATTATCGATGGAAGAGAACAAAACGTGCTGCTTTGTGAGTTCTGCTGCAAAGAAAACCAACACAAAGCAAAACATGACATTACCCCTTTAGAAGACCTCCACAAGGCCCAAGGACTCCAAGGAGCAGGCAGGCTGACACGAGCGTTGATTTGATGGCAAGCTGGCACACAAAACGGCGAAAAAGTATAGGCAGCCGCCACTGGGAAATGTGCACAAAAAACGTACGAAACGATGTGACGTGACGGGCTGTAGGGTATTAAAATATCTAGGATGAACAAAAAACGCGTTTCGTACAGGACGAAAAGTTTCGTACGTTTCAAACCTATACGAAACGTGTTTCTATGCAGCATTGATCGAGCCACCGAAGCCGAAGGAGTTGAAGCTACTAAAGCCTATCTTCGAGCCAAAGGAGTCACCACTGCAAAAGAATCCAAAGCTACCCAGTCAATTTCTCGTGGAGGAGTCACCTACCCAGCCAATTTCTCAAGGGGGGAAACAAAGAGACTATCCCTAGGCCCACTCTCTCGGATGCACCTTCTTCGGGACAAGTAAAGGAAAGGAAGGCAAAGAAGCCTTCATCAATCGGTAAGATGGACTTCAAACCAGGAGAGAAGAGCGTCAAGTTTGATGCTTTTCATGGAAAGCCGGATACACAAAAAGCATTATCTTTTGTTAAACATTGATGCCGCTTTTGGAGAAGTGACTACTTTGAAAAGTCAAAGCTTCACATGGTTCGCATGCATTTTAAGGATGCCGCCTTGAATTGGTGGCTAAAAGTAGTACAGGAAGGGACCGAGCCGAAGACATGGACCGACTTCAAGACTATGTTCAACAAGAAGTTCCTACCCGCAAACTTTGAAGCAGACGTGCAGAAGGAATGGGATGACGTAGAGCAAAAAGTTGGTGAGAATATGGCATCTTACCTTAACAATTTTCAGCAATTTCTTTGAAGTTTACTTCATATACTCCCATTCCATCACTAATGGAAATGCATAAGTTTGTCAATGGATTGCAACCTAAGCTTATGCAAGCAGTTTATATGGCTGGACCGAAAACGTTGGAAGAATCCCAAGACAAGACTTTACAAGCCAAGGCCTTGTACATGCCTTGGATAGACGGCAAGACAAAGAACGATAACCGGAATCCACCTCAAAGGAAGAAGTTTAAAGACCGATCCCCATCAAGAGCCGACTCTCAAGAGAAGAGGGAGAGGAGTGAGAACAAACCTCTACTCTTTCGAAGAAGATTGTGCCTCACGCAACGTGAGGAATACACCAACGAAGGGAACTATTTCCAATGTGGAAACAAGGGACAGATAGCTGCAAATTGTCTTGACAAGATAAAGCAAGAAGCCAGACATATTAGAAGATCATCAAATTGACATTTTGCCAGGAAGTTTGTCAAGAGGAGATTTCATTGGAGCGGTCTTATACCATGAGGGCTATTGTGTGGCCTATGAAAGTCTTTGATGAGGACTTCAACGATTGTATTGGAACGGATTTTAGAATGAAAATTTTGTGACTTTTTCTTGTCATCAAGAAAGATTCTATTATGAAGTAAACCCGTTCATGTGTAACAAAGGACTTGAAGACCAAAAGTATCTACAACACAAGCTTGAGAGAAGCTACTACAATGGCCTAGCAGAAAGAACATAAAGTTCAAGAATGTTTGAAGGTCAAGTCTCACCGACAAAAGCTAACAGATTATTGCACCCATTGAATGTTCTATGGGAGAGTATTGTTATGGATTTTATCTTTGGATTGCCAAAGTCCGGGAATGACGGTATATGGACCTCTTCACGAAACCAAGAAGTTTATTGAAACCATGTACGGGTTACCCCCAAACGAGCTTGTTTTGGAGGATCCACCGGGGGTGTAAAAGCCAAAACAGATTGTGTTCTATTCTATGAGAAAAAGAGGAAAGACAATGGGTCAAAAATTCCTCTTAGAAATGGATGTGAAATGGATGCCAGAAAAGTACTTCAAGGACTATCCAGATATACTACGAGCTTATCAGGAAGTGGTTGGTCTAGATGTATTTGAAGTACGGATATGGACGTCTTGCGATCACAACAGATTCAAGAGGGAGGGATGGTGTCTCTACCCTCTTGATTGTGTGTGTGTGTGTGTGTGTGTGTGTGTGTGTGTATATATATATATATATATATATATATATATATATATATATATATTGGACTAGAATTGATTTTTATTTTGCTTATATAATGATTATTTGGACATGCTCTAGTTTGGGTGGCAACGATGTCCGATAGCACAAGGAGCAAGATTTGTATATGGGAGGCAATGATGCCAGATGACCCATTAGACGGCAACGACGCCAGAACGAGATTTGTATATGGGAGGCAACGATGCCAGATAACCCATTGAACGACAACGATGCCAGATATCTTAAACTTCACAGTCCGGCGGTCATTGCGACCAAATGGCCCAGATGACTATATTGGCTTTCATAGTCAGGCGATCAATGAGACTAGATGGCCCAAATGACTATTGATGAACTCTCAGGCAGTCTTAGTGACCGAATCGCCTTTGAGCGAATTCTCGGGCGGTCCTAGTGACCAGATGGTAGTTTTAATGACCAGATGGCCTTGAGCGAACTCTTGGGCAATCTTAATGACCAAATGGCCTTGAGCGATAGTCTAAGCAGTGTCCCTCGAGAGCCAGATAGCTCAGCATGGTTTCATCAGAAACCAAATAGGACAATCCATGAACAGGAGGATCATTACTTGTGCATTGAATACTAATGTATGTTTGAATTCCTTTGACTTTGTGTGCTGTTTTTGATGTGTGGACAATGCTTGGATTTATGGCATGTGATAGTCCACTAGGCTCTAGACTAGTTGGCCAGTACTTGGAGTACCCAGTAGACGCGAATGATACATACTTGTTTGTTGACTAGCTTCTATCTAGTTTTTGCAGAGGGTAAGTATGCATTTATTATATCTAACACATGTGACGGGCCCTGAAGAAGTACCATCAAGAACGAAGACATAAGTCAAAGATAAGGCATAGAGATATTGCCAGATGAGCAGATGACACCACAGATATGGGGAAAGACCACATGCACAAGCTCACCCAACAGGGCTAGTATTGAAAAATATTTGAAACACTCGCAGTTGAGGACAACTGCAATATAAGAGGGAGGGATGTAACTATTTGACCTTCCTAGCTCTTTTTCACATAAGGGAACTTATGCCCGGACACATGGACAGGTTGATGAAAGCATGGAAAAAAGGTTCATGAAGTTGGCACACGAAAAAGCACCACTTTTGGTCAAAAGCAAGGAAAAGCAAAAAAGTCAAACTAAGTTGACTGGGAGCCAAGGGCACCATTGCAAAGAGGAGACTAAGCCGAACCAAAAAGCTACAAGCCGCTTTTCAAAAAAGCAAGGCCTTGAAGCTAGAAAAGCATAACTCAAGAACTTTGGCAAAAGATGAGTAATACTTTATTATTATTAAAATATAAAAACAAAAAGACAAAAGCAAAGCTTGGTTAGAGCTTTTTGGCAAAAGCGGGCCTCCCCAAATATAAAAAAACAATTTGAGTCTCTCTTGGATCAAGTGCATAAAGTTGTGGAGATCATCACCTTCATCATCTACCTCACCTCTAGCTACACCTCCGCCGGCTCAGCCAGTCCTAAGCCGCCGCCGCCCATCTTTGAAATTCAAGATTTGGATTTGGATTTAGAGTTTGGACTTGGGATTTGGACTTGGAAATGGACTTGGGATTTGGACTTGGAACTTCGACCTAGACTTGGATTTTGGATCTATCACTAGTCCGGTAAGAGATATTTGTGGGCATAGTTGTTTCTCGTACGCGTACGAACAGGTTCGTACGTACGAGTCGTACGGTACGATACCGTACGAATTCGTACGATATCGTACGGTACGAGTTGGTTTTCTTTTTCCCCAAAAAAAATTTTCCCTTGAAAAAAAATTCCAAATGCTAAAAAAAAATAGAAACCCTGCTTTATGAAGATCCCAAATGCTCGCAATACTTCGCAACTTTCGTGTCCACTCGGTATTCCATATGGGGTTGTGGAGAGACCTAAAAAATCTAGCGAGGTAGACTGGTAGTGTACACTCGATTGGTAGGATGAGAGAATCTTGCTACATCACTTGTGTATGCCTGGTATAGGTAGGCTAGACAATTAGATTCTCAAGTTATGCACGAGGGAGAACATTTGGACATGGCCATTTTGATCTAGAGAGGAGTCCCTAAACTTATCACCCTAGATGCACTCCTCGTATTTGTGCAAGGACGGTCCCTTAGTCATAAACGCTACACTGGGAGACCAGCACTGTAGACTCCTCCCCTCCCAACCTTCCCTCACATTCAAGCTTGAAGCTCTATAGCTTGTAAGTGTAAAAAATAAAAACCGTATTTTATCGTACGGTATCCGAAAATTTCATATTGTACCAAAAATTTCCGTACGGTATCGTATTTTCGTACCGTGACAACCATGTTTGTGGGTATCCTCGTGGTGTGCTTGGCATAAGAGATCTTGTGCCTCGACATTGACTTGGATATCCTACATCGGCATATCTATTTGTTTTGTATTCATTGATTGTATTGATCCTGGCCAGCGTGCCCGTAGATTGTTCCTGAATAAATTCTTGAAAGGGGGCAGGGCCTATTCTCTGCTCAGTGTGGTGTATTGTGCAAGATTTATTTACCTTTCTCTCTCTCTCCCCTCTCTCTCTCCCCTCTCTCTTTACCCTTCTCTCTCTCCCCTCTCTCTCTCTCGACCCCCAGGACATGCTCCACTGCCATCGAGCTACCTTCCCACGTGACATAGCTGAGGGAGACCTCTCAGCCATACTCGTCAACCCCATGCTTGACATTTTGGAGAGTGGTATACCATCTACTCGGAGCTGATGTTGCTCCCATGTTTTTATGTTTTTAGTATTTGATGACGAGTTTCCATGGACAGTTTTGTATCACCCCAGTGAGATAGCTATATTTATGTTTTCATTCTATTTTATTTTCCATTCCATGATGAGATATGCCATGGATATTATTGTACCACTTTGGTCTCATAGGCCCATTGGGTCTTTAGTAGAAGCTTAATATATCTTTCTTTCTTTCTCTATCTTATCTCTTGGACAAGTGGTTGAATCTGTCACGGCATGCCCCACTGGGCTTACAACACCACAGGCCAGCAACAGTGAGGGGACTGAGTTTAACTGCACTTACGACACTTATAGACTTCTTCCGGGTAGAGACTTTTAGAGCAGTCTCGCGGACTATTATGATTGACCACACACCGACCAAACTCTATGGGTCAGTACTTGAGATTGACCTCAACACACTAGCAAAGAGACATGGGCACACAGCATCAAGGCAGGCAGGCTTCCGCAAGTCATTCTCCACTTTGAATCACCTTCACTCTCCGAGCTATCATAGAAGAGGCCAGAGCACAACACTGACAGGTTTACTGTTGCTTTGTGGATTTTCGCAAAGCATTTGATACGGTGCCTCGAGCCAAACTATTGCAAAGACTCCAAGATTTGGAGGTACCATTAAACATGATTTCAGGGATCATAGTATTATATGAGTCAGTCATAGGGCGGGTGATATGCCTAGGAGGATTATCAGAGAAGATATCCAGTACCATTGGAGTGAAGCAAGGATGCCCACTGTCTCCCACCTCTACATTGACACGATTTTGGTTATGGTCTTCAACACATCCCCTCTTTTCACATCTCAACTAAGTTTCACATGCATGAGCAGCCCCGTAGAGATCGCACACTCGTGTGTACCTCGGAGTCACTTTTAGAGGACCGGTCTTCTCGATGAGCCACGCTATAGAGGCTAGACTGATGCAAGGGTATGCTTCTCTTGCTCTCATTGAGAGACAATGCTTCAAGGCCCATTTCCAAGAGCCGAGGACCAAGATGTGGCTATTTGACACCTTGGTCACTCCGGCAATGATGTATGGAGCACCCTTTTGGGCAACTGACCTTACAGCAGCCAAATGGCCGAATAGAGAGGCCTCAGGTCATGATGCTCTCCCGTATGATATTACCCTGGCAGAGTTTGCTACAGCACCCATGGTAGTAGAGGCACTCTTCCATACAGTCACATACATTCAGAAGATCAGTGCCATGGCCCCTGGAGACTCCCGAGGCTCCCCCTACAGTCCTCCCAGTAGCTAGCAACAGATGGGCACGAGTCATGGTATAGCCGAGTATACACGTGGTTCACGAGGCAGGGACTCGGGATGACCTAGAATCCCCATTCATCTTGCTCTTCAGGATGACAAGAACCGGACCACGAGAGGACACCCCACCAGCCATGGATGGCATACCCACAGCCTCATCGAGCCACACATTCTCGAGTGCCTGACCCCTCTCTCTCAGATTTCCTGCTCTTCCTCGGGTTTTTTGGAACCTTTTGCCTTCCATGCTTTTGGTCATGTCTTGGAAGTACATGTCCTTCTATGGCTACCCTCATCTGCTTCCACAGAGGTTACCGCTACCTCTGATGGAGTACCCGGAGTTTTTGTTCTGGTTCCTGACCCTTCCATCACTGATGGATACATCTTATTACACAGACCCAATGGCTCACATTTTCAACAGAGGATGGACATTGCTGGCAGAGCAGGTCAGTGTCATATTTGCCGCCAGCATGGTCATATTGCTAGAGATTGTCCTAGATCCAGAGGCTGCAATAGGAGGCGTCGTGGACATGTTCATCAGATGTCTCCCCCTACTGCCACATGTGCACCTCAGCATACTACACAGCAATGGGTGATGGTTAGGGATGGCAGGCATCCCAGGACCCGCATCCCTGCACCGGCAGTTATGCACTTAGGGGAGCGCCCTAACCCCTTTGCATATCTGGCTACACATGGTGATGACTCTGCACAGGAGGATGTGGATGCTCTACAGTTGGGTTGTCACGGTGATGAGGATGCATTGCAAAAGGAATATAATAATGATGATACACCACATTATGCATTGCAGCCGGATTGTAATGATGATGCTAGATTGCGCTCCCCTTCTCCCATTCTTGAGAAAAGAAAGGATTTCTCCCTGGAATGGGAAGAAAAGGTGGACACAGCTCTCAAAATGGAGGGGGGAGGGGGGGAGGGGAGGGGTGGAGATGGAGGTGGGGGGGAGAGAGATTTTTGGGCTGCAATGTACATGGTCCCATTGGGTTTTGGGTAAAAAGATTGGTCCAGCAGAGGAGAGTAATAGCCTTTTTGGATTTGCAAGATTTACATGCCTGTGGGAGATCTGGTCTACGAGGAACACTCTGGTCTTTGTTAATGATGGCATGCAAAGTGTACATCCTAAGAAGGTTATCTGTTTAGTGAAAGCTAACATTGCGAGTCTAGTGAGTGTAAACAGATGGGAGTCACAGATACAATGAAACTACTCACTAAGAGGATATTCGCTTGAGCAGTTTCTGTGGGTAGTACTTCTCTTGATTGTTTGAGAAGACTAACCCACAGTTTATATGTACTCTTTTCATATTATTAATATAAATACATCTTCACTAAAAAAAAGGTGGACCTCTCCTTGGAGAATTTCCCCTCCCTCCTTATGCAAGACGTGTTCCCACCTTGAAAGAGGGTCCTTCTTCATCGACCACGAGATTTGGTCATAGCTTTCAATCCTTGTCTTCATGAGGATTGTCCCATGGAACATACAGGGGCTTGGTGGTGTTTTTTTGCGTCAACGGAAATGCTTATCAAGAACCAGCTTCACTCTACAGTCACGGAAGGTTCTATGGAAATTGTGCTCTTGCAGGAGCATAAACTTGATACTAGCCAATGTGGTAGATCTAGCAAATTATTATCCAGTCCACCTTGTGGTCGAGAGCTGCAGGTGGTGTATGTATTTCAATGTCATCCCATATCTTGCCTTGCCCATGTTGTCATTCTGCCTGCTAGAGCACAGAGGATCATCATTATGTAGGATGACAGACGCATTGGTATTCTGAACATGTATCTACCTAATCATAGAGGGAAGCGGATTGCTTTTTGGAAGGCCCTCATTGACTTGCTTCCTCATGCTGATAATTGGATCATTGGGGGTGATTTTCATATGGTTAAGCAACCCGCAACCAAAAGAGGAGGACAATTGGGTATGGTGCACCCACTTGAGAGAGCCTCCTGGGAGAGGCTTATTCCTTCTATACATGGCAAAGATTGTTGGCTTGAGATTCAGAGGAGGCCATCCTCTCTCCTCTTTTGTTCGTCTAATAGGAGGGATGCAGGTTGCATTTATGCATGCTTAGATCGCTTCTATGTTGATGATTGGGTTTTTCATAGGGGAGGACATACACTCATAGAACCCAGCACCTCCAAATCTGATCATTGTGTAGTGGTTTTTTTTTTCCGGGAAAAAGATCCTTCAATTAGTTAAAGAGAAAACAGCCACAAAGGGCTACGTACAACCACGACGGGCTAGATTCCAACTCGCCTCATATAAGGGCAGGAAACAAGTGACCATAAGGGGAAGAGATGCTTCTCCTCCGACTAGCCGCTCTATGAGGAGAAGGCTATCTCATACAAGGGGAGGGGGGGGAACAACCACACAGGTGGTCAGTAATGCCAAATGGGGTCACCGCCTCTATCCGTGACGAAAGGGCCAGGCCTCGAAAGTCTCAACAAGGCTTCCCGCTGCTTCCGCATGTGGTCAGAACCTCCATGTAGCTTCCCCCACTGACTGCAGAGGGTGTGAATGATATCAAGCCATATGCACCTGATGGTCTCAACCGGCAGAGTGTGGGTACCCTCGATGGCCTCACTACATCTAGCACGCCAAATGTGCCAGGCTGCTATGCTACTGCAAATCTCCCATCTTTGGCATGAGCCTGGTTGCCAGTCGCCTGTAGGTGGGGTTGTGACAGGTACTGCTACAATACAATGATGGGAGACCTGAAGCGCTAGTCCTCCCCTATCCTCCTCATAAGTCCTGACCAGTCCAGCCTCGGTGGCCCAAGCGACAGTGCCCCAGGTGATGATCCAGGTCGATGCCCTATCCATGGCAAAGATGCGGAGAATCCGCTGCCAAATCTGTTGAGCCTTCGGGCAATCCCAAAGGCAATGTCACTGAGACTCTTGGGGGTGGCCGCAACGCGGGCAAGCTGCTGACCAACCTCCAACTACCAGCCAAGCACCGATTGCCAAACTCCTGTGTGCCACCGAACTCCTGTGTGCCATCAGCCAAAGAAAGAGAGTGATCTTCCTAGACCGAAAGCTGTCCCAAAGCCTCTTCTAGAAATCTGAAAGGAAGCGTTGTGATAGGCCCTAGGATTGCCAGTGTGCTACTGCTGCCGGTGTGCCATCTATCTCAGGTATCTGGATCCTATGGCCAAGCCGCACTGTATATGCAAAGAAGGGGGCATCCAGAGTCTCCTCCAGATCCGCGGGATCATGCCAAGTCCACTCTCCCAGGTCCCCCTGCAACCGCATGAGAGGTTGGCACTCCCAAATCCATAGCCGCCATGGTCTCTCCCTGGCCACCTTGGCTACTGTTGGATCTATGTCCCATTCCCGTGCCCGAAAACCAATCACCCTCACCCTCTACAAGGTACAGCCTCTGAAATCCTCCATGGGAAGCATTAATTTCTCTAGTCTGCCATGCGATTCAATAGAAAAAGTGAGCAGACCACTGTCCTCATATGCTCCGTGGATCACCACGAGGATATTGTGTCTGGTAAACACTCCTAACCACACTGGGGGGGTCGGTAGGCATCAACCACTCCTAAAGGATAGCTGAGTCAAGGTCGATGCTCAGCCTATCTAGACCCCGCATCCCTGTCAGGCGTCTCTCCTGCTCCTCCAGGGTAACTGCATGTGTGCAATCTAATCTCCAAGAGACCTGGCTGGTCCCATGCTGAAGGCTCCCCAAGATACATGAGGCCGGGCCCCCAACATGTGGCCACTGGGTAGGGGTTCCAGACCAGAGGCTTCCGAAGCCGCTCCTGTAAGGCAACTGCTTTCTCAAGGCTGGCCTGAAATGATCCCAAGCCCGACGTAAACTGGCTACAAATCTGTCCTCAAAAGCTGGGCTACAACAATGGGCTCTCATCTCTATGAAGATCCATTGAAGTACTCTGCGGCCACGGGCCCCCAAGGCTCGGAGTGCAGGCTGAAATCTGGGCCAATAAGAAATCCTTCCAAGGCTCACCACCAAGAAGGAGTCCTCTCACAATCAACTTGCCCACCAAGGCACGGCTCTAAATAGCAAGATCGATGAGTCCAAGCCCCCCTCTGGTATGTGGCTGAATGATCACTCGCCATGCCACCTTGGCCCTGGGTGGCCTCCCCTCACTTCTGGCCTATAAGAAGTTCCAGATCAACCGTTGAACCCAGCACGAAGTGATATACCACATGGTGGCTAGCAGTACCTGGTTCGCCACCACCAGTCTGCCTCCTAGGGAGATCCTCGCCGAGCTCCAATATAGAAGTTTCTTCCGAATACTTAGAAGAAGCAGGTCAAGCTGCTGCTCTGGAGAGATATCTATGCCAAGGTATCGAATTGGAATGCCCCTCGAGATCCACTGAAAATCCTCAACTGGTCGCCAAGTCAGGGCGGGTGCTGAGCCTACCCAAAAATCACACGACTTGTACCAATTGATCTGTGCTTTTGAAGCGCGGCAGAAAGCCTCGATCGCCACCGCAAATCTTTGTAAATTCTCCACATCTCCTACAAGGAAAGCTGTTGTGTCATCTGCAAACTCTGAGTCCAGCAGCTCCTCCTGCATGCGGAGTGGAAGACACAATCCTTGAAGCCCAGTCTCCTGGGCAGAGAGAAAACTATTCATGGCCTCGACGACGAATAGGAAGAGGTAAGGTACCAAAGGACAGCCCTATCTAACCGAGCGGGGGAGGGGGAATCTATCGCCACGGGCTCCCTGAATGAGAACCTGGCTATGTGAGGCTGAATAAAGACCTGATCCTCCACGAATCCACTCCATGGGGAATCCCATCCGGCTCATAGTGCCCTCTAGAAAGCTCCAATCCACCCTATCGTAAACTTTCTCAAAGTCAAGGAGTAGCACAATGAGATCCTGTTGCCGCATCCTGGCCGAAGTTGTCGCCTCCCAAAAGGTGAAGATGTTGTCCAGAATGCTCGAATCTTGAACAAAGCCGGCCTAAGTGTCATGGATCAAGTCTGGGAGAAAAGGAGTCTCCTGCTAATGGCCTTGGCCAAGATCTTATAGGCTGTCCCTAGAAGAGTGATGGGTCTCCATTGCCGGATCTCCCTCTATCACCACCCTCCTTGGGAAGCAAGTGAATCAAACCCTCTGAGAGCCTCTCTGGCATGGCACCTGTGATCATAATCTCATTGAAGGCAGCACGAAGGCCACCTTCCATGAGGTCCCAATGGTGAAGAAAGAAAGAGACTGGAAGCCCGTTCGCCCTCGGGCATTTGCCCCTGGGAAGTGCCGTCACTACCTCCACCAACTCCTCAATAGTAAAAGGTGTCAATAAGAATGACCGAAGAGAAGGGGGAACCACCTCCCTCATATGCCGCTAGACTCTCTCACGTGCTTCCACCACTTGTGGAGATACTAGGGCACCAGTGAGGAGGGATCGAAAAAAGTCCACGGCGATGGCTCTCATGTTCCCAGAAACCCTCTAAACGGCTTTGGGCTGCCTCCTGCAAGAAACAGTTGATCTCCCCTAAGCCCTCATCCATTGTGCACACAGCAGAGCCTGAAAGAAAATCCAATCCCACCCATATTTGCTCTATCCTGCTGCAAACCTCTAGGTCCTAAATGAGGCTGTCTAGGATGCTTGAGCTCATCTACCTGTCATGCTTCCAAAGGTCCTCTAAGGACAAAATAACCAAGGCATGGTCAGAAAATGTAGTGCCTGCCAAAATACCAATCATACCCCCTCCTGCAAGCCCACTCATCCACGTAAAATCTGTCAAGTCTAGAGAGGTTGGGGCCAGTCCTCTGTCACCAGCCTGGACATTTCCCAGTCTGAAAGGGGTCCGGTGGACTCCAGGATGTTAAAATATTTGGAAAGTACAAGCTTTGGGAATGGGGGATTATCCTAGAATACAAAGGACCACACTCCTAAAATTTAGGAGAGTTGCTATTTTTGGCCCGACTCCGATGGAAGTTCTATTCGCGTCATTACATTTGGAATTGAGCAGATACCAAGAGTTGGCAAAGTGCCTATGACAGAATGTCTACCAGTTGGGATATTTTTAGAGGTAAAGATTATGGAAGAACCCATCTCTTAGATTGGGACATGTGGCAAGAAAGTGGACCAAAGTGAGACAAGTGGCCTGACACTTGTTATAAAGTGGATCAAAGTGAGACAAGTGGCCTCACACTTGTCACTTCAGCTATTGTGTGGCTCTCCACTTGTCATTGTAGCCTTCTCTTGCCATTTTAGCTCATGGGAGGCCTAAATCTATAAATTGGAGCCCTCTCTCTTCATTAATGGAGGCTCTCTTGCTGCACACTAGCCTCTACCACCGTTACAAGCTGCCCTAATGATGGCTACTCTCTTTCTCTCTCTCTTGAAGGCTGCCCATGAAGAATACCGGCTGTTGGGGACTGTTTTGGAGGCTTCCATCGCGAAGAAATACTGAAGGCAAGGGTATTTAATCATTTATTATGATTTCTAGCCATTGTACTTGTTGTACCAGCATTTGTACTTGCTGTACCAGCCCTTGTACTGGCTGTACCAGCTTCTGTACTTGCTGTACCGGCTGTACCAGCCCTTGTATTGACTGTACCAACTTTTGTACTTGCTGTACCACCCATTGTACCGGCTGTACCAGCTTCTATACTTGCTGTACTTGCTGTACCAGCCACTGTACTTACTGTACCAGCCACTGTACCGGCTGTACCAGCCATTATACCTGCTGTATCGGCTGAATGGAGAGTTGTACTTGCTGTACCCTTTCTATTGCATGAAGACCCGTGGTTTTTGGGGAAGAATCAGTACCCACACGGAGGTATATGGATTATATTGTTGGCTCGGCATTTCTACAGCCTATGTTCCGGCTTGATTGCCTCGTGTTATGGCATTTGTATATGGATAATCCGGCATCTCCCGTGGGGAGAGTAAGGCCCTCAAAGCTTGTACATGATATTATTCTCCTTGGGTAATAAAATACTCCAAGGGGGGAGTCGGCCCATTCCGGCCTCTATGTGGTGTCACATGTGCAAGATCCATTTTCAGCATTTGTGGATGTTTTGTCCAGCTTTATGTTTTATGCAAAGTGATGATGGATATGTGTTAAGGCTGTGGCCATGTTTAAGTGTTTTAATATGCATTGATGGTATCAACAAGTGTGTCAAAGGCCCTAGTCCCCTGGGCACCCGCCGCGAGTTACATCCTCCTCCTATCCGATCTCGAGAAGCGAAGACTCCCATGGCTACACCCAAACTATGGAAGATGCAGAGGGTCCTGTCCCCGGACTGCAAGAATCATCTCCTCCCAGGCTGAGTACTCTGCTCCTCAAACTATGGCTGCGCCACGCAGGTCTTTCCTCTGTTGCCTCTATCATGTTGAAGTCACCACCCAAGCACCAGAAGTCAGCCTGAGGGAGGGCTTGCCATACGGAGCTCCAAAAGAGGGCTCTACCTGCGGCAGCGTTCGAAGCGTAAACGTTGAGGAAGCCAATGCTATCCTCTGCAATAGTGATGGTAATCCACTGCCCACGCCCGGGGACGATGACTCCTGAGCCAGTCATCACTGCCGGCAGCAGCTGCTCACTGACACAAATACACACCCCTCCCTACGTCCCAAAGGGGCCGAAAGATGGGGACCAAAAAGTGTGACTCCTACGTGGAAGAATCTTCCCGCATCTACAGGTGCGCCCCTCTAAGAGGTGATGCTCCTAGAGGAATAAAATGTCTGGGTCCCCCAACCATGGCTCTCTGGAGCTCGCCTCGTAGGACACCTCGTCTTTGAAAGCACTAAGGCCCCCTAAATCGTGAATGTTCCATGTAACAATTCACATATCAGTCTCTCTGGTGATGCAACACTAGCGGAACTGCACTCCACTCAGAGAGTCTTGGGCGAGGGTTTAGATAGGGAATAATCACAATCCGTGTGGGGGCGAAGGCGCGCCAGGTGGGCACTAATCATGTCCTCCATGTAGTGCCACTCGATACGAGTGCAAGCGTATGCATGCTCCAGACTCCATCTGTCACAATAGAGGTATCTGTAAGAGGGGGAAGAGGTACCGCGACAGAATTATGCATGAAGACAAAAAGCAGCATCTCCAAGTTGGAGACTACCATCTCCCCGCCCTAGCCTCGATGAGCAAAACCTCCAAGCTCCATCCTAGCCAAGGGCCAGAAATGGGCGAGAATGTCGGTGATGCGAAGATCCTCAAGATGCTAAGAGAGCTCAACTGCTTGTCCCTAGATGGCATCTGCCATCATCTCGGGATTCCACTCTTCCGGGGGCTGCACTGAAGGGGAAAGAGAAGATCATCACACCATTATCTGGCGTAGAGGGCTTGGAGTGGTGAAAAACCACACATACCCGAACAGGGGCTACTATCTCCTCGAAAATGTCGGTCCCTTCCATCGCAGACATCAGAAGAAACTATAATCCACTGGCCTTCCTAGGATCCTAGGAGCCCCACCTAGGGACTCTCGCGGAAGAGCCCTCACGGGGGAAACGGCAATGGTCATCTCTACCGGCTCAGAGAACCGGTGAATCAAGCGACGGACGGATCCTGCCGACTGCCTCCTCTCTGGGTCGCAGGCTGGATCCTGCCGACTGCCTCCTCTCTGGGTCGCAGGCTGCTGGGGGGCGACGAGAGTGCTCTGGAGGGAAAGAGGGGGGCGGGGGGGGGGGGGCGTGGAAGATAAGGGCGGGACGGGGGGAACCGCGGTGGGTAAAGTCAGTGACGAAACAGGAGGAGGACGGGGGAGGCGGTGAGGGAGGGCGGAGGGGTGGAGGGGCGGGCGAGGGGTGCTGCTGGGAGAGATCCATCGGAGAGGACAGCTGCAAGTCTCTCTATGGATCAAAGACTTGATCTACCCAACACCTGAGAGGGAGTCTTAGATGGATCGATCAAATTGATGCAACTATACCGCATGAGTGGATTACTAGCACATTTCACGATCAACATCATCCTAGGTGGCTGGGAGTTTTCTCCAGGACAAGAGTGCCGTTACAAGTGTTAATTAACCTTCATAGATCAAGATGAGGAGGGAGATAGTGTTTTTTATTCTATCCAACCAGGATGGAGATTGTTGAAATGTGACACACTCTAGATTATTGTTCGCACTGCCCCATCCAGCAAGAGTAGTTAGCCGCTCAACAAAGCAATGGCATGTTGACTCTCTGCTTGATATTGTGACCCATGGGTCTTGGTTCTTATGGTTAAATGGTGGATGTCCTATTAGATATCTTCATTGGGATCCTAGTGAGTGGGAGTGGATTGATGGAGCCAATTTTATGAAGAGTAAGCTTTTTTCTGCTACGCTACTAGAGGACTGCTTGGGCAGATTCAAAGGACGACTCCTCTCACGCCGCAGTGGGAAAGCTATAACATCACCCCATTGATTCGAAAGAGATTTTGGCACAAACTTTGGCACTCATACAAAGGAGCCAGATCTCCCAGTTCTCTTGGTTATTCTTACATGGTGGCCTTCCCACTAATCAGTGGAGTGATATTTTTGGAGTAGACCCCACTTACCCCATATGCCAAGTAGCCTATGAGAAAGTGCAACATTAAATATGGGAGTGTACAGGTGCTCAGAGGATTCGGGGCTCTATAGCTTAGCTTATGTGTAGATTGAGGAGAGACCATTTATGTTACTTGGGGCGTTGTTGCTTGGCTCACTTAGTCTGCTTCACAAATATTTTTTGAGGGCACGGATCTGCATACTGCCATAATGATATGATGGGATTGGTAGACATGGCAGGTTCACGTTCTAGTGACCTTACTCAGTCGTGGTGTGGACCAACGTTGCAAGCTACAAGATATTCCTTCTACATAGTATAGGATTGATACTACTTGGAAGCTCATTGCCACTATCACAGCTTGGCAAATTTGGAGGGCCAGATGCATAGAGGCTATTGAGGGCACTTAGATATACGACACTTAGTGCATGTGTACCATATGGGGAGATATTATTCACACTCTTGTGGCCACATGGGCTCGTATGCAGGGACCTCTAGATATGCGCATGCAAAGCACATTATTTTCATGAGGGAGTGGGATCAAGGGAATTTTCTTCTCAATGACCCCCACAAGACTCTTTGGGCACCTTTGTGCCTCATATTGGTTGAGATCGCCCTACATTTTGAGATGAGATTTTGTTTTGTTCCGGCTTCCAACTGTGATTTTGGAAGGTTTATTCATACTTAATAGAAGTCTCCTTTTTCCCCTCCCAAGATGGCAAACCAAGATCCGACTTCTTCTCATGCGAGATGAAGTCTAGAGTGTGGTCAAGGGCACTAAAGAAGGGCCGAAAGGAGAAGAGGGATCCCCGATAGTGCAAGCTTGGCAAGACAAGAATGACAAAGCACTCGTGCACATTGACTTGGGATTAGCTAACAACCTCATACATCATCTTGACCTAGACAAGCCGGCCAAAGAGGTATGGGAAAAGCTTAAGAACCTCTTCGGAAACAAATCAATAATTCCAAAGTTTTTCTCAAGCAAAATTTACTTAATATGAAAATGAAAGCATCTCAAACTCTGCAAGAACCTAGGCTTGGTTCTTCAGTATCCAATATAGAAGAGATTCCCAACCATGTAGAGACCCTCACTGTTCTTAGGGTGGCCCATGAGATGCTATACCAAAAATGATCGTCATCCTCATTGATGAGGACCATCTTCTCAAAGAGCTAGTTGACGCTAGATTTGATGCAGATAAGACCCTATGTCAAAGATGAAAGGAAAAGGCAAACCAAGCAAGATCAAAAAGTGCACTTACTGCAAAAAAGCTTGGACACTCTGAAGTTAGATATTTCAAGCGGATGGCCAAGGAGCAAGCTGAAGATCATGCAAAACTAGGAGAAGAAGAAGACGAAGATGAAGATGTACCAGATACATCCACAGCACCGGAAAAAGCCCTCGCAATTATGACTAATCTTTCTCTTGAAGAGGAAGATTATGATTGGGCTTTCCGAATTTCCTACTTTGTATGAGTCAAAGGTTCTCTGCCCGGGATGGCCCTAAAAATCTAATAAATCATCTTGTGTTTTTCTGTAAGCCTTGTTTTTATAAAAAGCTCCGCATTTTTCGCATATCTCTACTTAGAGCCAGGGGGTTTGTTCTGTAGGCAGAATCATTAGTGGTCAAGCTCTTATATCAAGCCTGGCAAGAGGGTTTCAGGTGTTGGCACAATGTGTTCTTTTGTATCACGTGTTGCAGTTTAGAGCCCAAATTGCCATGGCTATTGAAGGTCTCCTAGACAACACCTCCTCCACTCCGAAGGGGGGTTTGTTGGATATTCAGAGTCTAGTAGGTGGGAATGGCTTTTCAAGTGTGAACACCCTCTATATGCTTCAAATGGGCTATTACGGAAGCCCTAACCAATCAAGTATGCATAAGTGTCATCATGTTGCATGGAATCATATTCATCTTGCATGGCACTCACCCAATGTTGATTTTCATGTGCATCTTCAAAAGATACAGGCTCCTCATCATCACACTACATGCTAACATAGGCATAATCAACATAATTCCCAGAAGCATGTTTTGAATCAGCCTTGGTTCTACCAAAAATGGGAGCTGAAAGGCGGCTGTCTTGCAGTGTTTGCAACTGCCAACAGCCATCTAGGCACATTTCGGGTCTCCTGTATGGCTGCCCTTTCATCTCTGATTGCATCATCAATAGCCCCCTAATCAACAAGCTGATTTTGAGCATTGATAATGGGCGAATTCCAACTGCTGGAATGGCTTATTTACAGCCCTTTCTTGAGGCACAAGATCTTCATCTAGTTGTTCATGAACACAGATGGGAAGTAAACCCTCAAACACGTCATATGAGCTTACATATGAGTGATTTCCACACTCAAGCATGGGCTGAACTGAATTTCCAACAAACACAACATCTCTACTGACAATAATCTTCCATGTAACGGGATGATAGAGACAATAGCATTTGCTTTCCTTGTATCCCACAAATATGCATTTCACAGCCTTGTCATCAAGATTGTTACAGTGTTGTTCAAGCACAAGAGCATAAGCCAAATATCCAAACACTCTCATATGATCAACTTTGGGCTTCCTTTCAAACCAAGCTTCATAAGGCCTGATTGTCTTCAATGGCTTGGTTGGACAGCTGTGAAGCACATATGCAGCACAACCAACAACTTCCATCCAAGACCTATGTGGCAATTTATGAGCCTTAACCATGCATGGTGCGATCTCCATAAGAGACATGTTCTTCCAACCACACCGTTTTGCTAAGATGTGTATGCCAAGCAAATCTAGAAAAAACATCAATGTATGTGACAAAGTACACGTGTCCTCCCAAGGATGGTATCCTCATGGGACCAGAAACAGAATGTATGAACTGTAATTTGCAGACAGCCCTGACTGAACCATCCTTTGAGAATGGTTTCTGATGCATTTTACCCAATATACACCCCTCACAAACATGTTTGGCAGGTGTGTCTAAATGTGGCATTGGGAAACCCCAATTTACACAATTTATACAATATACACCCAATTTACCCAACATTTCACCCAATATGCACCCCTCACAAACATGTTTGGTAGGTGTGTCTATATGTGGCGAAACCATCTGATGCCTCTAACCAAAAACAGAACATCCCCTGGACCATTAATTGAATCTAAAAGGATGCTTTTCACATAAAAAGATCATGTTCAGATCAAGCAAATCCTCCCTCACCTGATCAGAAACCTTAACCCCACATTCGCCAGTCAGGTCATGTACATAAAGGACAGCAGTTGGCAAGTAAGAAAGGGCAGCCAAAGTTAGCTTCTCCATACTGTTCCTCTCCTCTAAAAAACAGAAACAACAAACAAAGACATAAACTTAACTGTACATTAAGGTTTCCTCTTGCAAAAATAAGCAATCAAGTTCCAAGCCAATATGGGCTGTACCATCAGGCCGCCTAAGCAATCCAGGAGTGTCTGTCACCTGTAAACCAGAATGTCTAGCTATATAATAAACCTTTGAGGATAAATATGCCTAAAATCAAAGTGGGGTGTGCACATGCACATGAGCAGGTGTGTATACCCGCAGAAAAGAAAACCCAAGTGATGCATATGAAGGAGAGATTCACGACCTGATACACATCCGTGTGAACAAAAATATGCCCCATTGATATGCCTCGTGTGGTAAATGGATAATTGCATACCTGTTCATCCATCCAAAGTTTCAAAATCAGTGACACACATAAGGACCTACCTTCATTGGCAATACAACACCACCATCTATCAATATGGACTCAAATAACATGTTCTGAAAAACAAAGTGAGATCCTACCTCTGGCTTTCCAGTTGATAACACCCGTACCAAAGAGCTTTTTCCAACGTTAGGGGCTCCAACAAGGCAAAGTGTTGGAGTTTTAACATTGAAAACAGGCATGGCTCGCAAAGTCTGCAGATCAGATCACCTTAAGCGATTTAAAATTACAAAAGCACACACAATAGGCTTGAGCAGTATCAGCAACTTTCCAAAGACCTACAGCATAGTTATACATGGAGAATGTTTTACTAGTTGTACTTCTTAGGTGGTAAGGAACATTTAGTAAGCAAGAGGGTTACTGTGTCGAGGTTAGAGGATGACATGCAGTTTTTCTTCACAGAGAAAAATGCACTGCAGTTCGCAAAAGAATAAGAGGAGGAACTACATGTCCATGTACAGTAATTGTCCTCCCTTGACAGAACTCACATCTGGACTGTCCAATCAACCAATCTATTTCCTAAATTGAACGAACTCATACACATCAGCATGCTCCAAATTCATTCCAGAAGATTTGGCATGTCATTCTTCCGAAGCATTCCACCAGATCGAGTTGTCCAAGGGACAATAATAACTGGGAATGCCTTTGGTCATGGATCCTGGGCAGGATATTCACCAAATTTGCCTTGCCGCCCAACTGCAGTTCGCAAAAGAAGAAGAGGTGGAACTACATGTCCATGTACAGTAATTGTCCTCCCTTGACAGAAATGACATCTGGACCGTCCAATCAACCAATCTATTTCTTAAATTGAACGAACTCATACACAACAGCATGCTCCGAATTCATTCCAGAAGATTTGGCATGTCATGCTTCCGAAGCATTCCACCAGATCAAGTTGTCCAAGGGATGATAATAACTGGGAATGTCTCTAGTCATGGATCCTGAACCAGGATATTCACCAAATTTGCCTTTCTTCCCAAGTTTGTCGTTGGTTGGCGTAAAACTGAGCGCGATCTTAATTACTCTTTATGCTTTCCCTTGCGATTTTCAGCATGTCTTGCATATCTTGCAAGAAGTCCACTGCTGATTGCAATTTGACTCCCCTTAACCCAACGGCTATAGGTGACTTTGGTTCATAACCATACATAAGCATGAATGGGCTATAACCAGTAGCTACATGCTTACTGCTATTTTAAGCAAACTCAATCTGTGGGAGGTACCTTTCCCACTCAGACTCTCTTGGAGACATACGCACTCAACATTTTTTCCATAGTCTGGTTAGTCCTCTCTGTCTGACCATTCGACTCAGGATAATCTGAAGATGACATACTCAAGCGTGTTTCCAATTTGGAAAATACGGATTGCCAAAATTGTGCAGTGAATTTGGGATCCCTGTCACTCACAATCTCCTAAGGTAGTCCATAAAGCTTGTACAACTACTCCACAAAGAGCTGAGCCAACTCGTGACTCTTCACCATCAACTTAGTAGGGATAAATCTTGCCATCTTCGTCAATCGGTCTACAACAACCCAGATTGAGTCATGGCCCCTATTAGTCCGGGGTAATTCAACTACAAAATCCATCGAGTTACTTTGCCATTTGTTCTCACGAATTTGCACAAGATGTAACAATCCTCCAGCTCTAAGCCTTTCAGCTTTGTTAAGCTGGCACTGGGAACGCTTCTGCACATAATCCTCGACAAAGGACTTCATGCGCGGCTAGTAAAAATGACAGCCAACCAAGGCTAAGGTTCTATGTATGCCCGGGTGCCCTGCACTAGGTGCATCATGGCACTCATGCAATATCAAAGTTTGGACGTCCAGATCACTGGGCACACAAACCTTGCCGTCCTTAAACAGTAATCCACCTCTAGTGGAATACTTTTCCAATATCTTTCTCTCAGCAACACTCACCGGAGTGTCCGGAACACTCGGATCTCGCAGGCTGCTTCCGGCCTGGACCAATTGCCAAATTCGACCAAAATGGGAATCTTGTTGGCAACGCCCTTGAGAGATAGATAGAAGTCAGTCGTTATCTCAGCAAAAGAGATAGCATTAACCTCGGGGATCCTCCTAAGGGCATCAGCAACCCGATTGGTTGTTCCCCTACGGTAACGGATCTCAAAGTCAAACTCCTGCATGAGGTCAACCCATCTGGCCTTCCGACCTCTCAGATCAGGCTGATCACAAATATACTTCAACGAATGGTGATCTGTCCAGACTACAAATCAAGACCCATACAAATAGTGTCTCCACATCTTCAACGCATGGATAACTGCCAGAAGCTCCTTTTCCTGGGTAGGGTACCTCATCTGTGCATCTGAAAGCTTTTTACTTTCAAATGCTATGGGCCTCCCATCCTGGAATAGGGCAGCACCTATTGCATAATCATTGGCATCCATTTCAACCACAAAAGGTTTACTGGAATCCACAATCAGCAACATAGGCGCTGAGGTAACAAGCTCCTTCAATGCTCTAAAACACTGGTCCAACTTGTCACTCCAAACCACCGGAGGACTTAACTTGCCTTTCTTGCTTCTCACCCCCTTTAAGAGTTCAGTCAAAGGGGCGGCAATCTTGGCATAGGCCTCGATTAACTTCTCGAAAAGCCAGTGAATCGCAAAAAAGATTTCACTTGTCTAATCGTCCTTGGAATAGGCCATTCAAGATTGACCATAGATCAATCTTGGTGAAATACTAAGCACCCTAAAGACGATTCACCAAGTCATCCATCCTAAGTAAAGGATACTTGTTCTTGACAGTGAGCTTGTTCAAGCCTTTGTAATCCACACAGATGTGCATACTACCATCTTTCTTCCGTGACAGAAGAACGGGAGCACCCCATGGAGACTTACTAGATTGAACAAAACCTTTATTGAGATACTCTTGCAGTTGTCGAGCAATCTCGTCCTCTTCCCTCTCGTTAAACCAATAAGGTTGCCGGGAGACGGGATGGCTACCAGGCAATAGCTCAATCTCATGGTCAACACCCCGCTCGGGTGACGGACCATCTGCTAACTCTTAAGGAAATACATCACTAAACCCCTTTCAAATATTGTCCAAAATTTGTTGTTCTTTAGTACAACTATTGCTTGAGATAGAATTACATTCTAAAGCAGATGATCTTAACAAATTTCAGAATTGAAAAGATCATAGAAACAAGAAAAGACACAGAATTTGGATCAAAAAGTGATTCATATATATATCCTCGGCCAAAGCCTGAGTCGAGTTTACATCAGAAAATCCACGCAGGACATCACCCCAGATTACATAGAGTTCACCATCATGAACAAGTGAGAACTTATGAGTCCAATAATCTAATATTATCGTCTCGCTCTTGTCAAAAAACCAGGACATTCCCAAAATCATATCTACCCTATCAAGGTTCATGATATGGAAGTCCAAAGCCTCCCGGTAGTCCTGAATCTGGACCTCCAATCTAGGCACCGTTCGATCCCACACTTCCACGTCTGCACCCCGATTAAGGTTGACCACATATCGATGATCACTTGCCTCCATGGGTAGCCGGAGTGTCTATACCAAACGTGAAGAAATAAAATTGTGAGTAGAACCGTTGTCAAATAGAATCCGCACACTTTGGCCGCCTACAGATCCCTCAACTCAGAGGAGATCATGCGGACTGAAAGCAGATTCACTTATTTGATATCCACAGCGACTACTTAAGGCCAAATGATGAATTTCAACAGAAGAGATCAAAGAGTTACCTTGTAGTTCCGTAATATGTACCGAGGTCTTACCCCCTGCAGACTTCTTCTTCGGACAATCTCAATAGTGATGACCGAGCTGGTTGCACTGTTCTTTGGTTTGCGGAGCAGATCTTTTCTTGCCTCTCGAGCGCTTTTTGGGATTGCGTTGTGACGACTGACCATCCTAGGATGCTGCAAAACTACCTCGTTTCTTCTCTTTAGAGGATTTTTGGTTCTTGCATGCAGACTCACCCGCAGGCTCACCACCTCTTCTGACAACAAGGGTGTCATCAAAATTCTTGGCATACGGTAGATGTCGTCCAAGAATGAATACGGTTCAGTAGAACCTCATTCTGATAATCTGGAGGTAGTCCGAATAAATAAAGCATATACACCAACACATGAGGCTCCTCAAGGGCCTTACAACGGTTCACCGAGTCTTTGAACTCCTAGTAACAGTTGTCCAGGCTCTTCTTTCCCATCTCCAATTTGAACAACTTACGAAAGTTTTCAATTTTGTTGATGGAGACAAACTGTTGTTTAAACACTTGCTGAAAATCAGCCCATGTTATCGGCTTTTCACGAAGGTCCTTCCACCAAGCAAACGCCTTATGCTGAAGCATAATTTGAATCTGACTAATATGCTGAGCATCAAGGTATCTGTACAGATCAAAAAAGGTGATCCACTTCGCAAGCCAGCTATCCAAGTAAAGCTCCTCACACTCTTTCTTCTGACCGGAAAACGATTCCGGATGAAAAGGCACTTGCAGAGAAGGAGGATTACTAGCTGAAGCTTGGGGAGCCTGGGAGCGTAGCTCCGTGAGTTGCCGTTGTCGATCAAGCACAGTGGCATAGAAAGTATCCACTCGTGGAGATGCAAGAGGTTGAGGAATAGGAGAAGGTTGTGTCGAAGGTAGAGGAGGTTGTACATAACCCGTATACTGAGAATACAGAGTAGAAAACTGTGAAAAAGCATGTAAAAAATTGGGATCCACATCTGTTTGTAAAGCGGGTATAGGTTGTCCCACAAACTGAAGGAACACCTATGGTATACTAGGTTGAATTGTATCACCATCCTGCGTAGGAGCAATCGATATTGTAGTTACCCCAAGTTGAGTTGTTGCAAGAGAGGCTGATAAAGGTCCAAACACCTCCACAGATGAAACCAAGGTACCCATGTATTCAGATGTATTCAGCCATGAATCTGTCCAGAAAGAGTACTTGTAAAGAAAGTAAAAGCTTGAGGTGGAGGTGTAAACTTGTCTAAACAGGCAAGAGCAGAGGTGATGCACAGAAAAGAGATCAAAAGCAAGCAGTTCAGGGTGTTAAAAGGCACAAATTCTGGTCTTCTTCATAATTTTGTGTGCGTAAGTGACCAAACACCCGAAAAAGCATACTTGATGCCAAATAAAGCATCTCAGATATGCGCCCACCAAAAAATCGACCTGTTTTTTTTGGCAAAAAGCACCACGTGTGCTTTTTTACACACACCACGCACCTACCAGCCATATAGAGTACTCGGGCCTTGCTGATATGCGCCCATATTCTGGCCATCCAGCCTGGTTATCGGGCGTCCCCCTTCACACCCGGGCATGCCCACTCATGGGTAGCACGGCCACACATGGGCAGTCACACAGGACAGCCTGAATCGGCCCACAGCAGTGCTTTTCCCCTCTCTCTGTGCTCTGGGCAGTGCCCATACAGCCTTCTCTACACGTCAAAACCTCCACGCATGATCATCTCTGTTCGCCCAGTACTGCTGGCAATATGCTGGCACGCCTCCCTCTCCGCTCATCTCTGTTCGCCCAGTACTGCTGGCAATATGCTGGCCCGCCTCCCTCTCCGCTCATCTCTGTTCGCCCAGTACTGCTAACAATATGCTCGCCCCCCTCCCTCTCCGCTAGGGAGGCCCCCAAGGCAGCAACATAACTCTCTCTCCTCAATCTCGAGGAATGGCCCCTTGTCTCCAAGAGAAACTCAAGGCCCTCGAGACGGCAATGATGGCACTAATCAAGGAGAATAAGAAGACATCCGATTCCAACCTCAATGAGGTGGAGAACAAACTACACCGGCACATCATGGCCCTCGAAGCACGGGTCACGGGCCTTGAACAAGAGAACACAGCACTCATTGAAAGTGGAACTGGTAGCCGTCAAGAACACCGAGAAGGAAGAAGGGGAGATCAATGAGAACACTCTCACGGCCACCAAAGAAGAGATCTCCAAGGAGATCACAAAGGACATGGAGGGAAAACTCAAAGCCAAGCACTCAGGATGGGTTGAGGTGGTGAAAAAGAACATCTGCAAAGAAGTGAGGGAGGAGACTCAAAGGGAAGAACATCAAATCATTCACACCACCATTGAGGAGGAGAAGATAAGGCATGCCCGCCGCCTCAACATTCGAGTCACAGGTATAGCCGAGACACCCAACTCCACTCCTGAGAAACATGGACAGCTTCTATGCATGAAGCTAGGCTACAGGGAAGAGGACCCTCTCCCCTTCACCAAAGCATGGAGAGCCGGGAAAGACTCAACACGCAAGCGAGCACTCATCCTACAGTTTGCAAGAGAGACGGAGAGGGTCACCTTCATGAGGAAGAGGGTCATACTACGAGGCTTAAAGGGAGCTCCTATTTTCTTGGATGATGATCTCACGAGGATGCAACTAGAGCATAGGAGAGCTTGCATGCCACGAGTCTTACACGCGAGCAAAGAAGGCAAGAAGGCCTTCTATCGAGATGGTCGGGTCATCATTGATGGCCGGCCCATGGATTAGCGGTTTGGGGCCTATGGGACACAGACCAGGCCACTGACAGAGATACGCATGGCAGTATGGAACTGTAATGGTTCACTATGGGTGCAGCCTGGACGACTGCAGCATGTTATGGTGGGGAGAGACATCATACTTCTGATAGAGACACATCAGAGCCCAGAGAGAGGGCTACCTCGAGTAGAGGAATTCCAGTGGGAGTCAGCATTCAGGAGGACCACACGCCAGGGTACCTCGAGAGGGTCGAAGGGAGTAGCAGTTCTATTCAGACGCGAGCTACAGGGGCGACAGAGAGTGGTAGCACAGGATCCAGAGGCTAGATACATGTGGATCAGCTTACAGCTCTCACAGGACAGGGTTATATACATAGCCCTATGTTACTTTCCTCCGTCAGGATCCTCCTATGTCATTACAGAGGACATGCCACAGGAGGAGGAGAAAGGAGCCTCGCCATACACTTGTCTGTCAGAGGAGATTATGCATTATTCAACACTAGGGAAAGTATTTCTTACGGGTGACTTCAATGCCCACACACAGAGCAGACAGTGTGAGGTGTATGACTATGATGACATGGAGATCCTCCACCCTGTGGATCCAGAGGAGATAGGGGCTAGTCGGGCATCAGAGGACACTGGACCAGACAGAGGACATTATGGGGACCACTTACTAGAGTTGGGAGCCACGCATCGTCTCGTTATTCATAACGAGATGCTACAGTGGCCGGGATCAGGAGGGCTGACATGCTTCCCACATGGGGTCATACACGGACCGAAGGCACGGTGGTGGACTACATTATGGGATCTTTGGAGGCATCACAACTTGCCACCTCATTCTCCATCCCACCTCGTCCTATTGGGGCAGATCATACATACTTGACATTTTCACTAGCCGGATCACTGGTATCACCAGCCCCCCACATACCGACACCACACACTACCATCTACTTCACACATGACATGGCAGACATATACACTGGCAGCGTAGAGAATGGGCTCCTACTCATGGATCACCTGGCACCTATGGATACCATTACAACCCAGCTGGCATCACTCCTACACACGGCTGCATTACAGAGCTTCCCACATCCTGTCCACTCAGGAGAGCCTGCGAGATCTGGGACTATGCCCCAGAACAGATGGTATGATGACGAGTGCAGAGCCCTATACTCACAGCTCCGCATACAGAGAGCCTTGGGAGCCATCACAGAGCAGGAGTCGAGGAGAGAGATGAGGAGACTTACTCGCCACAAAAGGCGGGCCTTCGCAGACATAGAGGAGCTAGAGATCTTTCATTTCTTCATGAGTAGAGATAGCCGTATCTCATGGCCGCACTTTAGAGAACCCCGGACAGCGACACCCATTGCAGACCCACAGACATGGCACACATATGCAGAGGGCCTATACCACGCCCCACAACAGCCACCTATACCTTAGCCACAGGAGCCTCGACCTACCACAACTAGCTTCTTTACCCACTCGATGGTAAAGGAAGCTATCCGCCACCTACAGCATGGACGGGCCGCCGACCATATGGGCGTACAGGGTGAGAATCTCATATATGCAGTAGATTCTTTGGCTCCTTTTCTTGCACACCTGTTTAACAGGGCACTAGCAGAGGGTTTGCCTGCGGAGTGGACAATGCACACCATTGTGCCGATCCACAAAACAGGGGATATGCTCGATCCGAGCAACTACAGGAAGGTTATGGTTGGCCACGTGTTGGCCAAACTCTATGGTGCAGTGTTGGAAGAAGAGCTTAGCTTATATGCTGAGCGAGGAAGGTCTACAACCTTGGGAAAACCAAGGTTATGGTCTTTCATACATCGAGACAGGGCAGGAGTGAGCTGACATTCACTCTCGCAGAACGCCAGGTGGAGGTGGTGACATCACACGTGTACCTAGGGGTTACCTTCTCTGCACAACAGCCACGCGCTTCACCATGGGTTCAGGAGCCAAAGCCAGATTGACACGGGGATATGGAGCATTGGCTATGCTAGAGAGACAGTGCCACCACGCGCATTTTCAGGAGCCCCGGACGAAAGGGTGGCTATTTGACACATTAGTCACACCGGCACTAATGTATGGAGCAGCGGTATGGGCGCCAGGCCTTGCTACCCATTGGTGGACACAGATAGAGAGACCACAGGCCCTCATGATGGCACGCATGATCCGCAGCAAACCATCAGTACCTCATGACATTATCCGTGCAGAGTTTGCTGCGCCTCCTATGATGGTAGAGGCCATATTCCAGACTATATGCCTTCTAGACAGATTCAGAGAGATGCCACAGGACAGATTGTCATACTGAGCTTTTGAGGCATCTAGACAGCTGGCTGAGGTAGGAGACAGAGGATCATGGTATGCAAAGGTCACACATTGGTTCTCACAGCATGGCCTAGACATGGATCATCTACCACCATTCCAGTATGACAGGGATGCACCACATATCCATCTCTCTCATTAGTGAGAGGAACAGAGTATTGAGACAGGACCTATGGCAACTCTATACACGAGAGACATGGATATCACCTACACAGCCTCTTCCACCGAAGATGCTATACTACAGAGATCACTTCATGAGTATCACTGATGATGGATTTATAGAGAGGCCTAGATACATGGAGGGCTTTAGAGTCTCATCACATCGATTGGAGATCAAGACTGGCAGAGCAGCACGGATCCCCCGAGAGGAGAGGGTATGCAGATTGTGCAGAGAGGAGGTGGAGAGTGAGGAGCATTATGTATGCAGATGCAGAGCATATACAACCATCAGAGAGAGATATCCCATTTTATTCAGAGAGCCACATTCCCTACGCCAGATCTTTGAGGCAGCAGACCAGCGCATACTGGGGAGATTCATTCTAGACATACAACGTCACAGAGAGACATCATTAAAGGCTCAGACAGCTCCAGAGGGGGGACGACAGACACAGATTACTACATTTTTTTCAGAGATCCACCCCACTCCGATCCCCTACACACACAGCAGGGAATTACTCTCCAGAGAGCAGAGACACTCAGAGCCCGCAGGAGACAGAGGACACCTGGCTTTCGGACACCATGCTTATACCAGAGAGAGATGACAAAGATCAGAGCTCAGTTTCACAGAGAGGGTGCGGAGCGACTGGCTCGCTTCAGAGCAGACCCAGGCATGTTCTTCAGGGAGCTGTGGACACCCCCTTCATTGATGTATACCATTCTATACCCCCAATATGGTACAGGATGGAGCTAGCTAGGTTGCATATCGTGATTGTATACTCCATGCATATAGCTTTGCATTCTCCTAGTAGTAGAGCTCCATCACCTCCCCCACTCATTGTACTTATTGCACACCCAGATTCAGCTTTTTTAGTTCAGTACTTTTTCATTTTGTTGGGATGACAGAGGATACCCCACACAGGTACACTGATTTGTCTCATAGGCCGAGTTCGGTCTTTTGGAAGAAGTTAATAAAATCTTTCTTTCTTTCTTTCTTTCTTTCTTTCTTTCTTTCCTCCTGTATCATGGCGACCAGCAGGACTGTTCACAGCAGCCCTAGATCAACCTCAAATCTACGCATACCCCTCGCAGACAGGGTGACCAGTCCGCACAGAAAACCCTGATAATTCAGCCATGGAGAAAAAAGCTGTCAGATGAAGCCTAGAGATGCAAAAGCATGGCTACAGACAGAAGGTTTTAGGGCAAAGAATTCCCCCGCATAAAACTCAAAAAAGCACCAAAAGCACGATGCTTTTCTCTCTGCTTTTTCACATGGATATGGAGTTCTTTGCAAAACTCCCACATATCCAACCACACTGATCTTCTCCCTTCAGCCCAGTTACTCCCCGCCCTCCGTCCAAGCATCCCATACCACCCAGACCTTGGAAAGCGAAAAAGCAACCCGATGACTTAAGCTCCAGAAGATCCAAGGCACGGATTTTCTCCTCTCCTCCTTTCGGAGATTTCCACGCTTAATCGAAGTAGGTCTAGCTCTGATACCAATGTAAAATCCCAACCAGATAAACCCTACGATTAAGCATAAACATGGAAACAAAAGGACATAGCATCAAGCTCACCGCCCAACCATAGAGCCATTCAAGCTCACCCCCGAGCAAGGGGGAAAGTAGCATCCGAGACATGGCTCCACGTGCAAGGTCCCTAGCATCCCACACCACCGGTACACACCCATCGGATGTAAGCACGGAGTAGTCTCAAGGCCTCGAGTCCAGGTCTAAGGAGCTCTCTCTCCAAACTGACCCATAAAGTGACTTCTTATATAGGCCTCCTATAAACCAAGAGCCAAATATAGCACATGTCTCATAAAAACTACTAATTCCCCCACTTAAGATGCCTAACCTTGGGCTATGGTTAACCCAACCCGAGGATCTTAACCCTAGTTAGCCTTGGGACGTAACAGTCGGGGTGCCATCAATCTCTAGCATCTGAATCTTGTGGCCTGGCCGCACTGTATATGCAGAAAATGGGGGATCTTGAAACCGGCCTTCAGAAATCTGACGGGCGTTGAAACAAACACTTGCACACAAAACACTTCATCACCCATGGAGACCTGGAAAAGGAAAAAACAGGGGGAGCTAGTTGCTCGTGCAAATAGTACAAGGACACCGATTGGCCCCAAAACGCAGTGGCGCCCCTTGCGGTATTTCTTTATTTGATCAAAATTTGAGTATAAAGTACAACTCGTAGAATCCTCTACCAATAGGATCCCTCGAAGCTTTCACCCAGGACTTTCAATTAAGAACTCTCGTTATTACAACAAAGCATTCCATAGAGAAGGCACACCTGTACAACACCTCCCTGCTTGAAAAGGTCTTCTCCACAACTACCATGGATCTCTCAAACCCTTTCCCAAACACCAATAGGGCTGTACTAAACCATATGTCCTTCCCTATAGTCACAGCTCGCATGTAACCTCGAGAAAACTACAACCTGTTCACATGAATCCAGAGACATGCTTTCCACATGAAACCAAAGACCTGTATCCGATAAACCATAGACCTATATCCCATAAACCATAGGCCTGTTTCCTCAATACTAAAGTTCTGTTTCCTCTCGAAAAACCAGTGTCCTGTTTCCATGATAGATATACCATCCAAGCACGGTTGCCAAAACCTAAGGAGAGAAAGATAGAGGACATGTCTCAGAAAGAGAGCACTTCAAACCAGCCAGGTACACAGGAACTGAAGACAAAGAGAAGAAGTGCCGCGCTCACTAGCATGAATAGGACCACAGCCCGTCTCTTCCATGAGCCCATCCACGTGTCCTCGAAGGCTCAGCCTCATGCCCATGTTCTTAGCCAAATAGCTCAGCTGACACATGATGAAAACTTTCTGCAAAATACAATGCTTTCTTCCTGTTTCCAAACTGTTCCATAAGCCAAGCAGCTCTCAGCCATCAACAAGAAGTTCACATGTCCTCTTTCTTGCTCAGCGGTTGCACCAAGAGCCATGCCTCAACCTCTCACACACAAGAGTCCCTATAGTTTCCACTATCTCTTGATCAGGCTGACATTCATACCGACGATGGAGAAGTTAGCACATAGAGCGAACTTGAGCACTGAACGTAACCGAGCCAGCGAAAAGCAAAAGTCATAAGTGTCGTCATGCCAAAGTGAAACCCTGTCAATGTGGTGGCGAAACTCAAGCCATGGACAGCCATGAGCTGCTTGTTGACCATGATGATGCCCACGGAAGTGCTTACGTTAAACATCCATGTCGCCACATCCAGAGCGGCCTTTCGATCAGCTTTGCTGTTGCCCGGGGCCATCGCCACACACACGTAGAGAGACACAGATTTGGAAAAGCGCGGCCTCACGCGCGAGCCACATCTCGCCTCCTCAATCACAGCCTTCGTGCCGTCCAACTTGCCTCCTATCCTGTAGCCCAACAGTCGCCAGACAGAGAGAGAGAGAGAGAGAGAAAAGCACCTGTTGCTGCCAATCCAGCCCGCATACATCCAAGCAAGAGAGAGAGAGAGAGAGAGAGAGAGAGAGAGAGAGAGAGAGAGAGAGAGAGAGAGATTTTATTAACGTCTTCCAAAAGACCGAACTCGGCCTATGAGACAAATCAGAGTACCTGTATGGGGTATCCTCTGTCATCCCAACAAAATGAAAAAGTACTGAACAAAAAAGCTGAATCTGGGTGTGCAGGGGATGGAGCTCTACTACTAGGAGAATGCAAAGCTATATGCATGGAGTATACAATCATGATATGCAACCTAGCTAGCTCCATCCTGTACCATACTGGGGGTATAAAATGGTATACATCAGTGAAGGGGGTGTCCACAGCTCCCTGAAGAACATGCCTGGGTGTGCTCTGAAGCGAGCCAGTCGCTCCGCACCCTCTCTGTGAAACTGAGCTCTGATCTCTGTCATCTCTCTCTGGTATAGGCGTGGTGTCTGAAAGCCAGGTGTCCTCTGTCTCCTGCGGGCTCTAAGTGTCTCTGCTCTCTGGAGAGTAATTCCCTGCCGTGTAGGGGCTGGGAGGGGGATGGATCTCTGAAAAAATGTAGTAATCTGTGTCTGTCGCCCCCCCCTCTGGAGCTGTCTGAGCCTGTAATAATGTCTCTCTGTGGCGTTGTATGTCTAGAATGAATCTCCCCAGTATGCGCTGGTCTGCTGCCTCAAAGATCTGGCGTAGGGAATGTAGCTCTCTGAATAAAATCGGATATCTCTCTGTGATGGCTGTATACGCTCTGCATCTGAGAGAGAGAGAGAGAGAGAGAGAGAGAGAGAGAGAGAGAGAGTCAGCCTGTGATCGCCATGGTGATGCGCCACACCACACGACACCATGTCATTCGGAATCCTGCCACCCTTCGCCTTTTATAAAGATGCAATTTAATTCGCTTTCCAGAAAGCAAGATTTACAGCAAAAACGCATGCTTCCAAATAATATTATTTTAAGCCTTCAAAGGTTATTAAACCTTATAAACTTTAAAATCCCTTTTGTCCCCTTTCACACTTGGGCTGGCCACCATCTATGGGTTTCCTTTTTATATCCAAACCGATGCCTGTTCACACTGTCCATCCCGTGCCCGTGCCCGTGCCCACCTGCTTGTTGTCCAAAGGGAAAAACACAAGGTCGTAACAGATCTAGAGTCTCTCTTCCTGATCAGTGGGATCGTGCCAAGTCCACTCTCCCGGGTCCCACTGGAGACACGTGAGGGGTCGGCTCTCCCATATCCACAGCCACCTTGGCCTGTGGCGGGGCTAATTGCCACTCATGTAACTTTAATCCAATCACCCTCACCCACACTGTAAGGTGCATCAACTAAAATCCTCCAAGGGGAGCTGGGATCTCTCTAATCTGCCATGGGGACCAATAGAGAAAGTGAGCAAACCACTACCCTCATCCGCTCCATGGACTGCCACACCCCCAGAAACTATGTGATTTGGGATTGCGTTCTAGTTCTTCAAGGTAATCCCTTATTTTTTTGACTTTATGGTTTTACCTTTTTCAGGGGAAACTTACCTATCATGTCAAAACCATATGATTAACAGTAGTTTATTGATAAAAGCACAAAAAAAAGACAAAAACATTTAAACCGATTCCTGCCCATCCTGGTACTACATGCATCTCTTTCTTTCCGAATATCATGATGATGGAAAGAGAGGGGACTCACCTTGGCAACAGTAACAAGCTCATCAACAACACCTCCATTTTTGTGAAAATGTTCTTCTAACTTTGAAAAGCCCTAAATAATCAAGCAAGTCAGCTTCATTAGTAGAGATGCCATACAATGGCAACATGCTTAGCACTTCACAACAAAAGGCTATAAATTGCATGGAAAAAAAAGGCTTTAAAAAAACCTCTTTCAACACCTCCTCGGCGGCACGCTTTGAGGTTGACTGCCACCATAAGTGAAAAAACGCATTAGACTTGATGCATACATTATTGATAGAAGTCCATCTTGATAAAACAACACTGGTGATCACCCTTGTAATTGCATGCAAATTATTTCTTGTTTCATGGTAAGATAATGGAGATAGTGCAGGCATACATGATACTCCTTAGACCAAGCAAGACTAGCTAGAAGGTCTTCAATTGCTCATTCACACGCCTTGCTTGATCACAGGCATTGCCACTAGGGCTCGTACCATTCAAAACCCAAACAAGACAGTAAACCTACATCTAAACTCATACTATTCTATGGGAGTACAACAGATATGCTTTGGGGGATCCTCACACTTTACGAGTCTGTCACTGGCCGAGTACAAGCCCCCCAGGGGTTGACTCACAGGTCATACACAGCACTATCGAGGTGAAACAGGGCTGCCCCCTTGTCTCCTACTGTATTCGGGCTATACATTGATGAGATATTTGACTACATAGACAGGGAGGACCAGGAGCGTGATTGGCAAGAGTCTTGATACCTATGCAGACGACATTGTCCTTATCACTGACTCACCAGACAGGCTACAAAGGCATTTGGATGCATTACGGGCCTTCTGCGAGGACTGGGACCTCACTGTGAACCTTGGGCAGACCAAGGTTGTGATCTTTAATACCTCCCCGCAGTGGATAGGCAGACCGCACAGTAGTTTACATATAGTGGGGAGCCCGTGGAGCATGTGACCTCTTATGTATATCTTGGGATCACTTTTGCTGGACCGCAGTTCTCTATGCGGAAGGCAGCCGAAACCAGATTGATGTGTGGCTATGCAGCCCTGGGCTCACTCGAGAGGCAATGCTTACGAACAATTTCATGAGCGGAGGACGAAGCTCTAGCTATTTGACACACTAGTCACACCTGCACTATTGTATGGAGATCCCATCTAGGGTCCCAGTTGTACCACAGGAGGAGATAGAAGGAAGGAGATAGAGGAAGGAGCCAGCGGAGACAGATACGGAAGAGGTATACGATGGGTGGAAGCCAATGGAGAGGCCCCTAGTGATGATGATCTCGCACATGATTAGGAGTAAGCCTTCAATGCCACATGAGATTGTGCGAGCAGAGATGCTTGACGCTCTTTGTATTGGGATCAGCTTTGGCATTTCAGTTCTTGTTCCTTTCTTCTACTTTTAGTAACCATTATGACGTATTCCAAGGTTATGATGTAACCTTTTGGTCTAATAGGTCATTTTGGCCTTTTGTAGATGTTACCAGGTCAGTATCTTTCCACCATAGTTTATGGGAGCTCCCTCGACACAGATATGCTAGGCTCGCTTTGGAGTCATCACGACAGCTTGCAAAAAGGGGAGATGAGACATGCTGGTATGCACAGATGACTACATGGTTCGGTCTACATGGGATCTTGATGGATAGATTGCCACCTTTTCAGTACTTTTTAGATACCCCTTCTCTACCTTTGCACCACTGCGAGGTAAACAAAATCATCGGGCAGGATATTATCAGATTAGACAATGAGAGGACATGGGTTATCACCAATGGGCCCTCTAGGGACGAAGATGAGTTTTTACAGAGATCACCTGCTACGCCTCACAGAGGATGGTTTCATCACTCATCCGAGATACATGGACATACATTTGTCACATGGCATCAGATGCATTATTGGTCAGATCCGCACTTCCTCTCATCAGCTGAGGATTGAGACAGGTAGATATGGACCACAAATAGTACCGGCAGAGCAGTGTATATGTCAGCTACAGCCAGAGACGGAGGAGCACTACATCCGCCGATGCCCCGTGTACTATGAGATTAGAAGGAGGTTCCATTGCCTTTTCAGAGAGGGGTTTGGCCCCCTTGCCAGAGTGATGGACTACAATGACCAAAGATGCCTAGAACTTTTTCTAGTAGAGATACGTCGGCATAGATAGACTCATACGTGGAGGAGTAGCACACACAGGTCTTGTGCAGAGATAGCTTACTAATTTCTTTGGGAGCACCACTTCAGCACAGCAAAGGTAGGGTCAAGACACAGCCGCATCCACATCCACAGGGGTCACTCTTAAGCGTGCCTCTCAGCTATGTCGGGACAGACGCCCTAGACCTCGGGGTATAGCACATCCATATGGCATGGAAAGATTAGAGAGATCATCGCAAATCACCTGCAGATACCCTTCGGGCAGTTCACCCCGAAGGAGCTTGTCTTCATACTTCAGCGACCTATGAGGGATTTCATCCACTGAGGGCCCGTCTATACCCTCACACATTCATGAGCCTCATGCGCCCAGAGATGTCTCTGTGTGGACACTTTCGTCCCCTCTTAGTAGCTTCCCAGATTTCCCATCTTTCCCATTTTCCCATGTTACTCTTGATCTTTAGATCTTTAGATCTTTTCTCACTTTTTTCTGTTACACATCACTGACATTTGTACTTCATCTGACCAAATTATTGTAGCTTTTGGTCTCATAGCCTTTTGAAGACGTTAATACAGATTTCATCTCATTTCATTTTCTCTCTCTCTTCGCCTGTAACTTTTGGTCTCATAGCCTTTTGAAGACATTAATACAGATTTCATCTCATTTCATTTTCTCTCTTTGCCCCCCTTCCTGCAGTCATTCTCTCGCCACCCGCCCTTGCTCAGGCCCCCCAGGCAGCAACATAATCCTATCTACACGCTCCCTCTTGTCGCATGTACTTGCCTCCCCACTTGCAGCTGGCCACCTATGGGGGCCACCAACTGAGGACCAAAGTCAGTACTAGAAGGGGGACCCCTTCAGTCCAACATGGACAGCTCGTCGGGGCAACAAGGACTAGAGGTGAGAAGGAGAGGAAATACAGCTCGATTTGGGCGAGCACACAGAAGATCAGCAACCCCCATATCAAAACATGCCTGACCACCATGAGAGAAGTATGAAAAATGCAGGAGCAGACATTGAGCACCTACAAAAGAAGCTCGGGGAGAACAAGGATAGTGATGACCTCAGGCGTGAGTTGCGTGCCTCCATGCAAGAGGAGATGGATAGGTGGAAGGCAGACATGCAGGTATACATGGCAACTCAGCTAAGCAAGATGCAGGAGGAAATGGTCCAAATGTTGGACGCAAAAACCAGCCACCACACCTCACTAATCACGCCTCAATACCTTCGGGTGAATACAAAGATGTCACCAAGCGACTCCTAGATGACGACTGAGCCTGTCTGTAACAAGGGAGCGGAGGTGCTACCCCCCTCTTGAGCATCAGGCAAGGCTCCAAACCTATGCTCTACTGAACCTGAATGAGTCGTCACAAGAGTCGGCTCCAACTCAAAGGCATCAATATAAAGCTTCAATACTTCAGGTGAATCTGCTAAGTCACCCTCCTCCATCCACTTCACATCCATCGGTGAACAATTCTTGAAATTCACAAGATAGCAACGGGAAACTTTACCTCGTACCTTTCTTTCCTTATGTGCCAGTATCTGCTCGGGAATAAGAACCTAATCAAGTTCCTCCACTTCTGTCTGAGCCTCATCTGATACATCCTCAGGCACCCAATGTTGGTCATGACCACTCCCGGCTAGTTCAGGTGTGAACACAGCTTACTCACGGGCACTTTTTCCCTGTGACTCGACACTTTTTTTCCCCGTGTGAACACACTTATGTGTGTTGGGCACCTTGCCCTAGGCTACTTTATGTACTCACATTGTACTTTCATATTATTATATAGTACATCTTTTCCAGCACTCTCACGTTTCTCTGTGCTTGAGGTTGTGTGTATGTGTATGTGTGTGCAGGCTAGCTTCCCTCCTACCCAACATTGGTATCAGAGCTTGGCTAGGGTTAGCATTAGGGTTTGCCCCCTACTGCCCGTCAGAGCTTGAGCCTATTGCACACATCTGGAATTAGGGTTTTGCTGCATTAGGGTTAGGGTTAGGGTTTTGCCTTCAGCCACCCTGCCACCGCTCTCAGCCGCCTCTGCACGCCCCCGCTACTCTGTCCGTATGTCGTACTGTACGGCTCTTCCGCCGCCCTTGTGCACTGCCGCCGCCGCAACCGCCGCCCCTGTGCACCGTCGCACCCAGCCACCCCAGATCTGCTTCGCGCCGCCTGCGCCGCTCCAGATCTGGCGCCGCCCGTCCACTGCGCCTCAGATCTAGGCGCCCAGCGCCAGCTACGACAGTAACCGTCTGCGCCCGTACCTGCCTCGACACCATCGCCGCCCTCAGCTGCCTGTGCGCCGCCGCCTGCGTCTACTACCCTGAGCACCGCCACTTGTGCCGTCGCCCACCGCCGTACGACCGTACTGCGCCTGTACCGGACAATTGTACCTACAACTGTGCCTACTCTCCACTGCCCAAATCAACTTCAAATTCCAGATCTGCAAGGTTTGACCTGAAATTGAACACATTGCCTGTTCAAATTTGGGGCTTTTTACAATTGAGCCTGCAATTGCAAAACTGGCACACATTAGCATTGATTTCAGCAGATTTGGTGCATAATTGCACTAGAAATTTGGGGATTTTGGAGAAATTGACTCGATTTTGCAAAAATTGGCACTATTTGCAGGCAATTTTGGGTATTGCAAGCACATTTGGTTGGCATTGGAGCATTTCCCCCAAATTTTTTGGGAGTTACAGCATTATTGCAGCATTACTACTTGTTTGAACACACTTGTGACCACCATGTCTGGAAACACTGGTGATTTATTTGGTATGCTTTCCGTTGAGGATAAGTTGGATGGCACCAACTATCCTATGTGGGCATACATGATGAAACATGTACTTGTAGCAAAGAATTTGTGGGTTTATGTATCACGGGCTAATGTCAGGCCCATTGCTCCTGCACGAGCAGCAAGTACTTCAAGAACCATTGATGCAGGTGATGATGTATCTTCAGGTGGTGCTACATCTTCTGCACCTTTGCCACACCCACTCCAGAACAGCTCAGATGGGATGCCAAGGATGCTCAGGCACATGCTTTGATTGCCCTTTCATGCAGAAGGCAGGTTATACCGCACATTTGTTCATGCACTTCTTCTAAGGGTGCAGGGGATGTACTTGCTTCTTTGTATCAGGTTCGCAATGAGGCCCATGTTGGCTATCTTCGCAAGAAGATTGAGTTTGAGCATATGGATGAGGGTGGCCAAACTCTATGGATCAGTGCTAGAGGCGGAGCTTAGTTCATTTGCAGAGAGCCAAGGATGCAAAGCCTCAGGACATAATGGCTTTCGGAGGAGCTACTCTACCCTTCACCACATCTTCACCCTCCGTGCCATCATCGAGGAGAGCACGGCATCAGAGGATTTACTGTTGCTTTGTGGATTTTTGCAAAGCTTTTGATACTGTACCCCGAGCACGCCTCCTACACCGTCTACAGCAGATAGGAGTCCCATCTAACATGGTTTGGAGCATCATCACCCCCTATAAGTCCGTCAGCGGACGAGTCAGAGCCCCAGGAGGTACATCACAGGAGATTTCCAGCACTATTGGGGTGAAACATGGCTGCCCTCTATCACCGACTCTTTTCGGCCTCTACATTGATGAGATCTCGAGCTTCATTGATGGACTAGGCGGGGCTGGTCCCACACTGGCAGGCATATTGATCCATACTACTTTATGCAAATGACATTGTCCTACTCTTAGACTCAGCCAAGGGGCTTCGGAGACACTTGGCTGCCTTACAAGACTTTTGTACTCAGCGGGATCTCTCTGTTAACCTTGGTAAAACCAAGGTAATGATCTTCAATACCTCTTGCCCCTTCACATCCAGATTGAGCTTCACATATAAAGGGGATCCTGTGGAGATTGTCTCATCCTATGTCTTCCTTGGTGTCACTTTCAGTGGCCCACACTTCTCCATGCTTCCCACAGCACATGCCAGAGTGACACGGGGTTATGCAGCCTTGAGCTTGAGCGGCAGTGCTTCCAGGCACATTTCCAAGAGCCCAGGACCAAGGGCTGGCTTTTTGACACCCTCGTCACACCAACCTTGATGTATGAAGCAGCCTTCTGGGGAACCGATTTATCCGATGAGGATTGGCAGCAAGTTGAGAGGCCCCAAGTCATGATGTTCTCCCGTATGATCCACAACAAACCATCAATCCCACACCAGATTATCCAGGCAGAGTTTGCTTAAGCCCCGATGGTAGAGGATGCACTCTTCCAGAGAGTCACATACCTCCATCACATCAGTCACATGGATCCCCACAGGTACCCAAGGCTTGCCCTGGAGTCCTCAAGAAAGCTAGCACTTGAGGGCCACTCTGGAGTATAGTATGCACTAGTTTCCACTTGGTTCTCAGTACATGGGCTCGGCATGGACCAACTACCCCCCTTCAGTATAGTTTGGACTACCCTTTTCTCCGGCTCTCTCACGAGGATACCAACCGGGTTATCTGGTTAGATCTTCTCAGCCTCTACACCCATTGCACATGGAACACACCTTCGGAGCTCCCCACGAAGATGCACTTCTACGGATATCACTTCCTCACACTCGCTGAGGATGGATTCATCCAGCAGCCACGCTACTTGAGTGTTCACATGTCCCATGCCATGCAGATTGCGATTGGCAGATACGGGTTTCATCCCACCGCCTCAAAGTAAAACAGGTAGAGCTGAGCGCATCTTCAGAGCCGGGAAGCTCATACGGACACCCCCACAGAGGTTGAGACGGAGGAGCATTACATATGCCGCTGCCCAGTATCCTATGAGATCTGCGGGAGGTTTCATTGTCTATTTCGTGAGGGATTTGGTCCACTCTCCAGGATCATTGACTTCCGCGACCAGCGTTGCCTAGGCCTCTTCCTACTTGAGCTCCACAGACACAGGGACACCTTGTTGAGAGAGCTTCGGCCCCAGCCACCCCGCCCCCTCCCTCGCCATCCAACCATCACCAGTTTCTTCCGGACCCAAGAGGTGGAGGACACCAATATAGTGAATCTTGTGGACCCTCCCACGAGCTGCTCTGACCTACCTCACCCAAGAGGAGTTACCTCAGACCGAGCCTCCGCACTCCAGCCACGATCACCTCATCAGCTCCAGATCCAGGACATGCTCCACCACTGTCGAGCTACCTTTCCATGTGACATAGCTGAGGGAGACCTCTCGGCCATACTCATTAGCCGCATGCTTGATATTTTGGAGAGTGGTATACCATCTACTCGGAGCTGATGTTGCTCTCATGTTTTGTAAGTTCTTAGTATTTCCATGATGAGTTTCAATGGACAGTTTTGTATCACCCCAGTGAGATAGCTATGTTTATGTTTTCTTTCTATTTTATTTTCCATTCCATGATGAGATATGCCATGGACATTATTGTATCACTTTGGTGTCATAGGCCTATTGGGTCTTTAGTAGACGCTTAATATATCTTTCTTTCCTTCTCTCTCTCTTTCAGCTTGTCTATGTTGGATCAACCTATGGGAGACATTATGGGATGAGTCTACTCAACTGCTTCCCATAGCCTATCATTTTTCCAGTTCCACACTTTTATCAGATATGCCTTTTCTGGCAGTTGTATCAGGCCACTAGTTCCTCTTTGGCCACAGGTTATAGCTAGTTGTTTTTCAGTTTATGCTTTTTATTTTCTACTCAAGACATTTAGTTTCCTTGAGTTTTGGATGTATTGGTACTTCTGTCTCATAGGCCACTTTGGCCTCTTGTAGACGTTAATATATCTCTTTCTTTTCTTTCTCTCTCTCTCTCCCCCCCCCACGCTTGATATCCTTGATGGCCCCCTCCTCCTACCCGGGAGTTAGCTCCATAGGATGGTCCCATTTTGTATCATATGGCTCGGATTTGCGGAACTACACATAGGTCATGCAAGCATGAAAACAGCATGCAATTTCATTCGCAGGCAAGCACATAAAGATGCTATGCAATGCAGCATTGGCATGAGCAATTTCCGTTCATGAAACCATATAAGACCAGGCGTTTCCAGGCAAGTATATGTGATACCAGACCACATTCAAGCTCATAGCTCTAGTCTTTTGTACTTTTGGTCTCATAGACCCACTGGGTCTTTTGAAGATGTTTAATATAACTTTCTTCTTTCTCTCTCTCCCCTCTATAATCCTTGTGCATCACTGCCATGGGTTGAAGTTCCATCTCCTCTCTCCTTCAAGCTTCATCCCTCTCTACATACCCACCATGGTGCTCTATAAGCCTCCATAGCCTGGGGACCCCTTATTCCAATACTGTCACCTGCTAAGCACCGAACTCGCCTGAGTCCTAATACTACCCATACATCTCATGAAGATTGTTCCCCTCGAGGTCTAGCAAGGTGGAGAACACATGGGATATGATTGATGTAGCTCCCTTCCGACTCAATGCATCCACCACTAGATTGGCCTTGCCAGGAAGATACTTGATCATACCATCAAACTGTTCAAAGATCTAACACCAGCCACCCTAACAATCACTCCTCTCTTAGCACTAGGCATGGTCTATAACCATCTAAGTGCTTGATGAACTATGCGAACGGTGTGTTCGTGCCCATATAGAAAATATTTCCAATGTTTCATGGCTTGGATCACAGCAGGAGTTCTCTATCATATACCAAGTAATAGCGTTCTACGAGGTCCAGCTTATGACTCATGTAAGTGACAGGATATCCATCTTGTTGCAGCACCTCCCAATGGCATGGTTGCTAATAACATAACCAAGGTAATGGTTCTCTGTCAAATAAAATTATAACTTCTTCTCATTGATGAACAACTCATTCCGTGCAAGAAGTTAAAAGACGTACTAGATGTGTAAATCATGCTGCTCCAAAGAGCAGGAGAAAACAAGGATATAATCTAAAAAGACGAATACACGCTTGCCAATCAAGTCCACAAAGATACGCATCATCATATGATTGAAAGAGGCCGGAGCATTCGTCAAACCAAATGGCATAACGAGAAACTCATAATGGGCCTTCTCGGTCCGGACTCTGTAATGTTGTCTCATGGATGTCCTTAGCGCGTATCCGAATCTGATGGTACCCACTCTTAAGTTCTAACTTAGAAAAAAAATTGGCACCATTCTGTTAGAAGTCATCTCCTGTCTATATTCATACACCAGGGCCTCTGTTGTGGGTGTGCCCGCCCTGTATAAGGTGTTTTATCATTTTTCCACACTCCCCGTATTTTTCCCTATTTTTTCCCATTTTTCCTAGTGGTGGGGAGGGTTGCCAGAGGATGCCAGGAGCACTCCAGTGCTGGCCGACTGCATGTTTATCAGTCGTGGGCTACTGGGCTGCTGGCCTACTGGAGTTTCTCAGTCGTGGGCACCTGTCTGCTGGCCGACTGCATTTATGCAGTCGTGGGACCATTTTCAGCAGTCATGGGCATCTTTTATGCTGGCCGACTGCTCTCCCAAGGATGTATATATAGGCCCCTTGCCCCCACCACTTCCTCATTCAGTTTTTCCGGGATCTTGTGTATAGAGAAGAGTTTATACACCTATCTCTCTGTGTTTCTTGTGCTGTTTATTTTCTGCAGTCCACTTGCTCTTGTCTACCCAAGTTTGGTTATCATTTCCGCTGCATATTCTGACATGGTATCAGAGCCCTAGGCTCTAGACAGATCTTGGGCGTAAGAGGGGGAGCGTTAGGCTGCTGATTGGTGGACTGTTTTGGGCCAAACGGGAAGAGAAGGTGCAAGAGGAAGGCGGGCCAAGGTGCTGGACAGCCACTTGCAGGTTTACAGATTTTTTTTCCCCACCCACCCACCCTTTCAGGTTACTCTCCGCGATGGCAGATTTACTAGAGATGGCTGAGAAGCACGTGAAGATTCCTACTCTTCCCACGTTCCCAGTGGATCGTCAGTTGGACGGGTCCAATTACAGCATCTGGAAGGTCATGATGGAGTCGGTGCTGGAGTCATATGACCTTGCTGATTTTATCATCATCGGGGTTCCCCGGCCGGAAGCTGAGGAAGGGGAGTTACTGTCGACGAGGAAGGACCGAGAGGCACAGGTACGCATGCGGGACCGTGTCAACGCCAGGGTCCGGTCGTTTATTTTCCTCAATTGCACACCACAAGTGATCAATCATGTGAAGCACATGACGCTGACGAGAGGCATATGGGAGCACTTGGCTTCTTTGTATAACAAGGTATCCCCCATGAAACGGATCTCCTTGGAAGTGCAGATGCGGGTTATGAACCCTGCAAAGTCTTCGACGATGCGGGAACACATTAACAAGCTGCAGGCGCTTCAGCAGGAAGTCCTACAAGCTGGGAAAGAGATATCATCTGAAGATATGGCCATCACTTTGCTTTCCCACTTGCCTGGTCAGTATTCTGCTTTCTATTCCTCGTTGATCACGAGTGGCAGGCTCAGTACCATTACCTGGGAGGAGCTTGTGCCAATGGTCTTGGACCAGGAGGAACGTTTCACGAACCCTCCTCACGGCGGAGGTTCGGAGGCCTTAACTGGCCAACGGTCGAAAGGCCGGAATAACAACAAGGGCAAAGGGAAGGCTTCACCAGAGAAGTCTTCTAAGAAGAAGCCTGATCCAGAACGAGAGAAGCTGAAGGCCGAAAGATCTTGTAATGATTGTGGCGAGAAAGGCCACTACTGGAGGAAGTGCCCTAAGCGGACAGGGAAGAGTGTTGATTCCTCAGCCTCAGCTGCAAAGACTCCGGCATTTGTGCACTTAGAGATGGTGGACTCCGATGCTTCATCATCTTCGAGCGAGGAGGCAGTTGGCTTTACCGCGAAGGATACCCGGGAATGGATTCTCGACAGTGGTGCTTCCAAGCACATGACTCCATCCCGTGACTTCTTTCTGGATCTGAAACGGCAGTCAGGTCGTATCTTTATTGGCGATAACTCCACTATTCCGATACATAGTGAGGGCCGGATGGAGATTATTCCCGACGGCAAGGGGGGCAAGCATGCTTCCCGTGTTCTTTATGTCCGTGCTCTGGGTTTTCATCTTCTGTCAGTGCATGAGGTATGCAAGACTGGCTTTCAGGTGGAATTTGAGGAGCATTCAATTGCTCTAAGGGACCGTGAGACTGGCAAAGTTGTCTGGGAAGGCGGTGTGGAGAATGGCATCTACAAGCTCTCTGCACTCTCCACATTGACAGGTTCTCAGGTCGGAGATTTGTGGCACTTTCGTTTTGGCCACTTAAATGTGGATGCTTTGAGGCGCGCCTTCCGGGACCAGATGGTGGTTGGCTTGCCAGATGTTGGTAGTAGGGAAGGACGTTGCAGTTCTTGCATACGTGGTAAGCAGCACAGGGAATCCTTTCCGAAGCAGGCTTCCAAGCGGGCTTCGAAACCATTGGAGTTGATTCACACTGACTTGTGTGGACCTCAGCAGATACCATCTTTGGGAGGATCCATAGTCACAGGGGACGGCGGGGACGGTGCCTAGGAACGCGGGGACGCCGACACGGGACGGCGCAGGGACGGGGACGGACGGGGACGGACGGACGTCCCCTGACTGGCATTTCAAACCAGGGACGGCGCAGGGGACGGCGCAGGGACGGGGGACGGCTGTCGGGGACGGCCTATGCGGCGACGGCAGATAGCCGTTGCGCCTGCGTCGCCTGCGCCCGTTTCTGGCCGTTGCGCCTGCCTGCCGCGTGCCTGCCACTATAGCCGTTTATGGCTGTTGGGCTTGGGCTCTACTAGCCGTTTATGGCTGTTGGGCCTTGGCCCTCTCTCTCTCTTGCCTATCTATATAAGAGCCCACCTCTACAAGGCTACAAGCTGCCACACACAAGTTCATTGCTCATTGCTCATTGCTCATTGCTCAAGCTTCTTGAATCTTCTCTCGAGTCTCTTCCAACTTCCAAGTTCCAAGCTCTAGGGCCTAGGCTCTCACCTCTCCCTCAAGCCTCTTGAGTCTTGACTCTTCCAACTTCCAAGCCTCTAGGCTCTCTCTCTCTCTCTCTCTCTCTCTCTCTCTCTCATTCCTCAAGGCTCTCATTCCTCTAGCCTCTCTCTCTATCTCTATCTCTCCTCTCTCTCTCACTCCTCAAGGCTCAAGAGTCAAGCGGCAAGCCATCTTCAACCATGGCATCCTCCTCACGTGCCGGGGCTTCTCGTAGAAGGACAACGGGATGGACATGGTGGGAGGAGGTAAACTACACCACATCCGTTCATGGAGGCGGTTCTCGGCCATGGGTATGCAAGCTTTGCCCGTACCGGCGAACGGGTGGCGCCGACAAAGTGCGAGCCCACCTCTTGCATGAGAGTGGGCATGAGGTGAGGTTTTGCACGAATGTCACGCCCGAGAAGAGACGGGAACTTCTTGACAAGCTTAGCGTCTACGGCGGTCGAAGCGACAAGAAGGACACCACGAGTGGCCGTGGATCCCGCGACGATGGGGAGAGGAACTCAAGCCTCTACCATGGAGTCATGTGGTGGATCGGGATCATGCACACCATCACCTTCGCCATCAAGTCAGAATGTTACTCCATCCACGACACCGGCACCCTCCATCTCCACGGCCTCTCAATCATTACGTGGCCCACGGCGACAATCTACACTTGGGGAGAATTGGAACCCCAAGTTGAAGGAGGAGGTGGATATGGCGGTGGCCCGCTTCTTCTTCCACGACCACATTGCCTTTCAAGCGGCTAGGTAAGTGCAATCGATCATTGCCAATTCATCATTCATGTTTTCATCATCCTAGTCTCCTTCTCATTAGTAAATTACTTTCTTGAATAGGTCGGAATACTTCAAGGTAATGGTTAAGAAGATTGGGGAGTATGGCTCAACCTATACGCCCCCCTCATCCGAGAGCTTGCGCACTACATTGCTCGAGAAGGAGAAGCGCATTGTAGAGCAAGCGGCCGACAACACAAAGCGGCAATGGGAGAGAAACGGAGTCTCCCTCATTGTGGATGGATGGAGTGACACCCGCAAGAGGAGTATTCACGGCATGGTTGCATATTCCCGTGGAGAGATGTACTTCATCTCATCTCATGATGCATCCGGCACTGGGAAGAGCGCGGATGTGCTTGCGGCGGAGTGGGCTACCACCATGGAGATCGTTGGCCCCGAGCATGTAGTGGGCTTTGTTGCGGATGGGGAGCCTTCCAATAGGGCGGCGGGAGCTATTCTCCAAGGTATGTATGGACATGTCACGGTGTCCTTTTGTATGGCTCGTTGCCTAAACAACCTCCTCAAGGACATCGGGGCATTACCATGGATCAGCCCGCTCATTGAGGAGGCCAACACCATGGTCTCCTTTGTCCTCAACCACCAAAGACTTCGGCATGAGTTCAACAAGAGGTCCTGTCTCTCTCTTCTCAAATATTCCGACACCCGGTTCGCCTACAACTTTCTCATGTTGGGCCGGTTGAAGGATTGTAGTGGTGCTTTGAGGGGGCTTTTCCTTAGCGACGAGTTTGTCGCCATGCAAGAGTCCCATACAAACACTGGCCAAGAGTGTAGGCTACGGGCGGATGACGCCTCTTGGTGGGAGCGTGTGAAGACCACAGATGCTATGGTGAGGCCCATAGTCCACCTGTTAAGGATTGTAGACGCTATGCAGCCATGCATAGGCAAGGTCTACGAGGCCATGGATCGCATGATAGAGAAGTTGAAAGACTTCGTGCCTGACGAAGACAGATACGAGGAGATCCATGCCTTGTGTCTAGGAAGGTGGAATTCCTACTACTCTCCATTGCATGCAGCAGCTTATGTGGTGGACCCAGAATTCCAAGGCAACAAGCAGGAGAGCGACCGGGAGGTGAGCGCTGGATGGAGGATCATCTTGGATCGTCTTGTGCCTGATGCATCGGTTAGGCGCAAGATCAGGGACCAGCTTTCGATGTACAGGTCGTTTCATGGCTCCTATGGCTGTCATGATGCACAGGTTGACCGCTCCAAAGTTGGTGCTGCTCTATGGTGGGAGGACTTTGGTTCAGATGGACCGGAGCTGCAGCAGCTTGCCATCCGCATACTTAGCCAGGCCGTCAGCTCCTCTTGCTTGGAGCAACTTTGGAGTACCTACAGCCACATTGCCTCTAGCGGTAGACACAAAATTAAAAGCTAAAGAAATGGAATGGTTAAGTGAGTATGATGATTTATTCCCAGCAGAGCCGAGTGGGAGATGAGTCAACAAGAAGAGTAACGGGAGGATGAGGTGCAGGAGCAGCATGCCAGTGAGGATGAGACTGAGAATGAGCTTGATGCTTCTTTGGCAGCCGCACAAGCTACCCATGACCATGAGGCGAGCACTTCACGTGGATGATCATTCATGGATCATGATTCATGGGCCTTACTACTTAGCTCTAGCCTCTAGCCTCTAGTCTTCAGTACTTTTTTGTCATTGACTCATTTGAGTCCGTCCTTGCATTTTGCCTCCTTAAGGCTCCTGAGTCCTGACTCTTGAGTCATGACTCATTTTGTATCTACTTAAATATTAATATGACTCAAAATCTTAGCATTTTAGTGTAAATTTGTGCTCATTTTGATGTGCTTCCAAAGTAGAATAAGTGCAGAGTAGAAAATTTTTAAAAAAAGTATTTTTTGAGTGCCGTTCCCTCCCCCGTCCCCGTTCCCTACTTATGGCCGTCCCCCGTCCCGTCCCCGTCCTCGTCCCCGTCCCCCGTCACCGTCCCCCGTCCCTTGTGACTATGGGAGGATCTCTCTACTTTATGCTGCTTGTTGATGATTGTACCAGATTCACGTGGGTCTACTTTCTTTCCCAGAAGGACCAGGCTTTTGCTCGGTTCAAGGATTGGCACGTGATGGTGGAGACAGAGTCTGGATTTCAGGTCAAGACTCTCAGGGCTGACAAAGGAGGTGAATTCTCCTCGACTGTATTTTTCAGATTTTGTGCAGATCATGGCATCAAAAGGGAATTGGCCAATACCGGATCGCCTTTGGAGAATGGAGTTGTTGAACGTAAGAACAGGACTGTGGTGGAGATGGCGAGGACCATGCTGGAGCATCGTGATCTTCCTCGTCCACTTTGGGGTGAGGCTGTGGCAACGGCTGTCCATACCATCAACCGCTCTCCGACGTCTTCAATACCCCATATGACTCCATTTGAGGCATATTTTGGCAGGAAACCCGATGTCTCGCACTTCCGTGTCTTTGGGAGTGACGCGTATGTACATATTCCGAAGAAGCAAAGGGGAAAGCTTGACTCCAAGTCCCGCAAGCTGGTATTTGTGGGGTATAACTCTCTTTCCAAGGGATACAGGTTGTATGATCCAGATAGGAATGAGATTGTTGTCAGCCGGGATGTGGTCTTTGACGAGCATGTTCCAGCATCCACTGTCGAGGAGCCGCCACTTCTTGGAGATCCAGAGGAGTCTGATGATGATTCCCAGACTATCATTCCAGTTGATCCACCTCAGTCATCACAGAAGGTTGAGCCCGCAGCTGGAGTTGAGCCCCCGCGATCACAGGAGGCTCCACGATCTGTTCGAGTACCTAGGTGGTTGTTAGACACCCTTCGGGAGTCGGGTGTCACGGAGCTACCCTCCGAGTGGACCACAGAGGACGGCCCTCGAAGATCACATTGAGTCCGAGATAAAAGCAACACGGCGGAGCTTCTTCAGGTGAACTATGCTTTGATGTCTCGTATCATGCGGGATAAAGAGCCCACTTCCGTAAAGGAAGCCCTTTCACAGGATACTTGGAGGAAAGCCATGCAGGTGGAACTTGATGCCATCGAGAAGAACAACACTTGGGAGTTGGTACCGAGGCCGTCGAAGCGGTCAGCCATTGGTGTCAAATGGGTCTTTAAGACCAAATATGCGTCTGATGGGTCGATGGACAAACACAAAGCCAGGCTTGTGGCTAAAGGTTATGCTCAGCGGCCAGGCATCGACTACGAGGATACCTTTGCACCGACAGCGCGGATGTCCACAATTCGGACCGTTCTTGCCCTTGCTTCTTCTCAGAGGTGGCCTGTGTATCAAATGGATGTAAAATCTGCGTTCCTTAATGGTGACCTGCAGGAGGAGGTGTACATTGAGCAGCCTCCCGGCTTTATTGTTCCAGGATCGGAGGGGATGGTCTACAGGTTACGTAAGGCCTTGTATGGTCTTAAGCAGGCTCCCTGGGCTTGGAATCAGAAGATTGATTCCTTCTTTATTCGGACTGGATTTCAGAGATCGGTTGCAGATCCGAACCTGTATCTCTTTCGAGAACGCGGCATGGTCACGCTTATCATCCTTTGTGTGGATGATCTCATTCTCACCGGCGGTCATGTGGAGCACATTGGAGTGACGAAGGCTGCCTTGTCAAAGGAGTTTGAGATGACCGATTTAGGCTTACTCCACTTCTTTTTGGGATTGGAGATCTGGCAGACCCAGAGGGGGTTTTTCGTCTCTCAGCAACGGTATGTTCATGAGTTGCTTGAGGCCTTTGGGATGGAGAACTGCAAGCCTATTACTTCGCCGATGGACCCGAACACAAAGTTAACCGTTACAGATCCTTGTGAGCCAATTGATGCCTCGCAGTACCGGAAGTTGGTTGGTTCATTGATCTGGTTGCTGAACACCAGATTGGACTTGAGCTTCTCCGTGGGGCTGTTGAGCTCTTTTATGCAGACGCCATTGAAGTCTCATTGGGACGCAGGATTGCGCATCTTGCGGTATCTGCAGAGTACGAAGGATCTGGGACTCTTTTACACAGCAGGGAATGGAGTCAAGCTCCAAGGCTGGAGTGACTCAGATTGGGGAGGAGATCCAGACACGAGGAGATCTACTTCAGGATACAGTTTTACCCTCGGCTCAGGAGTAGTTTCTTGGAGCAGCAAGAGACAGCCAACTATTGCCCTTTCTTCGACAGAGGCAGAGTATCAGGCTGCTTGTGAGGTTGTATGGCTGCGGAGGTTGCTAGGCGAGATTGGGTTTCCACAGAAGGAGCCCACAGTCATCCAGTGCGATAACCAGTGTTGTATAGCTATTGCTCGGAACCCGATTTTCCATGCCCGGACCAAGCATATAGAGATACAGTATCACTTTGTACGTAAGAAGATCTTGGCTGGTGACATCTTGCTACTTTATTGTTCGACGGAGGACAATGCGACAGACCTCTTCACGAAGTCTCTACCTCAGGCTACGCTCAGGCGGCACTCCAGCTCCCTTGGGTTGGTTTCATAGCCAGGAGCTGAGAGGGGGTGTTAGAAGTCATCTCCTGTCTATATTCATACACCAAGGCCTCTGTTGTGGGTGTGCCCGCCCTGTATAAGGTGTTTTATCATTTTTCCACACTCCCCGTATTTTTCCCTATTTTTTCCCATTTTCCTAGTGGTGGGGAGGGTTGCCAGAGGATGCCAGGAGCACTCCAGTGCTGGCCGACTGCATGTTTATCAGTCGTGGGCTACTGGGCTGCTGGCCGACTGGAGTTTCTCAGTCGTGGGCACCTGTCTGCTGGCCGACTGCATTTATGCAGTCGTGGGACCATTTTCAGCAGTCGTGGGCATCTTTTATGCTGGCCGACTGCTCTCCCAGGGATGTATATATAGGCCCCTTGCCCCCACCACTTCCTCATTCAGTTTTTCCGGGATCTTGTGTACAGAGAAGAGTTTACACACCTATCTCTCTGTGTTTCTTGTGCTGTTTATTTTCTGCCGTCCACTTGCTCTTGTCTACCCAAGTTTGGTTATCATTTCCGCTGCATATTCTGACACATTCAACCGCTCGGCAATTTGATCGAATGCAAGGCATGGGAAACCAACTACTGATAGTCAATTTGCTCCATGCTTGGTAGTCAACACATAATCGTGAAGACCTATCCTTCTTCTTTACAAATAACTTGGGAGCCGCAAAAGGGGAAACACTAGGTCTAATGAACCCCGAACACAAAAGCTCATGAAGCTGATGATCAAGCTCTTCCTCCATCGACTTGCTAAGACGATAAGGAAACCTGTTCAGTGGATCCAAGCCTAGGAGGAGACCAATGCGATGATCCTCCAGTCTAGATGGTGGTAGCCGGGTAGATAAGCAGTCATCAAAGGAAAAGCTTGTGGAACTTGTCTTAGTGTGCTTGGCACCTTTCCAAGATGCTCGCAACAGCACAGTCAGCACCCTTTCTAATCTCTCGTTTCACCTACAAATGGGAAATGAGAAGAAAGTTAGGAATGCCTGGTTCCCTTTCAAGCATACTTGCTTGGAAGCATCGGCATGGACCAAAAACAAATGATGCTCCCAATTGGGAATGGGCTGAAACTTATGGAACCATTTCATACCAAGAATAATGTCACAACCTCTACGAGAGAGGCAATGATCAAATCCCTACGATCTTGACTTTTACTGTATGAGGAGCTTCGCCCCCCAGGCCTCGAACTTTACATGGGTACTCATGCCTTCCCCAAACCCAGCTATCTAGCTATCTCATGGTCAACAGAACAATCCACAACGGGCACGTTGAGTGGCCTATTCCGTGATAACATCCTATGTGATGCCGGTATCAAACAACATCATGACACCTTGTCCGCCAACCAACCCATAACATTTGAAAAGATCACCGGGCTCATAGTTGGCCAGAACGCCCTCCTGTTTATCTTGCAACTCCCTAATAATACTATTGTGAACCATATGTCCAAACAATGATGGAGTAGATGGAGGAGCAGATGGAGTGGCAATGGCCAAAACTGAAGCCATGGAGACGTATGGAGATGCCACCATCTTCTTGGGGCATTGGACCTTGGTATGTCCCTTACCATGGCAGAGAAAAACAACGGTTATCTTTGCTATGCTGGCCTATCTCAATAGGAGACAACTTGCCCCCTGTGATGCCTTGAGCATGCTTCTTGTCAACAGGCGTCAGATTAGACTGAGCCTCCTTGGGTTTGGACTTGGCGCCCTGAGTGTCGGATGACTAGGCTTGGGTGTGGGAGGACCCTTGCCACCTAGGACTTATGGTCTTCTTACCTTCCGGTTGATGCTTAGACTGGCTACTAGTGCCCTGGGACTACTTAGGCTTCCCATGATTGTATTTTGTCTCCATATCTTGGGCAAGCTGGCAGTCATCAAACATGGTTTTGGACCGGAGGGCCTGCACATCCCACTGAATCTGATGATCAAGCCCGTAGAGAAAAACACCAAGGTGCTCTTTATCGGACTTCTGAAGCTGAGTCCCGCACTGCGTTAGCTTATTGGTGTATTGAAGGACTGACTGTTGGCAAAGACCTCAAATCTCGTCTGCCAACCCATCCAAATACTGTGGAGCTAAAAATCTGGTCTTGAAATCCTCCATAAAGGCTTCCCACTTTGCCGTGAGTACGCCCCCCCTCGACATGCTCGCCTTGCCAGTCATTCCACCAAATGGTGGCATCACTTGCGAGGCACACCGATGCTAAAACAATTTCATGATGGTCATCCTTCGGAACATCAGAAAAATAAGAAGTAAACTGATGCAACCATGAAGATGAACAACATTGGCATCCATCTTACCATCATACTTACTGAACCGGATCCGCTCGTGAATGCTGGTTGTCTTTGTAGTCATTGCCAGTTCGGGTCGTACAGTGAGAAACAAGGCTTCGAACTCCCATTGCCAAGTTTCCTCCAACCGCTGAAAATGTTCCTGAACGATGGCTTGCTCTTGAGCCCATTCAGCTGCGAGGGAAGCCCGCAGCCTCTCAAGCTCGATCTCTCAATGAAATGCATCGGCCCTTGCGGCCACCTCACGCCTTTCCTCCACTACACGGGACTCCTCCTGGAGAGAGTGACAGAACTACTCCAACTCCATAGCTCTTTGCTGACGATCGACCTCCGGATTTCGATGTAGTAGGGATACCTAGGCTGAAGGCTGGAGGACGGCAAGAAGTAACTTCTGCATGTCCTACTACTGTTGTATCTTCTTCTGCATTTGCAGCTGTTGCTCCTGCATCTGCTGCTGTATCAAGGAAAAAATGGAAGTCATGGAAGGCTCAAGTCCAGATGAAGAGGCAATCAGAGAAGAAGGACGACGCTACGTGGGAGAAGATGAATCCAGGGGAGTAGCGGGCGCCGGGGGTGGATGCTCGTTGTTGACGATCGGCTTCCAGATCTCGATGTAGCGGGGATACCTCAGCTGAAGGCTGAAGGACGGCAATAAGTAACTTCTGTATGTCCTATTACTGTTGTTTCTGTTGTTGCATCTATGGTTGTTGCTGCTGCATCTGCTGTTGTATCAAGGAAAAAATGGAAGTCATGGAAGGCTCAGGTCCACATGAAGAGACAATCAGAGAAGAAGGATGCTCCGTGGAGACGATGAAATCAAGGGGAGTAGTGAGCTGCAACCGTGGTGAGGTTGAGTATTCTAGATTACTCATGGTGGGAGTGCAAGTGTTCAAGCCCAAGCACAAGAAAACCATCCACCATGGGTGAGGGAAGCTATTTCAGGGGCTTTCTTGGTAGGCTAGTAAACCCACCACCTACAAGGGATGGGAGCCACACTCCGGTACTTGGGTGTCCCCCTAGAGCCTGAAAACCAACCACACAAGGAAGAAAAATTTTAGCACTCTCTTTTACCAAAGATGAAGCTCTAATACCAGTGTGATATGCAACTTATGCAGAAGTATTCTTTCAATGGAATACAGAAGAGATTGCTTAAAGTTCTTGCTACAATTTGTAGAAATGATGGAGAGATAGAGATAGCACACAACCACCCTCTTAAAGGCCCCTGCCTGTTTGCCAGGTGTATTTGCTTATGTATCGCAAGACGTAAATGAAATACAAGATTGACTTGCTGGCTGTCCACTAAACAGTGAACAGAGACACCTTGGGGACTGTTTTGGGCTGCATGGAGCCTCTAGCTTGGGGCTGATTCAGGGCACCTTAGGGCCCCAGAGATGGCCTTCTTGATGAGCTGCATTTTAGGGCTACAGGCTGGCTGGACAGCCTTCTATCTATGCTCCCCTTATGCAAGCTATTCAAGGGTGCCTCTTCATGCTTAGGCTGACCCTTGAAGTCACAGGTTGCAAGATGATTTATGCCCTTGGCTGGCTGCTCTTCTATAGGCATCAAGTGCTAGGGTTTCTCACAAAAGACGTGCCCTTAAAGTCTCTTTCCATTGGCGCCTCTATCAGCCCAATAAACTGTCCACCTTTGCCCCTTTTTGTTCCACACCAAGGGTGCCCATGGGCTGGCACATGCCCCTCCAAAGACTAAGGCTTTTGACCATATAAATGGCTGCCTTTTGACACTTTGGCACAACACATTTGCCCAGGACTTGGACAAGGACTTGACACACACTTGGGCTTCCCCTCGCTCCCCTAACCAGTCGCCCACATAAAAGCGATCAATCCGTGATAGATTAGTCCCTCCCTGCCGGCGATCCGACCGAGAGGAACTAAGACTGTCCTGAGAGCGGGAGAAGGCCCCATGCTGCCATGCATCAGTGATCCTCAGTGACATGCAAAATCGCTCCCAAGCTGCAAGCTCCGTGCCGTGCACTCAAGACTATGGACTCTTCTTCTTGCATCTTCTCTTTGCCACGGGACGGCTGTCCCACATATTCATGTTCCCTATTGTGCACCACATGAGTTTGCTCATCCTGTAAAGCATTGGAGGCATGCATTTCATTGTCCCTGCCTCTTGTATTAGCATCTCCAACATTCATTGTATGGCTGTCCATAATGTTCTAAGTGTAGAGATAGCTAGTGTTCACGGTGATCGTCTCTCACGATAGAAGTGAAAGAGAACCGTATGCTCTGATACCAATGTAACTTGGTTGAACACAATGCTAATCAATACACTTAAATACACTAAGATTTGAAGGACACTTGCTCAAATACAAGAAGTAAATTGCTGAATTGACAAGAGGCACACAATGAGCCGGAACGGCCGACCCCTCCCTTGAGTAAATTGTATTACTATTGGAGAAATTCAATACATAGTTTCACGGGCATCCATTGCCAAATCCTCCATGCCAATGCATATGAAATTCAGCATTTAGAAAACAATGGTATGTCGATGTAGATCACCAAGGAGCTGCCTTGATGCCCGGCCCGACTTCAGTGCCCATATTCTCTACCATTGGCTCTATGTTCTACCAAGCAAGGTAGCAACATCTTCAAGAGCACATAGGACAAGAGAAATACTACACAGGGCGGCTAAACAAGGAGTCCTGTCCTTCTACTGAGTAAGTAATGACAACACATTGTCCAATTAGCTTACCAGTCTTCATAGAAGTTGTTGCAAGCGGAAGCCTTCGCGTTGGAAGCTTTAGAAGTGTTGATATCTTCGATTTGCCGCAATCCTTCGCGACAAAAGTCTTCAAGAGGATGAAGGGAACCCTGGGAAAGCTTCCCCTATGGTTCAACTTGAGAAAGGAAGGTTGAAATTAGGGTTTTCAGCAAAAAGACCAGAAATTACAGCAAAAATGAGAACTGTTTTGCTGAATTTCAGTCATTGGGAGTGAGTAGGAGAGTGATTAGCACTTGGAAACACTCTTGGAAGCTTGGAAAACACCCTAGCAAGTTGGGTATGGCTATGGAGAGCTTGGAAATGGAGAGAAATGGTGGAAAAACAGAGTTTTCAGCCTCCAAAAATCCTCATGAAGAGAAAACACGAATTTCTCTTAATAAGTAAGTGAATTGGGGTCCAATCACGTGAAGGGATATGGGGAGATGCCCATTTATGAGTAAAAGGGGAGGATCAGGTCCTGGACATTGAGTCTTGTCCGCCTCGGGACTTCAGTGAGTGTGAACTTGGAAGCGGTCATAATTTATAAGTGACTTTTGGGCGCCCAAACTTTAATGAAATGGGAACGCACTCACTTATAAATATTGGCTAAGTCCTAAGGGCTATTTGAGCCTAGATTGGGTAATACTTACCACCTGTTCACATGCCACACAACCATGTCAGCAGACAGTTTCACACGCACGGTTCACGGGCGGGCGTCCCCTAGCCCAGAACTACACATAGGTCATGCATGCATGAAAACAGCATGCAATTTCATTTGCAGGCAAGCACATAAAGATGCTATGCAATGCAGCATTGGCATGAGCAATTTCCGTTCATGAAACCATATAAGACCAGGCGTTTCCAGGCAAGTATATGCGATACCAGACCCAGTGGAAAGCCAATCCTCCAGGCGTTTCCGGGCATGTACACAAAGGCACAAGTCCCAGCGGAAAGCCAAGTCCTCCAGGCGTTTCCGGGCATGTACACAAAGGCACAAGTCCCAGCGGAAAGCCAAGTCCTCCAGATATTCCGGACATGATAACATCAAGTCCCAGCGGAATATCATATCCAACTATACAGCATAACACGTGTCAATCACATGCATAGGCACATTCCATAAGCCATGGACACCAATCCAATATGTACATAGTGTGAAAGCAAGAGTGAACCATTCGGGTGGCCAAATGGTGACATTCCCCCCCGCTTCTAAACAGTTGTCCGCAACTGAAATGCATCCAAATATGTCTGAAGCACATGCGGGCAATCTTTGAAGAACTCTTCATCTACCCATTTAGCATCAATGGGAAGATAGTTCTTAAACTTCACAAGGTAACGCCTCACAACTTTGCCTGCAGCAAGCTTGCGTTCCTTGTGATACACAATCTGCTCTGGCTGCAAGATCTCCTCAAGCTCATCCACTTCTGGTGGATCCTCAATGACCATTTCACTGGGCTCCGGCCCTACATACTTTCGAAGGAGACTCACATGAAAAGCATTGTGTATGTGCCAATGACTAGGTAATGCCAATCTGAAAGCCACTTCATTGATCTTCTCGATCACTCGAAAAGGCCCATAGTACCTGGTTGCAAGCTTAGGATATACACCCTCTTTGCCAGGCCTCTTTGCAAGTCTTGCTTTCTCAAATTTCAGCAATACCCAATCATTCTCTTTAACATCCAATTGCCTTCTATGCTTGTCGGCAGTCTTTTTATGCTTGTCTTGTGACCTTGCAATGGCTGTCCGCACCTGAGCAAAAGCAATATCCAAGTCTCTTACATACCCATCAGCTGCAAATATCTCATCCTTTGTGCAAAGGATGGGTGGCAAAACCACCTTACCATAAACAATCTCAAACGGGGCCTTTCCCGTATATGCATGCACCGTGTTGTTGTATGCAAATTCCACAAGGGATAAGTACTTCTCCCAAGAAGACTTCTGATCCGCCACATAACATTTCAAGAGATCCAACACGGCTGAATTTGCAGCCTCACTTTGCCCATCCGTTTGAGGGTGATAAGCTGATGAGAAGTCCAATTTGGTGCCCATATTATCAAATAAGACCCGCCAAAAGAGACTTGTAGTCCTGGGATCTCTATCCCCCACAATGGACTTCGGCATTCCATGATGTTTGAACACTTCTGCAAGATATATTTTAACCATATGCTCAGCTTTGATGGTCTTTTTGACCGGCAAGAAATGAGCTTGCTTGCTAAACCTGTCCACAATTGTCCAAATTGCATCATTACCCTGTTGGGTACGTGGCAAGTCCATAATGAAATCCATTGTAATACTTTCCCATGGCTGCGTAGAAATAGGCAATGGCTAAAGCAAACCTGGTGCCTTTTGCCTATCAAATTTGACCTTTTGACAGGTGATACATGCACGTACATGTGCCTCTATGTCCTTCCGCATACCTGGCCAAAAGAAATACCGCTCAATCATGTGCGTAATAGGCATTATGCCTCTATGACCAGCATATGGAGGAGCATGGCACTCATCCAAAACCTTTTGCCTCATGTCAGACACCACACATAGACAATTATCTTTCATGAGATAACCCTCTTTGATCACATATGAGGCATGTGCATGACCAGCCATCAAATCAGCCCAAATAGTGGCAAAATCAGCATCCGTATGATACAAATCACGCATGGTAGACAAGTCCCCATGAGAGGCAACCGAGATAGCTGCTACATACGGCTTTCGTGACAATGCATCGGCCACTACATTCTTCTTTCCCGGGGTGTGCAAGATCTGAAAATGAAACATAGAGAGGAAATTGGCCATCCTCATATGCTTCTCTGACAACTTAGTTTGAGTAAGAAAATACCTCAAACTCTGGTGATCTGTCTTCACAGTGAAATCAGCCCCAAGAAGGTAATGTTTCCATATAGTAAGTGCATGAATTACAGGCAAGAGCTCTTTCTCATATATGCCAAGAGATAGCTCCGCATCATGCAACCTACGACTCTCATAAGCCACGGCATGTCCCTCTTGATTGAGGACAGCCCCTATGCAATTTCCAGATGCATCACATTCCACACAAAAAGGCTTCTGCAAATCCGAAACGATCAACACTGGACCATGAGTAGTTGCATCTTTCAATTTGAGGAATGCCTCTCTCTCTACATTAGTCCATTTGAGCACGGCCTTCTTCTTTGTCAAATCATGCAAAGGAGAAGCAATCCATGCAAAGTGCCGAATGAACCTGCGGTAGTAAGAGCATAATCCAAGAAAACTACGGATCTCATGCACCTAACTCAATTCGGGCCGATTCCGTATTGTGTCAATCTTTGCAGGATCCATCCGCACTCCATCTTTGGACACAATATGTCCAAGATAATGTATCTCTGACAAGAAGAACTCACTCTTCTTTGCATTTATGAAGAGTTTATGCTTATGGAGCTCTTCAAAAACAATAGCCAAATGAGCTTTATGCTCTTCTTCGGTCTTCGAGAAGACTAGGATGTCATCAAAGAAGACACCTGTACATTTCCTGTACCCACGGAATATGCGATCCATCATTCTATTGAATGTAGCCGGGGCATTTGTAAGACCAAAAGGCATAACAAGATACTCATAAAGCCCAAATGCTGTCCTGAAAGCAGTTTTGTGTACATCCCCAGGCACTACACGCACTTGATGATATCCACTCTTGAGATCAATTCGGCTAAAGCATGCCGATCCATCCAACTTGTCAAGGATGTCGTCTATGCATGGAATCGGAAACCTATTCTTGATGGTAAGCTTATTCAAAGCTCTATAATCCACACACATACGAAAGGATCCATCCTTCTTTTGAACTAAGAGGACGGGTGAACAATATGGGGAAGAGCTTGGCTGAACTAAACCCTTCTCAAGAAGCTCATTTACTTGCTTCATGATCTCCTCTTTTTGGGATGCACTTACACGATAGGCTGGCCTATTAGGCGGTGAGCTACCCGGCACAAGATCAATGCGATGATCTTCCGGTCGTACAGGTGGTAACTCATTTGGTAACTCATCAGCAAAACAATCATTGTGCTCTTGCAAAAATTTCAGCCTATCATTACTAAGAGTGTTTACATGTACATTATTTTTCTCAACATGATCTCGTACAAAAATCAAGTACGCAAAAACACTCTTTTTCATTACTTTCTTAATTTGTACATGAGATACAAGGGGAATAGTATCACCCTCTTCACCAGCATCAATTACATGTTCTCTGCCTTTATGCATGAAGGTGATCCTGTTAGTCTTGTAAGCCTTGCATGGATCAATACGTGTATGCCAAGGCTTTCCAAGCAATACATCACAGCCATTCAAAGACGCCACAAGAAAATCCTCATGATCCACATAGCCTTGAATGTGTATGCGCAACTTGCCAAAAATAGGCATGACCTGCACTTCTCTACCAACAAAGGCAGCCCCTGCTTCAATTTGAGGACCCATGTCCTCCACTTCAATACCCAAAGCAGCTGCCATCTGAGTGGATATGAAATTTTCAGATGCACAATCATCAAACATGAACAAAGCGGGCTGATCTTTGAGCTGTCCCCAAGCTTTACATACAACCCTATCTTTGCTATCATGTGAAGTGTTGCCCTGCACATCTGGAACCATATGCACATTAGGCTTCGGTACATTAGCATTTTCAGCTTTGTTCTTCTTATTTGGGCATGCTTTTGCCATGTGCTCAGTGCTGCCACAAGTAAAGCATTTCCCTTCACGCATATATTGCTCCTTCTTCTCAGCACTAAGACCAAAGTTTGCCGGCTTATAAGGACGCTTGTTAGCAAACTTATTTTCAGCTTTTGGACTTGATTTGGCTTGGTTTTGGTCCCTTTTAGGTGGCTGTCCATCATTTTGCAGGTTTTGGACAGCCCTCTCTTTGCCTTGAAATGAGGGTTTAGCCTTATTGGATCGACTCAATTTGAGTTCCAATTGCTCGGTGGCGGTGGCGGCTGCGATTAATTGGTGTAAGGTATGACCAGGATACATTTGTAATCCCGCTTTGTACACGGGTTGCAATCCCGATTGAAACCTTCTCTTCCTTTCCGCCTCGGTGACATGCATAAATGGAGACACCTCCAAAAGCACTTTCCAAAACTTTTGTACATATGCATTTACCGATTCCCCCTCATTTTGCTTTACCCAATCCCACTTCATTGTTATCTCATTCAATGCATTGGGAGGCAAGAATTGAGCATAAAACCTCTCCTTGAACTCTTCCCATGATCTAACGGGATTCGGTGAGAGCTTCTCCGTGAGCCACCAATGGGCAGCAATGCCTTTCATGAACATGCTTACATGCCGGATCATGGATTTCTGAGTGAAATCCTCATCACTGAAAGCAATATCAAACTGGGCAATAAAAGCAAGTGCCTTTGATGCATCGTATTCCCCATGATATGTGTCAAACTTCACAGATTTGTCTCCGGCTTTGAAGTCACGAGACTTTGATGCATGTGTGTGCATCTCAACATGTTTTCCCCCATGTTTGTCCATTGGGACAGTCCCTGTAATTGGCATCATTTTTGGACCAAAAGGTGATGCATAAGGCATAGATACATGTGCCCTGTAAGCATGAGGCATGGCTGGCCCCTCAACATGCATTGATACATTTTCAGCCATAGCTTCTCCCTCACGAGCACACTCGAAGGCATGAGTGGCATGAGAGATACGCGGAATACCTGCACCAACAGAAAATTGCAGCCCATGTTGCATGTGTTGTGCATGTACATTTTCAGCCGGCAATGGCATTTGACATACATTTTGACCACTGCCATAAACATTGTATCCTTCACGGGCTACATGAGGTATTCCTGCATGGCGTGAAGTCACTGATTGTTCCTCTCCCATAGCATGGAGATTCATCCTCTTAGACATAACTTCTTGTTCGGGCACTTGTGGGGATTCCAAGACATGTGGGATGGTTGCCTTTTCTGCATAGGCATCCTCGGTACGAGCCAAGTATGCACGTGCTGCATCCCTCGGTTGCATGTGCAACTCTTGAGCAATCATTGCCATTGCATGATCCATATAAGATTCAGCTTTCTTGGCCTTCAAACGGTCATGTTGCGGCGATAGAGATTCAATTCTTCTTGTTGTGCATGGAGAAGAGCCTGCATACGAGTAAGTTCAGCCCTCAAGACTATGGACTCTTCTTCTTGCATCTTCTCTTTGCCACGGGACGGCTGTCCCACATATTCATGTTCCCTATTGTGCACCACATGAGTTTGCTCATCCTGTAAAGCATTGGAGGCATGCATTTCATTGTCCCTGCCTCTTGTATTAGCATCTCCAACATTCATTGTATGGCTGTCCATAATGTTCCAAGTGTAGAGATAGCTAGTGTTCACGGTGATCGTCTCTCACGATAGAAGTGAAAGAGAACCGTATGCTCTGATACCAATGTAACTTGGTTGAACACAATGCTAATCAATACACTTAAATACACTAAGATTTGAAGGACACTTGCTCAAATACAAGAAGTAAATTGCTGAATTGACAAGAGGCACACAATGAGCCGGAACGGCCGACCCCTCCCTTGAGTAAATTGTATTACTATTGGAGAAATTCAATACATAGTTTCACGGGCATCCATTGCCAAATCCTCCATGCCAATGCATATGAAATTCAGCATTTAGAAAACAATGGTATGTCGATGTAGATCACCAAGGAGCTGCCTTGATGCCCGGCCCGACTTCAGTGCCCATATTCTCTACCATTGGCTCTATGTTCTACCAAGCAAGGTAGCAACATCTTCAAGAGCACATAGGACAAGAGAAATACTACACAGGGCGGCTAAACAAGGAGTCCTGTCCTTCTACTGAGTAAGTAATGACAACACATTGTCCAATTAGCTTACCAGTCTTCATAGAAGTTGTTGCAAGCGGAAGCCTTCGCGTTGGAAGCTTTAGAAGTGTTGATATCTTCGATTTGCTGCAATCCTTCGCGACAAAAGTCTTCAAGAGGATGAAGGGAACCCTGGGAAAGCTTCCCCTATGGTTCAACTTGAGAAAGGAAGACTGAAATTAGGGTTTTCAGCAAAAAGACCAGAAATTACAACAAAAATGAGAGCTGTTTTGCTGAATTTCAGTCATTGGGAGTGAGTAGGAGAGTGATTAGCACTTGGAAACACTCTTGGAAGCTTGGAAAACACCCTAGCAAGTTGGGTATGGCTATGGAGAGCTTGGAAATGGAGAGAAATGGTGGAAAAACAGAGTTTTCAGCCTCCAAAAATCCTCATGAAGAGAAAACACGAATTTCTCTTAATAAGTAAGTGAATTGGGGTCCAACCAGGTGAAGGGACATGGGGAGATGCCCATTTATGAGTAAAAGGGGAGGATCAAGTCCTGGACATTGAGTCTTGTCCGCCTCGGGACTTCAGTGAGTGTGAACTTGGAAGCGGTCATAATTTATAAGTGACTTTTGGGCGCCCAAACTTTAATGAAATGGGAACGCACTCACTTATAAATATTGGCTAAGTCCTAAGGGCTATTTGAGCCTAGATTGGGTAATACTTACCACCTGTTCATATGCCACACAACCATGTCAGCAGATAGTTTCACACGCACGGTTCATGGGCGGGCGTCCCCTAGCCCGGAACTACACATAGGTCATGCAGGCATGAAAACAGCATGCAATTTCATTTGCAGGCAAGCACATAAAGATGCTATGCAATGCAGCATTGGCATGAGCAATTTCCGTTCATGAAACCATATAAGACCAGGCGTTTCCAAGCAAGTATATGCGATACCAGACCCAGTGGAAAGCCAATCCTCCAGGCGTTTCCGGGCATGTACACAAAGGCACAAGTCCCAGCGGAAAGCCAAGTCCTCCAGGCGTTTCCGGGCATGTACACAAAGGCACAAGTCCCAGCGGAAAGCCAAGTCCTCCAGATATTCCGAGCATGATAACATCAAGTCCCAGCGGAATATCATATCCAACTATACAGCATGACACGTGTCAATCACATGCATAGGCACATTCCATAAGCCATGGACACCAATCTAATATGTACATAGTGTGAAAGCAAGAGTGAACCATTCGGGTGGCCAAATGGTGACATGCACTATAACATGACTGCCTCCCACCCTATCGGCCGGATCCTCAAGCATGTTGAAGTCTCCCCCGACACACCAATGTGCGGCCTCTGGCAATGCATCCGTAACCTGGGTCCAGAACTCTGCTCTGGCACTAGCATGGTTGGACGCATAGACGTTGAGCACGCCCAATAGCTCATCATGCATCCTCAGAATGACATACTGTGCTCTACCAGGCACAATGATCCCTCGATCCACAATGGCCTGCCGCCATACATCTGCAATGACCATGCATACCCCTCCCTGTCCACCCAAAGGACCAAACCCTGCAGACCAAAAGGTGTCCCATCTACCAGGCATCACCGAACCATATCTCCGGATCCTGCTCTCACCCAAGTGGTGCTCCTGCATCATCAAAATATCAATGCTGCCACCAACCAGGCATCTCTGAAGCTCCTGCCTCAAGCAACCACGATAGCATATAAAATGTGCTCCGCCAAGGCCCTGTACATTCCATGAGATGATCCTCATGGATGACCTGCTGAGGTGGATGCTGTCTCAGCCGTACGGCGGGCCTTCGCAAGCGGCTTGGATGGAGAGTAGTCCCCATCCGAGCGGCTGCGAATCTGCCCACCCGGTGTACTGCAAGAATCACGAATCAGGCGCCAGTGGCTGTGTCCCATGGCGACTGCCTCCCGCTCAGACAGAGCAACCTCGTGTATACATACATATCCAGGATCGCGTGCTAAGTCTGCCACTATGCGAACGACCAAATGACGAATCCCTGAGGCATCCACACTCCCGGGATCCAAGAAAAAATAAGCCAACTCCCATAGTCGGCCTATCACATCTGTCACCTCCAGATCGCTCACATGGTGAGAAAACTCAACTGCGTAAGTCTTCAAGGTGCTAAGAGCGAGCTCCAGAGTCCACTCCCGGTCACATGGGCCACAGAGAGGGAACGAGAAGGCCACCGCTGAATCAAGTGCCTCCTCCCCGCAGGCCGGAGGTATCACTACATGAACTCGGATGGGTGCTGGCTCATGAGGGCCCTCTACTCCAAAAAGCCGTGTGAAGGAGTAATCAAAAGCCTCCGAGCGCTGTCTACTTAGCCGACTGCGGATAGATGATATCCGTGAAGCCCGAATCGGCATGGTAAGTCTCCTCTGTGGTGCTCGATCAAGATCGGTGCTCAGAGCCCTCCTGACTGCAGGTGAACGCCAGGGGACTGCCAGGGCCTCCCGGGGAGCTGAGGTGGGCGGGGAGGGAGGAGGGGGGGGGCGAGGGAGGTGGAGAAGGAGCCGCTCCTGAAACCGGAGCGGGGACGGGAGGCGGGGAAGGTGGAAGCGAGGTGGTAGGGGGGGATGGGGGTGGGGGGGGTGAAGGAGGGGGTGCTGGCATCTCCTAGCCCTCAGTCGTCGCGCAGGGGTCTCCTCCTATAGGGGAGCAAAGCTGTTCCTCACGGGAACCAGTGATGCTGGGATTGTGGCTGCTACTGCATCGGTCTCGGGGCGTGCTGCTGTGGCTGTCTCCCTCGACGGCGCCCCTGTCCAGGCTGCCACTCCGAGGTCTCTGTGGCCTGAGCAGGTGTCCCGGAGGCTGCCTGCCGAGCCGCATCTGTGGGCGGGCCACCAGGGGCCTGCTGCTGCGGTGAGGGTCGGGGTCTCCTGCGAGGACAGGCCTTGGCCAGATGGCCGACCTGCCTACAAATAAAGCACTGGTTCGGGAGCCCCGAGAACTCCACTCTCTGATCAATCCATCCCCCCCCTATCCTAGGTAGCTGAATGACCTTCGGAAGGGAGGAGATGTCAGGAACCAAAACTCTGACGGAAGGTGGCCAGCTGCTCTGGCCACCACTAAAGCTGCTGTGGGGCCAGTCTCTAGCACCGAACCCACCAATGCTCCTAGCCTAGAAAGGAGTGGCAGGTACTCACGGTGGAGTCCAGGGAAGCAAACTGTAACATGGAAAAGGCGCTCTCCCTGCTCGGCTGATGATGGGTCAAAGCCATGCTGCCAAGGTCCGAAGAATGCCCGAGCACCCCTGATGTCTAGGGGACTCATGGCTAGGACCTTGGCCACGCTCTGGGCAATCTCGAACTCGATCTGGTAGTGACCACAGCCCAGTAGCTGAACGTCCAAGATCTTGCCCACATCTGCAAGAAGGCGGGCCTGGAGAAGATCCCGGATCTCCCCTCTACTGGGGCGAGTGCCGACTATACGGCAGATGGTGGAGTGTGCCTGGTGGCGTTCCACCTCTGCGGCGAGGCTCGCTTCCTCTTCTGGCGAAAGAGAAAGCCTGATGGGGGTATCCTCAGGGGCGGGTGAGGGGGCTGCGGGAGAGTCCCTCTGAGGTGGGGCGGGAGGAGCCTCCATCACTGTCTGAAGCTAAGTCGAAGGCGGAGTGAAAGCGGAGAGTCCTGCAAGAGCCGAGCTGCACACAAAGGACGGAGGGGGAAGGCGGAAGGCAAAAATTTAAAAAAAAGGAAGACCCCAGGGGACGGAAAAATCAAAAAAAAAGGGGGGGGGGGGGGAGGAAAGGCGGCGAAGACAAAAAACACCCAAGGGGGGAGGCGGAAACAGCGCGTAGCAGGGGGCGGGGGGGAAGATAAGGCGACGGCGGCGAAAAAAGGGGAGGCGGGGCGCTGAAGAAAAGCGGGAGGGCGCGAAGTAGAGGAGAAGGAGCAGGGGGCGGGCGCTGCAACGCTAGGGCGCGCAGGATAGCCAGGCGGGGGAGGGGGGCAAACGCGAGTACAGGCGGGGGGGGAGGGGGGGGTGAGCAGACGCGATGGCGGGAGAGGGGGAAGGCGTGCAGTCAAGCGCGGGCAGGAAGGGGGGAGCGTAGCTTCAGCGAGCGATATGTTCTTCTGAGCTTTTACAATCCCTGTTAGGCCTCTCTCCTGCACCTCCGGGAGTAACTGCCAGTGTGCGATCCAATCGCCAAGGGACCTAGCAGGTCCTGTACTCAACGCACCCCATGAAACATTGAGGTCGATCCCCAAACATGTGGCCACTGGGTAAACGAATCACGGGGCTCTAGACCAATGGCTACCTAAGCTGCTCCTCTAAGGCTACTGGAGCAATCTGCCTAAGGGCCGGCCTGAGGTGATCCCAGGCTTAAAGTAAATCGGCTGCAAATCTCTTCTCAAAAGCTGGACTAAAACCGCGGGCCTGCATCTCTGTGAAGATCCATCTCGAAAACTTGCCCAATCTTACCTTGGAAGGGGTCATAACCTCCTTCAAGGAAGAGGAGAAGAAGATGAACAAAGGAGTAGGAAAGGACAACTCCTTCACAAAGAACTTCAAAAGTATGAAATGTTCACTTTATGTAGGAACAATCATACAGAAAAAGATTGTTACTCAAAGAAGCCGTGCAAACATTGTGGGAAAAATACCACAATGAGAAGAACTGCTTTTACAAAAAAGTACAGACCAATATCATGGAGGAGACAGAGCTTTCCCCAAAGGAAGCAAACTATTATTGTGATGATTGGACTTTTTAAAGTCCAAGTTATGTGTTGTTTTCTGCTCAATTCTATGTTGTTTCTCTTGTGAGTGTGTGACTTGATTCTTATTTGTCCTTACCTCGTCCTTACTCATGGGATCCTGTGAAATTAGAGCCATGTGATTTATCTTTGACTAGGAAATCTGGCATGAGAGTATGAAGTAATCCCTTGAGAGGGAGTTTGTTGGGAATCAAGGTCTTACCTGTGTGAATCCACTCTTATAAGCCAAGTAGTATGTTTGTGTGTAAACCACCTCTTAAAGGAGTTATAATAATAATATCTAGATATTTGTGTGTTATGACATAATCGGCGATGTCACTAAGGCAACCTTTGTAACCTATAAAGGTATTGAATCAAATACATAACAATCCCATCATTGAGTCATGTAGGACACTTTCCATCTTGAGCATTGTCTCCTCTCTCTAACTCTATCTCTCCCTATTGCTGCTCACACAGCCATAGCCATGATGCTCTTCAAGCCCCCATAGCTTAGGACATTTAATAGGAGCATCATATCTCTACTCTCAAAAATCCTCCGACTGAGTGGATTATAGAGACAGTATCCTTTGCTACCACTATTGTACCCCACAAAAATACATTTTGTTGCCTTGTCATCAAACTTTCTTCACATCTATTGAGGCACATGGACATATGCAAGACAACAAAACCCCAAAGTGATCAACTTTAGGCTTTTTATCATACCAAGACTCATATGGAGTGATGGTTTTCAATGCTTTTGTAGGGCATCTGTTCAAAACATGCATAGCACACATGATTGCCTCCTTCCACAATTTATGAGGCAAACCCTTGCCCTTAACCATACATATGGCCATCTCCATGAAGAATCTGTTCTTCCTTTCTACAACACCATTCTATTGTGGTGTGTATGGCATGGTACACTCGTGCTTAATGCCTTTTTCAGCCAAGTATGCTTTGAAAGCATCAGACATTTACTACACCCCCCCCCCTCCCCCCCCCCCCCCCCCCTTCGATCTGTACGGAGGGTTTGCACTTTGCAACTTTCCATCCCTTGCAACATAATGCTGAAAACGCATAAAAACCTCTGATTTTGCTTTGAAAGGGTATAACCAAGCAAATTTGGAGTAATCATCGATGAACGTTACAAAGTACATAAGCTTTCCAAGTGACGGTGTTCTCATAGGACCACATACATGATCCCAAAAGCAAGCATGGAAATTGGTTTAAATTCAAAGTCACTGCCCTGATGTATTCAATCCCCGTGCCACCCATGGAAGCAAGCAGGGGTAAGCTCTTTGACTTTCAGATCACCTTCACAAATTGCACACTTGTATACAAACAGTGTACCAATGGTCCAAATGTTTAACCTTGCCTATGTAAGTGCACCCTTGTACTGAAGAATATAATGAATAACCAGAATAAAGAACATACAGCTTCAGCAACAACGCTCTCTTGCGTAGGCTTTGAAGTCATACCTTGGCACATAGAGACGCATAATTTTTCCCCACATCAAGGATTTTTTTTCGAAACGTATTCACACTTTCCAAGACCTGTTTACCCCAAAATGTCATAAGTTTGTCGTTGATGTTATTCTAGCTTCTAAAGATCTTTCCATTCACACATTTATACCTCCTCATACTTGCCGGTTCCAAACGTCAGGTCAATGAGAGAGTACTCATATGCATGCAGGTGGTGCTTTCGTGGAAACTTCTCGATGTACACCCTCAAGGGAAGCGCAAGCTCCTACATACAGTTTCCATAAGTTAGCACAGCTGATATGAAAGGCTTTGCACACATCATGCGCTCCCAGAAAAAGGTAAAATCTCACCCGCTCATCTCAAATGGGCATGGGATCTTTCCCCACCCAGCCCCTGCCTATCCAATGGTGGGAATGGGAAAAAGTTTGTAAAGCCCCTAAACTCAAAAACGAGATGCAAAGCAAATAACTATTTATCACTTGCCTTGGTCAAAGCATCTAGCTGCTTGGCACCTCTATTCCGTTCCCGCTTTGCAATATTCGCTATGCCTGACACAAGTCCAAACTTTACATTAGAATTTCCATCCATGACACCTCTATATGTTCACACTTAATAGTATCATCATTTTCGCATAGTTTAAAAATAAAAAAAGCTTGCCCAAGCCACCATCACAACACACTGCCCAGAAGGGGATGTTAATTTGAACCCTGACACCCATATGTCTCAAATTTTAACAAAAGAAGTCAAACAAGCTAATAATTTTACCTCTTGTGGGTCCCACATTCCTGGCCTTCCTCAATGCAGATCCAAGGAGTTCACTTGAGCAAAGCACCATGGGCATGTGTTGGAAAGCGCCTAGTTCTTTTGGTGGAACTTTGACTGGGTCCTGTCACCAATCAAAAAGCTTAATCAAAGAACAAAGTGATCTCAAAACACCACCATAGAAAGATGGCAAGTTATGAGCTGTTGACTTTAGAAAGGACATCCAATGATGTGCTACATGCTTTTACCTTTCACTTCATGCACTTAAATGGGGTCAATGAAATTTTAACTTTAGTATAAACTTAATCATCTAATTATTGCCATATTACGTCAAAGAAGTTTCAGGAGGCAAAATAGGTTCCATCTTTACTGTGCCTGCATATGATACTCATACTACATTCACTTTAACAAAGCCCTTATTGATACATGAGGGTCCAAAGAGACCACTTTAAATAACATGATAAGTAGATCGTAAAAGCAAGACCACATCAAGTGTTTAAGAAACATGTGCTGGAAGATTAAAAATCATGACAACCAAAAGGTAAAATGAATAGCCCTCACTAAAGAAGCCAGCTGTTTGATGCTTTGTCCATGAAAATGCCACCCGCTATGCCAATGAAAGCCACACTTAAATCACTTGCACTTGTAAAATAAGCCCCTCTAATAGCATTGAGCATGGATGGTTCTTGTATCACACATTTGAGGTTTGAGACATGTATGAAGTGAGGAGGCGGTGAGCCTGTATATAGGACCTCTATGTTCCCTGCATTTTTTAACATGATGCTGGCCTACCTGGCAGCCTCACTAGCCATTTATGTTGGTCAACCAGAAGCAATCTGGCCAGCTAGATCTCTCCTATGTGCCAAGCCCTCACTTATATCCACTTCTCCCGCTGGTCCTAGGAGTGCACATCCAGCACCATCATCTACCCAAGGTGGTTAGTCACATTTTTTCTAGTTTGAATACAAGTAGAAATATGGTAAATTCAAAACAATTGTGTAGACATAATGCATGCAGGCAGTATGGGAAAGCATACGGGATGCATGGATGAGGAATAGAGGCCGCCTAAAAAGGTCTAGGACAAACAAGAACTTCAAAATTAATATATAATTTTGTACATTTTGGACAGCGTACGGAATGCTTGTACGGTACACAATGTACTGTACAGAACATGAGGTTGAGTACGAGTACAGAATGCAACCATGCATCTATCATTAGATATCTCCACAGATTTATCCAATCTATGATCTCAAACTTGGTCTCTCCTCATAACTAGAGCCTTAGACAAGCGAGACAAAACCCATGCAAATCATTTAAAAAAAGGATCACTGATTTCTGAAACAAACAGCCTACAGAACAATTCACTAAAAAAAAGACCTGAGAGTTCTACTCATATTAAAGACACATTCAACTTCAATCAAACTTCAATAAACCTTAAAAAGCACAAGTGATTTGATAGACCATACTTGCTTCAATGGCTCCTCCTTTATGAATGCTTCATCATATGCCAAATTAGATCTTTCCACATCCTTTGCTACTAATGTGCTTTTGAGAGTTTCTGCCAATCCAATCTTGTTGACTTCACTTGACTCACAAGTCATGGACCCTGTCCAAAACAACTCACATTGATAAATTCATATTCTCTCTCACGTGATTACCATTGTACAGCTAGCTAGTTAGTTTATTCTTTTATTTTCCATGAATCAGTTCCTTCATGAAACTATTGTAGCACATTTTTAACATCTCATAGAACCTTTGGAGTCTTTTGTAGACGTTAATACAACTCTCTCTCTCGTGGCCACATTGAGCATGCAATGCCCATGTAGTACGTGGGTCCTAATCGTTGAGTAGCTCGTCTTCTTCCTTTCATGGTTTTGTTGGCATGTAATTACCCAGAGATCACATGCATTACTTTTGGTCTCATAGACCCTTGGGTCTCTCTCTCTCTCTCTTTTTCCCTCGCCATCGCCTATGTATCACATATTACACCCCCATTATGGTACTGGTTGGAGCTAGACAGATCTGCATTGCATTCTTGTATACCCTACGCATATAGGTTGCATACTGAGCCTCTGGCAGTAGTGCTCCATCCATCACACCCCCCCACTAGCTCAGTACTTTCATACTTTAATTCATGTTCATTTTGTCCTTTTTTTTTCTGGACATCCAGAAGACATTGACAGTTGTACATTGATTTGTCTCATAGGTCGAGTTCGGCCTCTAGTAGACGTTAATACAGCTTTCTTTCTTTCTTTCTTTCTCTGGCGGTATACAGAGATGGCCGAGTCATCATTACGGAGAGAAGCCCCGCTTGACGGTGCGCGGCCTATGATTCCTTGCGTATCACGGTGTGGCATTGCAACGGAGCCCTTAGAACAGATGCAGGATACTTTGAGGATACTTTCAGACACAGTGATATTGCTATGTATACGGAGACCCATCAGTGCACAAACAAGAGGATTCTTGACGTCCGGGGTTATAGATGGGAATCAGTTTTCCGCCCTCAGCCACGCACAGTGGGAGGTACCAGAGGATCTGGAGGAGTGGCAATACTTGACAGAGAGGAGCTTCGTGACAAAATACATGTGGTACATAAAGATGCAGATGCGAGGTACATGTGGGTCCGAATATGCAGAGGGGGGCTCCGCGAGCTATATGTGGCGGTATGCTACTTTCCCCCAACCCACTCCAGGTTTGCACCATTAGGAGAGTCACCCTATATACCAACTATATGATGATATCATGAGGTTTGCCAACATGGGAGACATATTACTATTGGGAGAATTTAATGCACGTACAGGCACAGAGCAGACAGAGTTGTATGATACTCAAGAGGCTATGTACCGGGAGATCATGACAGAGGATGTAGGGTTGCAGAGATCAGCACAGGATGAGACTGTATGTGTGCACACTACCTCTCAAGTGCCCCCAAGGCTGCATGCCCTCGAGCTAATCTAGCTGCTGTTGCCTCCTTCAGGGAGAAACGCGGTCCTGTGAAAGTAACTCCCAAGTAGACATATGACCTAACGTACTCTATCGGCTCCCCTCGAAAAGTGAACTGAGGCTCTGATCTCGTCACCCATGCCTGTGTGGTGTTAAACACCATAACCTTGGTTTTCCCAAGGTTCACTGTCAGATCTCTATCCGCACAGAAAGCCTGTAATGCATCCAAATTCCAGCTATCTCTGTAATCCTTCCGGAGAGTTTGAGATTAGAACAATATCATCAGCATATAACAAGATGGGTATCAACACCCCTGCCAGGCATGCCCCTGGGCCTCCCAATCTGTCTACATAATCAGAGACCGCATCAATGTACAGTCCAAAGAGGGTGGGCGATAGTGGGCATCCGTGCTTCACCCCTATCATGCTCGTCACCCTATCAGATAGTCATACAGACTCATACAAAGCATATATCCCCCACTGCATATCCTCAGGTACCTCAATGTCATGCAATCTGTGCATAAGCCTGGCGCGTGGTGCGGTATCGAAGGCTTTGCGGAAGTCCACAAAGCAGCAGTATATCCTTCTCTTCTGTGCCCTGCCTTCTTCAATAAGTGCCCGAAGTGTCAGTATGTGATCCAAGGTAGTAAATCCTCTCCTGAAGCTAGCTTGTCCATGCGCTCGATGACCATGTCTCTCTGCCCATCGGCTCAGCTCCGACTCCAATATAGAGCCATATAATTTGGCCAAGTAATGACCAATCATGATCGTCGTGTAGTTGCCTGTACCATGGGGTCCCCACCCTTAAAGAGTGGTACAATGATATGCTCTGTCCAGCTTGCCGAGAAACCCTCACAAATGGCACGATTAAACACATGTACGATGAGCGGAGCCAAAGTGTCTCGTGCATATGAGAAGTGCTCTCCAACTAGCCCATCATGATCCTGTGCCTTTCCATTCTGTAACCTGTCTATCGCATCTACCACCATCCGCATAGTAAAAAAGGTGCTACTAGGCGGTCTAGCTCCCAGTGGAGGGGGGGTGGGGGGCTGTCCTGGTGCATCATATAGCTCTCTAGCATAAGTATGCCATCCTCAGGTGTAGTAATCGGAGTACCGGGCTATTTGATACGCTTGTCACACCGACCCTCCTATACGGAGCTCCAATTTGGGGGCCCAGTATACATCACAGATCTCAGAGAGGAACAGATGAGGGATGGAGGCAAATGGAGAGACCACTAATTATGATGATTGCTCGCATGATTCGGAGCAAATCATCAGTACCACACGAGATTGTTCGGGCTGAGCTGGGTGCCCCACCAGTAGTAACCGAGGCCCTATCCCAGGCAGTTACCTTTTTACAGCGGCTATGGGAGCTTCCTTAGCAGAGGTACTCCCGCAGGCAGTTACCTTTTTACAGCGGCTATGGGAGCTTCCTTAGCAGAGGTACTCCCGCAGGCAGTTACCTTTTTACAGCGGCTATGGGAGCTTCCTTAGCAGAGGTACTCCCGATTGGCATTGACCTCATCCATACAGTTGGCAGAGGATGGAGATACTCATTGTTGGTACACTCAGATGAGATCATGGTTTGACCTACATGGTTTGCGTATAGAGGCACTACCACCCTTTCAGTACAGTCTGGATTGTCCATTTTTTGGATTTTACCCACTCAGAGTAAATCCGCATGATCAGGATGGATATCATCAGAGTGGACACAAAAAGAACATGGACTAGCCCCCTTGAGCCCTTGGGCACGAAAATGGCTCATTACAAGAGCCATTTTCTACACCTCTCACCGGATGATTTTATCACCTGCCCAACATACATGGATGTACACCTATCACATGGGATACGTTGTGCATTGGACAGATCCGGACCTCATCATACCAGCTGCGGATTGAGACAAGGCGATATGTGCATCAGATCGTGGATGACCGCATTTGTCAGCTATGCTACCAGGAGATTTGCCAATGTACAGTCTATTATGAGATCCGAGGGAGATATCACTGCCTCTTCCAAGAGGGTTTTGGGCCATTACGCAGGGTCATGGAGTCAGAGATGCCTTGGATTGTTTCTACTTGAGCTCAAGAGACACAGAGAGACCCTCTTGGCAGACAAGAGGCCGAGCCATGATGTACCTAGACAGAGGACCCTGACAGATTTCTTCGGCACCAGCACCAGCAACCCAATCCACACACCTCCTGATACCTCCTCCATTGGGCCATCAGGGCACCGACCACGCTCCCAGGGAGTCACCACTGATAGAGCAGTTATCTTATGTCGTGCTCGTCGGCCACGCCCACCAGGATCCCGACCACGGCATCCTTACCATCGCCAGATCAGAGCCATTATTGCTCGGCATCGGAGGCGCCTACCTCGCTTCTACGACCTCTCCATTCTAGACAACCCCATGGCGGAGATACTTGATCTAAAAGGAGAGGGCAACACTTCAACTGATCAGCATACATGGATCTACCTGATATACATTTTTCAGTATTTTCCAGTATTTTCTACTCAGTATCATCTCAGAGTCTTACAGTTCTGTTCTTATAACTGTAGGACAATCAGTTTATTGTACTTTTTAGTCTCATTTAGTTGTTCTCTTTGATGAGACACCAGCTTCAGATGTACTCTCAGTTTTGGTCTCATAGGCCACTATGGCCTCTTAGAGACGTTAATATATCATGTCATTTCATTTCATTTCTGCCCCCCTCTGTGCGAGACCCCTCTGCCCCCCCTCCCGCCAGCAACCCCCTTTGCCGCGCCAGCCCCCCTCTACGCCCGCTCCCGCCAGCCCCTCGCCCCCCTCTGCCCCCCCTCCCGCGAGCAACCCTCTCTGTGCCAGTCCTCCCTCCGCCATCTCTCCTACCAACCCCCCTGCCCTCTCTCTCTCTCTCTCTCTCATTTGTCTCATAGGCCGAGTTCGGTCTTTTGGAAGACGTTAATAAAATCTTTCTTTCTTTCTTTCTCTCTCTCTCCCACCTGCGCATCCCCTCCCATCTCTCTCTCTCTCTCTCTCTCTCTCTCTCTCTCTCTCTCTCTCTCTCTCTCTCTCTCTCTCTCTCTCTCTCTCTCTCTCTCTCTCTCTCTCTCTCTCTCTCTCCCGTCACCTTCGGTCACTTTGGCCTTTTGAAGACGTTAATATTACATTTCATTTCATTTCATTTCTCCCCGTCGCCTCTCTCTCTCTCTCTCCCCGTCACTTCGTTTTGGTCGCCGCTTGTGCTACTGCTGCCGCCATGTGAAGCCCCGGCCAATCCAGGTTATGTTCGCTACCCTTTCCCCACACGCCCTTGCTCAGGCCTCCAAGGCAGCAACATAAGTGTTAGGGTTCTATCTCTCCAAGGTACATCAACATAAAGGGTGCAAGCAAAGAGACGATAGTCAAAATGGAGGATAAGCTGAACATCTCCATCAGAGAAAACAAGAAGACGACGGACTCCGCCATCAACAACATCATCAACCGACTTTCCAAAGTCGAGAAGGAGATCGAAGCTTTACAAAAAGAGAAGGAAGCTTGGAAAAGGGAGAAGGAGACTTGGGAGAAGGAGAGGGAGAAAGAGAAGGAAGGAGGGAAGAAGGAGAAAGAAGCATCTTAGCATAGAAAGAGGAGAAAGAGGGATGGAAGAAGGAACGGGACACTATGAAGGAGGAAATCGACATCCTCAAAACGGAGGTGATCTCTCTACGGGACCGACCACCACGAGAGGAGGGGGAGATTGTGGAAGTTGACAAAGAGGCCATCAAAGAGGAACTCACCAAGGCAATCACCAAGAGCCTAGAAGGTAAGATGGAGGCAACAAGGGAGGGTTGGGTAGAAGTGGTGAAGAGGAACATCAAAAAGGAAGTAAGGAGGATGCCCAAAAAGAAGGGCTCCAAATCATCAACACCACCATTGAGGAGGAGCGGATGCGACATGCTCGTAGACTCAATGTGAGAGTCACAAGGATTCTCGAGGTAGCCGACTCTACCCCCAAGGGGGATGGGCGGACACTATGCACACGACTTGGATACTCACATGAGGGACCCCCCCCTTCCTCAAAGCTTGGAGGGCCGGGAAAGACATGACAAAGAAGAGAGCTCTCATCATACAGTTTCGGGATGTGGAGGCACGCACCATCTTCATGAGGAAGAGGGTCATACTACGAGGCTTAGAGGGAGCTCCTATTTTCTTGGATGATGATCTCACGAGGATGCAACTAGAGCATAGGAGAGCTTGCATGCCACAAGTCTTACACACGAGGAGAGAAGGCAAGAAGGCCTTCTATCGAGATGGTCGGGTCATCATTGATGGCCGGCCCATGGATTAGCGGTTTGGGGCCTGTGGGACACAGACCAAGCCACTGACAAAGATACACATGGCAGTATGGAATTGTAATGGTTCACTATGGGTGCAGCCTGGACGACTGGAGCATGTTATGGTGAGGAGAGACATGATACTTCAGACAGAGACACATCAGAGCCCAGAGAGAGGGCTACCTTGAGTAGAGGGATTCCAGTGGGAGTCAGCATACAGGAGGACCACACGCCAGGGTACCTCGAGAGGGTCGGGGGGAGTAGCAGTTCTATTCAGACGGGAGCTACAGGGGAGACTGAGAGTGGTAGCACAGGATCCAGAGGCCAGATACATGTGGATCAGCTTACAGCTCTCACAGGACAGGGTTATATACATAGCCCTATGTTACTTTCCTCCATCAGGATCCTCCTATGTCATTACAGAGGACATGCCACAGGAGGAGGAGACGAGCCTCGCCATACACTTGTCTGTCAGAGAAGATTATGCATTATTCTACACTAGGGGAGGTATTTCTTACGGGTAACTTCAATGCCCACACACAAAGCAGACAGTGTGAGGTGTATGACTATGATGACATGGAGATCCTCCACCCTGTGGATCCAGAGAAGATAGGGGCTAGTCGGGCATCAGAGGACATTATGGGGACCACTTACTAGAGTTGGGAGCCAGGCATCGTCTCGTTATTTATAACGGGATGCTACCGTGGCCGGGATCAGGAGGGCTGACATGTTTCCCACATGTTGTTCATACACGGACCGGAGGCACGGTGGTAGACTACATTATGGGGTCTTTGGAGGCATCACAGCTTGTCACCTCATTCTCCATCCCACCTCGTCCTATCGGGGCAGATCATACATACTTGGCATTTTCACTAGCCGGATCACCAGTATCACCAGTCCACCACATATCGACGCCACACACTACCATCTACTTCACACATGACATGGCAAACATATACACTGGCAGAGTAGGGGATGGGCTCCTACTCATGGATCCCCTGGCACCTATGGATACCATTACAACCCAGCTGGCATCACTCCTATACACAGCTGCATTACAGAGCGTCCCAAATCATGTCCACTCAGGAGAGCCAGCGAGATCTGGGACTGTCCCAGAACAAATGGTATGATGACGAGTGCAGAGCCCTATACTCACGGCTCCGTATACAAAGAGCCTTGGGAGCCATCACAGAGCAGGAGTCAAGAAGAGAGATAAGGAGACTTACTCGCCGCAAAAGGCGGGCCTTCGTAGACATACAGGAGCTAGACATCTTCCATTTCTTCATGAGTAGAGATAGCCCTATCTCATGGCGGCACTTCAGAGAGCCCCGAACACCGACACCCATTGCAGACCCACAGACATGGCACACATATGCACAGGGCCTATACCATGCCCCACAGCAACCACCTATACCTCAGCCGGAGCCTCGACCTACCACAGCTAGCTTCTTTACCCACTCGATGGTAAAGGAAGCTATCCGCCGCCTACAGCATGGACGGGCCGCCGACCATATGGGCCTACAGGGTGAGCATCTCATATATACAATAGATTCTTTGGGTCCTTTTCTTGCACACCTGTTTAACAGGGCACTAGCAGAGGGTTTGCCCACGGAGTGGACGATGCACACCATTGTGCCGATCCACAAAACAAAGGATATGCTCGATCCGAGTAACTACAGGACAGTTATGGTTGGCCACGTGTTGGCCAAACTCTATGGTGCAGTGTTGGGGCAAGAGCTTAGCTTATATGCTGAGCGAGCAGGTTTACGCTCATCAGGGCAGGCAGGCTTTAGAAGAGCTTTCTCTACCACTGACCATGTATTCACTTTGAGATGTATGATTGATTAGGCCAGAGTGAGGAAGAGAAAGCTCTATTGCTGCTTTGTGGATTTCCGCAAGGCATTTGACACAGTACCACGAGAGAGGCTCTTTCAGCGCTTGCAGTCTCTTGGCATACCAACAGATATGACACGGGGCATCTATGCATTATATGAGCAGGTTTTTGGGCAAGTCAGATGCCCAGGAGGTATGCCCGAGACTATTGCTAGCACCATTGGTGTGAAGCAAGGATGCCCACTTTCCCCCACGCTATTTGGGTTATACATTGATGAGGTGGCTGACTTCATTACACGGGGAGGCGGAGATGGAGTTGTTCTAGCAGGTACCTTAGTACATATTATGCTTTATGCTGATGATATTGTATTAGTGTCTGAGTCTCCAGGAGGTCTACAGCAGCATCTACATGCACTCGATGATTTCTGCACACAGAGGGATCTTACTGTGAACTTTGGGAAAACCAAGGTTATGGTCTTTCATACATCAAGACAGGGCAAGAGTCAGCTGACATTCACTCTCGCAGGACGCCAGGTGGAGGTGGTGACATCATACGTGTACCTAGGGGTTACCTTCTCTGCAGTAGCCATGCGCTTCACCATGGGTTCAGCAGCCAGAGCTAGATTGACACGGGTTTATGCAGCATTGGCTATGCTAGAGAGACAGTGCCACTAGGCGCATTTTCACGAGCCCCGGACAAAGGGGTGGCTATTTGACACATTAGTCACACCGGCACTGATGTATGGAGCAGCGGTATGGGCGCCAGGCCTTGCTACCCATTGGTGGACACACATAGAGAGACCACAGGCCCTCATGATGGCACGCATGATACGCAACAAACCGTCGGTACCTCATGACATTATCCAAGCAGAGTTTGTTGCGCTTCTTATGATGGTAGAGGCCATATTCCAGACTATATGCCTGCTAGAGAGATTCAGAAAGATGCCACAGGACAGATTGTCATACAGAGCTTTTGAGGCATCTAGACAACTGGCTGAGGCAGGAGACAGAGGATCATGGTATGCACAGGTCACACATTGGTTCTCACAGCATGGCCTAGACATGGATCATCTACCACCATTCCAGTATGACAGGGATGCACCACATATCCGTCTCTCTCATAGTGAGAGGAACAGAGTATTGAGACAAGACCTATGGCAGCTCTATACACGAGAGACATGGATATCGCCTACACAGCCTCTTCCACTGAAGATGCTGTACTCCAGAGATCACTTCATCACTGATGATGGATTTAAAAAGAGGCCTAGATACATGGAGGGCTTTTTACCACACGGCTCCCGAGTAGCTGTTGGTCAGCTTAGAGTCTCATCACATCGATTGGAGATCGAGACTGGCAGAGCAGCACGGATCCCCTCAGAGGAGAGGGTATGCAGATTGTGCAGAGAGGAGGTGGAGAGTGAGGAGCATTATGTATGCAAATGCAGCCATCAGAGAGAGATATCCCATTTTAATGGTATTTTCAAGCTTTGAGAATGATACTTTAGCAAGCTACATACATAATGAAAACAGCATTTCACACGACACAAATCAACCAACCAAGAAAAAATCTTCAAGACTTTGGAGCTTCAGTTTATCTTTTCCATGGTTCAGTATTCATCATGGATACATTTTACGCTTTTTGGTCTCAGAGACCCTCTGGGCCTTTCAAAGACGTCAAGCAATCTCTCTCTCTCTCTCTCTCTCTCTCTCTCTCTCTCTCCATCTCAACACCACACACAAACGAGCAAGTACAAACCTAGACGGAATCTGAGCTGCATTTTGGCAAGTGCAGGAACCAGAAGCATGGTATTTGCCGGAGCGAGACGACAGGGCGATGCCACAGCCATCTTCATACAGAACATCATGTCTTCAACCAATTGACGGGGTATAATCAAATGAACGCTAGCGTTCCTTATTTTTTGCCATTGAAAATATATACATTCGGTTCATGTAGGCCCGAGTGTTAAGACAAAGGAAGGAACCTTCTCTGAAGCTGAACTCAATTTTGGTACATATATAAAGGAGCTTAGGGTGTTTACACACTTGGGTGGTGGAAGGCCACGAAAAAGTTTTGCCCAACCAATTAGATCACCACAATCACCTGCCCGTTTGACATTTTTTTACATATTGTGATCATGCCTATGCACCCTCAACGTTTTTTTACAGATTGTGACCATGCCTATCCACCCTCAACGTTGATGTGTTTGTTGATTGGAGCCCCAACAACCATCATTCCAGTTTAGAGTAGAATAGCCTGCCCACAGCTCTCAGTTGTTGCAGGACTCTTTTTCTGTGGGCATCCCTGCAGTCTGTAAAGAGTATTGTCGCCCAGCAATTGTTTATCAAAAAGGTGTTTGCCCACAGCTCGCAACCTTTTTTGTGGGCAGGCCCATAGTCTGTAAACACCCTTAGGAATAGAACTAGTAGAGATAATTTTTCATTAAGTGGAACCCAGATGTACAAGTAGCACCAAAGTGTGCTTACAATCACAACTCATGACATTGAAACAAATTGGTCTAGGCCTGTTAATTTGCAAAACAATACACAAGCATGTACAAATTTAATGTAAATGCTAGAACTTGATGAGAGATTCATTAAGTCCTCTAACACAAGTGAACACATTAATTTCAAAAGATAACTAACATTATCGTGCCAGGCAATGTGGACTGTGCATGTTATGCTATGCTCGCTTATTTTAAAGTGTTGAAAATTTTTTATTGAACATGGTTTCAAAATTTTGATTAAACATGGTTTCAAATTTGTACTTGTAAAAAAATTTGTGGATGCTCATAGGGCGTGGCGAATGGGGTTGTGGTGGTGTTCCACTATCCTATGATTCCTTGCATGGGGGTAAGAAGGTTCTTTAGCATGCCAAATGGCATCACTCTACCGAGGAAGCATTAATCTTAGTGAGAAGGGTGTTGAGTGGATTAGATTATTACTATGTGTGATTTGTGTGGATTAGAGTGTTAGTGTGTGTGATTAATCTTGGTGAGTAGGGTATTGAGTGGATTAGAGTGTTAGTGTGTGTGATTTGTGTGCATGAGAATGGATTTGTATGATTAGATTAGAGTAGCTTTTCTTACTAACCTTTTTTGTTATTCTTTGTTAATGTGATCTATTCTTTATCTCAAGCTCTCCCAAGTGTGACTGAGATAGGTTATCTCTCCATTTGGTGTTTTCATCATTATCATGAGCATTAGCCTTAAGTTAATTAGGTAATTAGTGTACATTAGTATTTTTTTTTTTTGGCCAAACGTAGCTTAATCTAGCCATTAATCTTTATAGTAATTGTTTTTAGATGCATTGAGTAGATAATCGTGGCATTAAGGTGTTGCTATGCATGGATATAATGTTAGAAAACGTTTTTAAAAAAAGTTCAAAAAGCCTGAAAAAGCCAAAAACATTAAAAAAATTATGTATTTCTGCTATCTGGAGGAATCATCGATCAATTTTTGAATCATCCACCATCCAAATCATCGATCTTCGAGGTCCAAATTGTTGACCAGAGTTGCGAGACAAGTAGTGGTAAATATTTTTCATTTCCACACACTTGAGCTAGAAAAAGGAGAGTGTCAAGGGTACAAATAAGATATTCTCTTTTAAGGGAGTATAAAGTGGTGTAAAGACCCTTATTGTACATGGAAAGTACAATGAGGACTGCTATCTTAAATGCACTTTTGGATTGCCCATCCCTATCGAATTTTGATCACACCAGATCTTCATTCCTAGAGAAAACCCTAGGATCCGATCGGTTTATTGGGTTTGGCAAAGTTGTGACTTCCAAGTTAGTTAATTCCGGGTGAGTGATCATTTGATGGAGAAATAGTGAGGCAGGAAACCCAGCGATAGAATGCCACCTTGGTGTGGTGTGAGTTACCAGCTTGAGCTTGATTTCTCTAAACTTAATCCAAATGTTTCTATTCCCATCCCCCTTGATGGATTGGAAGAGGCTTGTGGGATTGGTAATAAAGTGGTAGGGGTGGATACATTGTGGGTGAGCTTCAAGATAATACGAAATGGAGAAACCTTGTACTCAGTCAACTCTTCATCTTATGTGAGCATTTACTCATTTTTGGGGGTTTTTCTTTTATTCTTCAATTTATCTCCTCCCTACATTTGCATTAATCTTATTGGTCCATAGAAACCTTAATTGGACCATAATTGAAAAATTTCTGAAAATCTGGACCCTTAGGCTAAGGTCAGTACTTTTTGAATTTCTGTTTCAGGGGAAACCATTTTAGAGACTAGGAGGATTTTTATATCAAAAAATATCTCAATTTTGAATTACCTCCCTCTAGACATTTTCTCTCTCCAGGATAAAATAGGGTAAAACAGGATCTTTCTTTCATTTCAGAGAGGGGAATAATTATAATTTCACTGAAGGGAGGAATCTTACATCCTACCCCACTTAAAAAACATGAGATGTCCTCATCTCGCAAACTAGAGGACAACTCTTTCCCTTAAGATCCAACTGATTCTGGGGTTCCTTATAGTCTAGTGAACCCAACAGAAAATTGGAAAAAAGATCCCTTATATAGAACTCATCATCAGATAACACTTCACTCAGATCATATCATTCAAATCCTTATCACAATAATGGTTCATTAGACCAAAATTTCCATCTGAACAGTCCTTCATGGAAATTTCAATTATACAGATTTTTAATTTGACATCCCTTAACTTGATTCACTGGGTCAAGTGTTAACAGTAGCAATCAGTCAGCACAATCTACTAATCTCATAGTGATTTGCTAAAGTCATTATCATCATTCCAGTTACGAACATCATCACAGGAACTCGTCCCATTCATCCTCATTGTGGTTTTGCTCAACTTATCGCCTTTGAACCAAAACTCAGGAATCGTCATTTTTCAATCAGAATCCAAATCAACTCATCAGTTCTCAACCAGAGTTTTTAAAATCATATCAACCACATTCGAATTCATCATCTGGATAGCATTTTTGCTTATAATTTCAAGTCTTAGATTTACTCGTATATACTGCCAGTAAAGAGCTGCAGCTATACCCTCGGTATAAACAAGTAGTCATGGTCCTTGGAATTATAAGGTAAATACCATCATGTCTAGGCCTCAAGCAAGTCAGGGATTCCATGCAATTGCGGTACTTCCATCTAAAGACCCAATTACTAATTTATGAATTTCAGTCTGAATATCAATTTGTATGAATTTCATCACACAATTACAACCTTTTACTGCTAGCGGAAGTAGCACTTCTTGCGTGGGGCAGGGTCCCTCACTCAGGGCCTCACCCACGGATATCCGGACAAGAGACTAATCCCTCGGTTCTTCCAAAATCGAACTTGAAAAAATTTCCCTCGCCCGGAAAGCACGAGCGATTCCTCCAGGATATTTTTACTCTAATGTAGTCAAAAGCCTTAACTAACTGAACTGATCTGACCGAACCCGTAAGTCCCATAGTCAGATCAAGGAAAAGATTGCATAGAGACCAACGCTTTTTTCCTCATTGAGTGGCACAACCATTGATTCTTTTCCATAGAACAATTTTTATTCGGGATTTACTTCATCTATCGTACCATAACAGAATTGAGTCTCATTTTAGGGATCCATCAGTCCAGCCTAACCCCATCCAGTCCTGTGGGTTAGCCAACCGCTGTAGTGATGGGATCCATTTAAGAATTTGGTTAGGTTTTGTCCCGGGTACCAGGGAAAAGAGTTCCCAGGCCCCCTAGCCAGATATTCATGCAAACTTAAAACTAGTCACACCACTTACACACCCAATATGAAATTGCATTTTTCACAGAATCAAGTGTCTTTAAAATAATTATTTAATGAAACCATGGTGTCACTGATCACATTCCTCCAAAGTATCCGGTTGAATCCTAATTTCCAAATTTTCCTTCATCGGTGTATCTATGGCATCATTGGCAACGAGAACGCTCACCACCTCTCCACTCAGGGGCCTTTTTGATAGTTCCTAGCTCATAGTAACCGGCAATATTTTCACTTATAAAAATCAAAATGGAATCTCCGTTGAAGATCAGCAAGATCAACCAACAGATCCATATAAAAGAGCCATGGACTCATCCGTTGAGGACCAGCAAGGTCAATCAACCAGATCCATGCCCGAATTCAGAAAACAACTCTTACTCCTTGTTCCAATATCTTCCACGATGCACATGTGGGTATCTTCAGTGACCTAAAGCCTGAGCACCGTATGGTCAGCACTCTCTAGGATCTCGCAGGTCACCTAGTGCTTCACTCCTAGGCCGCTTCCTTGGTCCCTCATCCACCGTACCGGAAGCTCACCATTTAAATCGAATCGAGGCTGATCAAGACCTTGGCCGCGACCTTGCTACGCGAGACATCCTCCATTGACTCTATGTCAGCTATTGCAACTTTATCAGATTAGGTCTCCACGACCTCATTCACAAGACGGTCAAAATGCTTCCCCAGCATTCTTGACATAAAACAGTCATTTAAAAATAGGTCACAAATACAGTTTCTATGACGAACTCTCGTCTTTCCATATTGTTCCACATCAATTCTCATTTATTCGCATCAGATCTCATCCACTCGCATCTACCCGTATCCACATCTCATCACATCATATTCGTTCACATCACACATCACATCTATCTCCATTTACGTCACATCACATTCATTCATTCATATCCATCACATTCATTCGTTCATATCCACCACATACATTCTCATAACCATCCCATCACATACATTCTATCCACATTATATCACATCACTTCTATCCACATCATATCTCATTCATACATATCTCATCTTATTCATCCACATCCATTCAGTTGTTCACATGTACAACTTCCCACATCTATCCATACATTCATATCTATCACTTCACATCCACATATATTCATGTCACATCACATCACATTCTTTCACATACACATCTATATCCATTCTTTCACATACATCCACATCCATTCTTCACATACACATTCACATCCATTTTCATCACATACATTCACATCCATTTTTTCACATACTCATTCACATCCATTCTTCATATACACATTCACATCCATTCTTCACATATAAATTCACATCCATTCTTCACATACACATTCACATCCCATATCATTCATTTGCATCCTGATTCACATGGCATCACATCTCATCCATTCCTTCACATCTATCTGATTCACATCACATCTCATCCATTCATTCACATCTATCTGATTCACATCACATCTATTCACCTCACATCTCATCACCTCTATTCACATCACATTCATCCATCCATTCATTCACATGCATCTGATTCACATCACATCTATTCACCTCACATCTCATTACCTCTATTCACATCACATCCTTCCATCCATTCATTTATATCCATTTGATTCACATCACATCTATTTACCTCACATCTCATCACCTCTATTCACATCACATCTATCCATCCATTCATTCACATCCATCTGATTCACATCACATCTATTTACCTCATATCTGATTACCTCTATTCACATCACATTTATCCATCCATTCATTCACATCCATCTGATTCACATCTCATTACCTCTATTCACATCACATTTATCCATCCATTCATTCACATCCATCTGATTCACATCACATCTATTTACCTCACATCTCATTACCTCTATTCACATCACATCTATCCATCCATTCATTCACATCCATCTGATTCACATCACATCTCATCACATCTATTTACCTCATATCTCATCACCTCTATTCACATCACATCTATCCATCCATCTGATTCACATCACATCTCATCACATCTATTTACCTCATATCTCATCACCTCTATTCACATCACATCTATCCATCCATTCATTCACATCCATCTGATTCAGATCACATCTATTTATAGAATTTAAGAGAATTCTAATTTTGATATAAAGATTCTTTACGCATCTATTTATGCATAAAAATCAACTTTAGTGGAAATAACGCTTTTATAAAAATCCTTTTATGTATCTATTTATGCATAGAAATCAACTTTAATGAGAATAACACTTTTGAAATAAAAATAAATCCTTTATGCATCTTTCTATGCATAATATCAATTTTAATGAGAATAACACTTTTGAAATAAAAATAAATCCTTTATGCATCTTTCTTTGCATAAAATCAATTTTAATGAGAATAACACTTTTGAAATAAAAATAAATCCTTTATGCATCTTTCTATGCATAAAATCAAATTCAATGAAAACAACACTTTATAATAATAAAAAATTTCATTATGCATCTTTCTATGCATAGAAATTAAATTCAATGAAAATAACACTTTTATAAAAAACTTTCCATTATGCATCTTTCTATGCATAGAAATTAAATTCAATGAAAACAACACTTTTATAATAAAAATTTCCATTATGCATCTTTCTATGCATAGAAATAAATTCAATGAAAACAACACTTTTATAATAAAAAAATTTCCTTTATGCATCTTTCTATGCATAGAAATTAAATACAATGAAAACAACACTTTTATAATAAAAAAATTTTCATCATGCATCTTTCTATGCATAGAAATTAAATTCAATGAAAACAACACTTTTATAATAAAAATTTCCATCATGCATCTTTCTATGCATAGAAATTAATTTTAATAATTAATATCAGTGATATCCATGCATATTAATAGGTGAATATGTACATGGAGTAATTAGAATATTTCTTTTAGAATGGACAAATGGTGGAAATTACTCTTTTAGAATAACATAAAAATAAACTTTCTTTTCCATAAAATTCTAAATTTTTTTGCCATAACCTCCTTTGTATGGCTGACCATTTCTCATTTTTATCATTCTATTTTCAACTTAAATTAACCCCAAGATGTAAAGGACTCTAATCTACACAATTTTCAATTTTCAAGAGAGTAAATAATAATAAAAGTTTAATTAATCTTTTTGTTAATCATTCTAGGATAAAGAAGAGTTGAATTGTAAAGAAGAGAAGGAGGTGGCCTTTTCATCAAGGCATATCATTAGAATTTACTTTAATCAACTATGAAACAAGAAAATCAAGAAAACCATAGATTTAAAATTAAAAAGTAAGAAAATTTTAGCTTACATGGAGTTATAAGCTTTCCTTTGGCTTGAGGGATTTAGGGTTTTTACTCTTGTTTGAAGCAAGAGTGGCCACCAATTACTTTGGAGAGGATTAAGCCAAAAACAATTGAATTATCAAAAAAATTCAATGTAAATGGCTCTGGGTATAGGAGTAGAGAAACAGTGCATAAACACCATTAAGCTTTTACAAAAAGGGAGGAGGCTTCTATTTATAGGAAAAAGTGAGCCTCTAACCAGGCAAACTGATTCTAGAATTTTCCAGATCAGTTTGGTCAATTTTTGACCATTTTTGGGTCAGTTTAGCTTACTTTTTGGATCTAGTTGAAATTGGAGAGAGAAGAGATGAAAATATCTCATTATTTTTTAGTTTAAAACTCCTCCACACATGTGAAATAGATGCCTCCTTCATGATGGGAGATCCCCACACAGGTGTTAAAAATGCATCATTTTCTCTAAATATCTCTTAATTTTTAACTAATAAACCTTGTACTCAGTCAACTCTTCATCTTATGTGAGCATTTACTCATTTTTGGGAGTTTTTCTTTTATTCTTCAATTTATCTCCTCCCTACATTTGGATTAATCTTATTGGTCCATAAGAACCTTAATTGGATCTTGAAAATCTGGACCCCTAGGCTAAGGTCCTTTTTACTTATTTTCAATTAATTTCAATTGCACATTGGAAAGTTCTTTTTGAATTTCTGTTTCAGGGGAAACCATTTTAGACACTAGGAGGATTTTTATATCCAAAAATATCTCAAGTTTGAATTACCTCTCTCTAGACATTTTCTCTCTCCAAGCCAAAATAGGGTAAAACAGGATCTTTCTTTTATTTCAGAGAGGGGAATAATTATAAGATCAGAAGGGGAGGTTCTTACACCTACACACCTCAAAATTTGGAGGGAGGAATCTTACATCCCACCCCACTTAAAAAAACGCGAGATGTCATCTCGCAAACTAGAGGGACAACTCTTTCCCTTAAGATCCAATTGATTCTGGGGTCCATATAGTAGTCTGGGGTGAACCCAACATAATCTTGGGAAAAAGATCCCTTATATAGAACTCATCATCAGATAACACTTCACTCAAATCATATCATTCAAATCCTTATCACAATAATGGTTCATTAGACCGAAATTTCCATCTGAACAGTCCTTCATGGGAATTTCAACTATACAGATTTTTAATTTGACATCCCTTAACTTGATCCACTGGGTCAAGTGTTAACAGTAGCAGTCATTCAGCACAATCCACTAATCTCATAGTGATTTGCTAAAGTCATTATCATCATTCCAGTTACGAACATCATCACAGGAACTCGTCCCATTCATCCTCATTGTGGTTTTGCTCAGCTTATCGCCTTTGAACCAAAACTCAGGAATCATCATTTTTCAATCAGAATCCAAATCAACTCATCAGTTCTCAACCAGAGTTTTTAAAATCATATCAACTACATTCGAATTCATCATCTGGATAGCATTTTTGCTTATAATTTCAAGTCTTAGATTTACTCGTATATACTGCCAGTAAAGAGCTGCAGTTATATCCTCGGTATATACGAGTAGTCACGGTCCTTGGAATTGTAAGGTAAATACCATTATGTCTAGGCCTTAAGCAAGTCAGAGATTCCATGCAATTACGGTACTTCCATCTGAAGACCCAATTACTAATTTATGAATTCTAGTCTAAATATCAATTTTTATGAATTTCATCACACAATTACAACCTTTTACTGCTACTTCATAAGTTTTTGACATTTTTGGCTTCACGGTTGATCCTCCACATTAGCCAAATTTGCTCTAATACTAGCTGAAAGATCCCTGTCCCCACCGCGCAACAAATTCAGGGGTGCTAGCAGCGGAAGTAGCACTTCTTGCGCGGGGCCTAGGGTCCCTCACTCGGGGCCTCGCCCATGGATATCCGCACAAGAGACTAATCCCTCAGTTCTTCCAAAATCGAACTCGAAAAAACTTCCCTCGCTACACAGAAAGCACGGGCAATTCCTCCAGAATATTTTTCCTCTAACGTAGTCAAAAGCCTTAACTAAATGAACTGATGTGACTGAACTCGTAAGTCCCATAGTCAGATCAAGGAAAATATTGCACTTGGAGCATAGAGACCAACGCTTTTTTCCTCATTGAGTGGCACAGCCGTTGATTCTTTTCCATAGAACAATTTTTATCTGAGATTTACTTCATCTATCGTACCATAACAGAATTGAGTCTCATTTTAGGGATCCATCAGTCCAGCCTAGTCCCGTGGGTTAGCCAACCGCCCAACCACTGTAGTGATGGGATCAATTTAAGAATTTGGTTAGGTTTTGTCTCGGGTACTAGGGAAAAGAGTTCCCAGGCCCCCTAGCCGGATATTCATGCAAACTTAAAACTAGTCACACCACTTAAACACCCAATATGAAATTGCCTTTTTCACAGAATCAGCTGTCTTTAAAACAATCATTCAACTGATCACATTCCTCCAAAGTATCCGGTTGAATCCTAATTTCCAAATTTTCCTTCATCGGTGTACCTATGGCATCAGTGGAAACCAGAACGCTCACCACCTGTCCACTTAGGGGCCTTTTCGATAGTTCCTAGCTCATAGTAACCGGCAATATTTTCACTTATAAAAATCAAAATGGAATCTCCGTTGAAGATCAGCAAGATCAACCAACAGATTCATATAAAAGAGCCATGGACTTATCCGTTGAGGACCAGCAAGGTCAATCAACCAGATTCATGCCCGAATTCAGAAAACAACTCTTACTCCTTGTTCCAATATCTTCCACGACGCACGTGTGGGTATCTTCGGTGACCTAAAGCCTGAGCACCGTATGGTCAACACCCTCTAGGATCCTTCGCAGGTCACCTAGTGCTTCACTCCTAGGCCGCTTCCTTGGTCCCTCATCCACCGTACCGGAAGCTCACCATTTAAATCGAATCGAGGTTGGTCAAGACCTTTGCCGACCTTGCTACGCGAGACATCCTCCATTGACTCTCCGTCAGCTGTTGCAACTTTATCAGATTAGGTCTCCCCACGACCTCATTCACAAGACGGTCAAAATGCTTCCCCAGCATTCTTGACATAAAACAGTCATTTAAAAACAGGTCATAAATACAGTTTCTATAAATGAACTCTCGTCTTTCCATGTTGTTCCACATCAATTCTTATTTATTTCATATATATTCCTATTCTCATCACATCATTTTTCATTCTCATCACATCATTTTCCATCTCATCACATCTTTTCTCATTCATCAGATCTCATCCATTCGCATCTACTCGTATCCACATCTCATCACATTATATTCGTTCACATCACACATCACATCTATCTACATTTACGTCACATCACATTCATTCATATCCATCACATTCATTTGTTCATATCCACCACATACATTCATCAGATCTCATCCATTCGCATCTATCCATATCCACATCTCATCACATCATATTCGTTCACATCACACATCACATCTATCTCCATTTACGTCACATCACATTCATTCATATCCATCACATTCATTCGTTCATATCCACCACATACATTCTCATAACCATCCCATCACATACATTCTATCTACATTATATCACATCACTTTTATCCACATCACTTCTATCCACATCATATCTCATTTATACACATCTCATCTCATTCATCCACATCCATTCAATCGTTCACATGTACGACTTCTCACATCTATCCATACATCCATATCTATCACTTCATATCCACATATATTCATGTCACATCACATCTCTTTAATTGGATGGAGACAGCAACTACCCACTTTGGGCATACATGATGGAGCATGTTCTGGTTGCAAAAGGAGTGTGGAACATTGTGCAAGGTATGGATGTACGTCCAGGTTCTGTGGATGTAGGATCTGTTGAGGATGTTGCGGGTTCTAGCAGCTCTACTGTTGCTACTATTTTACCCACTGCTGAACAAGCTCGTTGGGATGGTAAAGATACGCAGGCTCATGCCTTTATTGCACTTTCTGTCAAACGTAACATCACCCCACATATTCGTTCAGCTAAAACCGCAAAACAGGCTTGGGATATTCTAGCTGGTTTGTATGCAGGTCGTAATAACGAGACAAAAATCTCTTACCTGCGTAAAGAGCTAGAATCGAAGATTATGTAGGAAGATGATGACATGAATGTTTTTCTTGCTGAGATCAAAGATCTCAAGGAACAATTGATTTCTGCAGGTGAGATTATTCCTGATCATTCTCTTGTGCAGACTGTTCTTGATGCTTTACCTGAGTCATATCAGACTTTTGCTTCCACGTGGAGACTTATTACTGATGAGGACAGACCTGATGTTGTCAAGTATGATACTTTAGTCAACAAGCTCTTGCAAGAAGCGCAGTCTAGGCAAAACAGGGCTAGGCAGCGTGCAGTTGATCAGGCATTTATTGCTACCCAGTAGAGAAGAAGTGGTAAGGTAGCCCCTTCCACTGTTTCTTCTCCTATTATAGGTCTGCAACTTCTTCTCCTTCCATAGGTAGCAACAATAAGTCTGAGAAGGCTCTTGATGATAAAGGCAAGAAAAAGATCAGGTGCAACTATTGTAAGGCAACTGATCATGTCATTAAGAATTGCCTTAAGCTAAAGGCTAAAGAGGCAAAGAAGAAAGAGTCAAATGCAGCCACAATAGCGGATGCTTCTACAAATGTAGATTCTGCAAATGTTGTGCAGGATATAGAATGGGCGTTTAGCGTGTATTGCCAGTATGATCCATCTGTACATGATGCATGTTTAGCAGTTTCTGTTGACTCTCACGTATGGTATTTTGACAGTGGTTTTACAGAGCACATTACCTCGCATCGTGATATGTTCACTTGTCTTGAGGCTGTCCCAAATGGGAATACTGTCACATGTGCCAATAATGCTTCTTACCCAGTGAAGGGCATTGGTAAAATTATGCTTACTGCTGCAAATGGCTGCGCTTTCACACTTTTAGATGCTTTGTATGTGCCAGGGATAAAGAAGAATCTATTGTCTGTCTCTGCGCTTGCTAGACTTGGACTTGTAGTCAAATTTGTGGATGACAGATGTACTGTTCATGATTTGACTTCTAGTGATACGATTATTGTATCTGGCACCTTGTTTCGTGGACTGTATAGGCTCAATTCTTATGACAAGTGTGTGGAAGATTCAACAAATGCAGTTTCTGATGAAAAGGCAGTTTCAGATGCTAAACTGTGGCATGCTCGTTTTGGTCATTTGAACTTTGCTAGTTTGCTGCGTTTGCAGAAATTTGATATGGTTGCTTCATTGCCCCCTCTTAAGGCACCATTGAAACATGTTTGTGAAGGCTGTATTTTGGGCAAAATGCAGCGTTCTGCGTTTCTAAAGGATGGTTCTGTGGTGCGGGCCAATCGCAAATTGCAACTTGTACATAGTGATGTATGTGGGCCTATGCAAACTCCGTCATTTCGTAAACACTTGTACTTTGTGACTTTCATTGATGATTACTCAAGGCATGCATGGAAGGCAAAGTCCGAAGTGTTTTTGTGCTTCAAACAGTTTTTGCTTATGGTTGAAAATGTATCCAATTGTAATGTGGGCACCCTCTGTTCTGATCAAGGGGGGGAGTACATGTCTAAAGAGTTTGATGCATTTCTGGCTAGTCATGGGATAAAACACCAATGTACAGTGCTGTATACCCCTCAGCAAAATGGTGTTGCTGATGAGAGGAAAAACAGGTCACTTATGGAGATGGCATGATGAGCCAAGCTTTGCCACATGCGTTTTGGCTTGAGGCTGTCATGTGTGCTGAATATGTACTCAACAGGTGTCCCACTAAGGCCTTGCAGTCTGTTACTCCATACGAAGCTTGGCATGGTAGGAAGCCTTCTATTGGTCACTTGCGTGTCTTTGGTTGCTTGGCCTATGCTTTAGTGCCTATGCAACAACGTAGAAAATTGGTTGTATCATCCGCCGCCGCAGTCAAAGCGTATCTTGATTAGTCGAGATGTTTTTGTGGAAGATGCTGTGCAGCCTTTGTTATCATGTACCAAAGAGACAGGTGTGAGCTCACGGGATGTATTTGATACACTGTTGCCTCTGTTTACAGGTGGGAATTCAAATGTAAGTCCTAATGAGGCAAATATTCAGCCTATGCAGATTTCAAACGACATCATAGATCAGCCTATTTCTGATGCAGATTTACAGGATGTAATTTTTGAAGATAGGGCTGAAAATGAGCAGGCTAGAGGTATGCCTAAATGGCTGGTGCAAACCTTGCATGATAGTAAAATTGATACACCTATGTCTAGTCGTACTCGTTTAGGTTTTCAGCATGCCTCTTATGCATCAGATTGTTATGCTTTGGCTGTGTCTAGTATGTGTGAAGAGGAAGAACCTCCTTCATTTGATGAGGCACAAAAATTAGAAAATTGGTTGGCTGCAATGCAAAGTGAATATGATGCTATAATGAAGAATGGTACATGGTCTTTGTGTGATTTGCCTATTGGTAAAAAGGCCATTGGATGTAAGTGGGTTTTTAAGTTGAAACGAAAGCTAGATGGCAGTGTTGATCGCTATCAGGCTAGACTTGTCGCAAAGGGTTATGCTCAAGAAAAGGGCATTGATTTTGATGAGACCTTTGCTCTCACTTGTCGTATGACTACCATTCGTAGCATTTGTGCATTGGCAGCTCATAATGGTTGGAATGTACATCAGTTGGACATAAAGACTGCGTTCTTGAATGGAGATTTGCATGAGGAGGTGTATATATCGCAGCCTTGTGGTTTTGTTCAAAGAGGGCAGGAAAACAAAGTGTGCAGGTTTAAAAAGGCTTTATATGGTTTAAAGCAAGCTCCACGAGCTTGGTATGAAAAGATGCATGCATATTTGACTGCACATGGTTTTCAGAATAGTCCAACAGAAAGCACCTTGTATGTTAAACGTGTGGATGATGTACATCTAATCATTGCTCTCTATGTCGATGACATGCTGCTCACAGGACCAAATGAGAGCCATATTGTTGATTTTAAGGCTGATTTGAATGCCTCTTTTGAGATGTCAGATTTGGGACATTTGCATCATTATTTGGGGATACAATTTAAGCAGTGTGATGGAGGTATTGCTTTGTGTCAGACAAAGTATATTGAGACATTGTTATGGAGATTTGGGCTTGAGGACTGCAAGCCTATTACTACTCCAATGGAGACAGGTTTGAAGTTGAGTCTTCATGATGCTGGAGATCACTTTGATGTCACACTCTATCAATTAATGAGAATAACACTTTTGAAATAAAAATATGCATCTTTCTATGCATAAAATCAAATTCAACGAAAACAACACTTTTATAATAATTTTTTTTTCATTATGCATCCTTTTATGCATAGAACTTAAATTCAATGAAAATAGCACTTTTATAAAAAACTTTCCATTATGCATCTTTCTATGCATAGAAATTAAATTCAATGAAAACAACACTTTTATAATAAAAATTTCCATTATGCATCTTTCTACGCATAGAAATAAATTCAATGAAAACAACACTTTTATAATAAAAAAATTTCCATTATGCGTCTTTCTATGCATAGAAATTAAATTCAATTAAAATAACACTTTTATAATAAAAATATCCATTATGCATCTTTCTATGCATAGAAATTAAATTCAATGAAAACAACACTTTTATAATAAAATTTTTCATTATGCATCTTTCTATGCATAGAAATTTATTTTAATAATTAATATCAGTGATATCCATGCATATTCATAGGTGAATATGTACATGGATAATTAGAATATTTCTTTTAGAATGCACAAAAATAGTGAAAATTACTCTTTTAGAATAACATAAAAATAAACTTTCTTTTCCACAAAATTCTAGAAAATTTTGCCATAACCTCCTTTGTATGGCTGACCATTTCTCATTTTTATCATTCTATTTTCAACTTAAATTAACCCCAATTAGATGTAAAGGACTCTAATCTACATAATTTTAATGAGTAACACTTTTGAAATAAAAATAAATCCTTTATGCATCTTTCTATGCATAAAATCAATTTTAATGAGAATAACACTTTTGAAATAAAAATAAATCCTTTATGCATCTTTCTACGCATAAGATCAAATTCAATGAAAATAACACTTTTATAATAAGAAAATTTTCATTATGTATCTTTCTATGCATAGAAATTAAATTCAATGAAAATAACACTTTTATAAAAAAAAATTCATTATGCATCTTTCTATGCATAGAAATTAAATTCAATGAAAACAACACTTTTATAATAAAAATTTTCATTATGCATCTTTTTATGTATAGAAATTAAATTCAATGAAAACAACACTTTTATAATAAAAAAATTTCCATTATGCATCTTTCTATGCATAGAAATTTAATTCAATGAAAATGAAAATAACACTTTTATAATAAAAATTTCCATTATGCATCTTTCTATGCATAGAAATTAATTTTAATAATTAATATTAGTGATGTCCATGCATATTCATAGGTGAATATGTACATGGAGTAATTAGAATATTTCTTTTAGAATACACAAATGGTGAGAATTACTCTTTTAGAATAACATAAAAATAAACTTTCTTTTCCACAAAATTCTAGAAAATAACCTCCTTTGTATGGCTGACCATTTCTCATTTTTATCATTCTATTTTCAACTTAAATTAACCCCAATTAGATGTAAAGGACTCTAATCTACACAATTTTCAATTTTCAAGAGAGTAAACAATAAGAAAAGTTTAATTAATCTTTATGTTAATCATTCTAGAATAAAAAAGGGCTGAATTGTAAAGAAGAGAAGGGGGTGGCCTTTTCATCAAGGCATATCATTAGAATTTACTTCAATCAACTATGAAACAAGAAAATCAAGAAAACCATAGATTTAAAATTAAAAAGCAAGAAAATTTTAACTTACATGGAGTTGTAGCCTTTCCTTTGGCTTGAGGGATTGAGGGTTCTACTCTTGTTTGAAGCAAGAGTGGCCACCAATTACTTTGGAGAGGATTAAGCCAAAAACAATTGAATTATCAAGAAAATTCAATGTAAATGGCTCTGGGTATAGGAGTAGAGAAACAGTGCATAAACACCATTAAGCTTTTACAAAAAGGGGGAGGCTTCTATTTATGGGAAAAAGTGAGCCTCTAACCAAGCAAACTGATTCTAGAATTTTTCAGATCAGTTTGGTCAATTTTTGACCATTTTTGGGTCAGTTTAGCTTACTTTTTGGATCTAGTTGAAATAGGAGAGAGGAGAGATGAAAATATCTCATTATTTCTGAGTTTAAAACTCCTCCACACATGTGAAATAGGCGCCTCCTTCATGAGGGGAGAACCCCACACTGAGGTGTCAAAAATGCATCATTTCCTCTAAATATCTCTTAATTTTTAACTAATAACCTTGTACTCAGTCAACTCTTCATCTTATGTGAGCATTTACTCATTTTTGGGGGTTTTTCTTTTATTCTCCTCCCTACATTTGGATTAATCTTTTTGGTCCATAGGAACCTTAATTGGACCATAATCAATTTTTTTAAAAAATATGGACCCTTAGGGTGTCCTTTTTACCTATTATCAATTAATTCCAATTGCACATTGGAAAGTTCTTTTTGAATTTCTGTTTCAGGGGAAACCATTTTAGATATCCAAAAATATCTCAATTTCGAATTACCTCCCTCTAGATATTTTCTCTCTCCAGGCCAATTTAGGGTAAAATAGGATCTTTCTTTTATTTCAGAGGGGAATAATTATAAGATCAGAAGGGGAGGTTCTTACACCTGCACACCTCAAAAGCTGGAGGGAGGAATCTTACACTTCGTCTCTCATCCTCTGCTTGCTAGGGAGTGGTATTGGATCACGCATAGAATTAGCCTCCTTGATTACACTAGACACTAGCTCGAAAGCAGGCCAAGAGTCCTTTACAATGAAAGAGACTAGATCAGTACTATGGGGTATAAACCATGTAGAGCTTCCACTAGCAAGATTGAAGTCCGTGAGTGTTAGGTATTCATTGGTGGTGGTGAATCATCAAGAAGGGATTAAAAAAAGACTTAAGTAGCTCACCAAAACCATGGAGAGACAAGAAATCACTAAGAATGCAAGGAATGAGTGCAAAGTCAATGAGCTGGTGAAACCTGTGTTGAAACCTATGTGTTACAGTGCTATGACTATCATGAAACTATAAAAGTTCCAATCTACATTGACCATGACGAGGTACTCTTGGAGTGATGATCACTTCTGGCATTGCCAGGTTGTGAATTGGAGATCCTTGACAACCCAAAAGTTGTCATTTTGCTATGTGCAATGTACACAAATTCTATGTAGATATAAAAGGAAACATGTATATCCCCATGCTAAAATCCTCCAATTTCACGTCGTTTGGTGTACTAACTAGAGCACAAGGACCTCATAAAGTCCACGAAACTTTAAGAGCTCACATGTAGGGCTATCGAGGCTCAAGGTCCAAATGTAGTGGGATAGATTCTTCTTGAGGAGAGTTCGAGCAAATCAAGGTGATATAGGCATATATGAGGATGCCCTTGGCAACCTTGATGGAAACCACATGTTTCTATATGCACCCTTAGTCATAGTAGAGGTATTATCATCTAACCAGTGAGCAAACTACGTATGAGGATAAGGATGGTAATGCATGCATTCGAAGAACGATTGAAGAACTTCAAAGAAGTGAGAGGTGCATAAAAGTCTAGGAAGGGGAGTCATCCCATCTAATATACGGACCTAGAGCATATAACTTAGAGGATAAGTGAGGGCTTCTTTTGAGGAAACCACTTCAAGACCAAGAATCTCTGCAGCAGCAGCAAGATGAGATTTTTGATTATATTCCACAAGGGAAACTACCTGCAGACCCAAAGCTGAAGTTAAGCTTCCCTCCACATTAGAACCTATATGGGAGGAACAACCATTAGGTGAGAAACTACACCTTTAGAAAGAACCAGATCGGTAACCATAGTCAAACCACTAGTACCAATCCATTTAGGATGGGGAACTGTAAGAGTTGAACTAAGGAACGTGGCTACAATGACTCCTCCTAAGCCAATAGCATAACCTACTAAAACAAGGGCCCAAACTCATAGCCCATGAAATGAGAAGAACGACATGCGATGTTCTGGACCCACAAGGGGAATGATGGAGAAAGTGAAGTATAGCCATCCCAGGATAAGATCCTCTCTCATAACCAAGCTAACTTCCAAGTTTGATAGAATGAGAGATCCTTATAGCCATTTACTTGCTTTCAAGCAAGTCTATACTACAAAAAATGCAAGTCTATACTGCAGAAAGCAACCGAAAGGTGGTGACCAATCCTAAAACAAAGATAGATGGTTTTGGCTTGTTGACCTTGGTGGAAAGTAATGCTTTGCTTTGGTTTCAAATGCTAGAAGTTCCACAAAAATAAACTGTGGAAGACTTGGAGCTAGCGTTTACAGCAAGTTTCTCCAAGAGAGGTGCTAAGCATATCTCTACAACACAGCTATATCAATTCAAGTAGCTTGAACACGAAACAATGAGAGACTATATCAATCATCTTAAGAACTTGTGAATAACAAGTGTCCTCCTGCTAAGAAGAAACCAAGCTGAACTAGGCTAATCTCTTTGTTCTTTAAAGGATTGAGAAGCAGACAAAACTACAGGGTGCATTATATGCCAAGATGCATCAAACGCTAGTGGACTCTTGCTTGGATGCCATAGACTTTGATAATAACTTTATGGGCATCCCATCCACAGATAGCTTAAGGTTGGACCCATCACTAAAACCAAGCCTTGTGTCAAAAGCTATGATTCAAAGAAGGTTGAAGAGCCCAAGAGTACGAAAGACATAGAAAATGCTATGATCAAGGGACTCAAAGGGATATTCAAAGTGGCTCTCTAAGAGAGAATGGCCATCCTCATTTGGCTCCTAGATGAGAAATGACATGGTGTGCTATTTGTAGAAGCAACTACATGGCTCATAAATGTCCAGTTCTAAGAGCTAGTACAAACCAATGGTATGGATACTACAGGAGATATGGAAATCATGAATGTCCAATTCTAAGAGCTAAAGTAAACCGGTGGTGTGGATACTTTGGAAGATATGGAAATCACAAATCATCTAACTACTACCATGCCCAAAGAATGATGAGAATAGCGAGAGTGCCACCTTTACCAACATGTCTCCTCAACCATTAGCATTGCCAGCACCATCTCCCAATGGTATTGATACAACCTATGCCAATAGAAATCATATCATTATTAGGAATCCTTATAGAGACATGGAGATTTCACGTCTTCAGTGTTCCTACCTCAACCACCCCCACTAGGAACAACTCCTACAAGACTAGTCCGAGACTGAACCTATCATAGAAGAACCTCCTAACCACTAGATTTCTATGTGGAATACCTTGGCTTGGTAGTATTAGGAAGCCCACCAAGGAGTGAGAAGAAAGTGACCTAGCCACAGTTTCTATGTGGAATACCTTGAGTCATCAGTGGTAGGAAGCCCACCCAATGAGTAAGCACCACATGGCCCAGCCATGACATTGGATGCTAGACACACACCTAACAACATTAATGCAAATAACATAAGGGATCTTATAGAGTAAGGGGGGATTTTTTTTGTGAGCTTTTTTTGCCGAGCTTTTTGGAGCAATGAACAAGGAGTCCGAGCTTTGCAAAGGACCATGAACTTACTATGAGCTTTGTAAAGGACCAAGAACTTACTTACATATAAATAACAAGCTTTGAAAGATCAACATACAAAATATACATATACATATACCTATCTAAATTCAGGCACCTCATACATATACACATACAAAATATACATATACATACATACATGCAAGAGCTACCTACATACTAACATATATATATACATACATACTTTCTTACTTACTTAAATATAAAAAACAATCCTTTAAACCATGAAAATATCGATTACAAAGTCTTTTGATCCACATCATACTTATTTATATAATTATATATATACATATATCTACCTAAATTTATACACCTCGTACATATACATATACATACATACATACAAGAGCTACCTATGCAGCACTAACATATATACATACATTACATACATACTTTCTTACTTACTTAAATATATAACACAATCTTTTAAAGATCAAAAATGTATATATCGATCTTTAAACTTCCAAACCATGACAATCTCGATTACAAAATCTTTTGGTCCACAAATTGTAGCATTCTTCTACGTGTCATCCCGACCTAATGAGAAATCTCCCAGACATGCTTTGGCTATCTCCATGTCATTCTCTATCCCCATATAGTGCCTTTTTAACTCTTGGCATGCACGTCCCAAGCCTCCACATCTCGCAAAAACGTCCAAGACACCATCTCCTTCATTTGAGAAGGTCTCCACTAGCCACCTACAATGAAATGCAATCATAAACGTGCATCTAAGTATTTTGAAAAAGTAGCTATGAAAATGAACAGAATGAAAATTGTCTCACCTAAAGAACATAGGAGATCTTTCTGCACCACCTCGAATGTAGCGCTCCAAGACCATCGTGCGTTGGAATGGATACTTCTTATTCTTCTCAAAAATGAAATTTCGTTGAGCATTGAATAACTTCTTTGAAACATTTTGCCCAGCCTCATGATCAATAATAGGGACATGGCAATTTACTCGATAGAACATACTAAGCGCCAATGTATCCACCTACCATAACGAGAAAACATTATGTTTGGATATCCATACCACATAACATGTATACATAAAGGGAAATATTTGAGAGATTATGACTTACCCGTTCTCCATTCTCATACAAATAACTTAATTCCACATAAACAGACATTGTTCGATGCATGACCAATCCAACTTTCTTTCCCATGGAATATATTTTAGGAAGTTGATCCATTAGACTCAAACACACAAACCAACCCTCATCAGCCCACAAACAAACCAACAAAACTGAGTGTGGCACGTATCAATGATGAAGAAACTTGATTCCATGAGGGACACCCATCTGTATCTACATCAACAACTTGTAAACCTATAGGAAAGTCAGCCCATACGAGGCGAGCCACTGTATCTGAGGGAGCACCTCTATGAGATAGAGCCTTGGGAATCTTCATCAAGAATTCTTCCACACTACAAAAAAGATTTATGACGTTTGGTTTTGGTAAGTATAACTTGGAAAACTAATTATATGGTGAAATTATTCTTTTTACCTATCTGAGCCCTCCGAAAGAGTGTGGACGTCTACCAGCAATATGTGTGAAGAACATCTCTCACCTGCAAGTAAACAAGACAAAAAATGAGATGCATTTCGAAAGCACACACTTCTCAAAATAAATTTGCGATGGAAAGTACTCTTACTAGTCATGTCCATGATGTCACGTTTTCCTAACACCTCCCCCTCTTGAAGATGCTCTGGAGGGTCTCTCTCTTGATCTTCATTTGTGGGGTCTCTCTCTTGAACATCATGCATAATGTCAAGACGTCTCTTTGTTCGCCTCTCACGTTGCACTTGAGACGATGTAGATGTATGCTCTTGGTGTGATTGTGCCACTCGTGACAGTGGTGTGGATGGTTTTGGGGCCATGCGCGAGGATCCAACTACTGGAGACTGGGTCAAGTTTGTTGGCTGCTCTGCGGGGAAGGTATTCTAGAGTCTTCTTGAGTTGGGGGCTCTCTTTCAAGCTTAGATTGGTAATTCTTAAATTCTTCAAGAAATAGATCAAGATAATTTTAGTAAAAAGGTAGAAATCCCCAGACCTTTTTGTATATGTAGATGTATATGTATGTAGATGTATATGTATATGTACATGTATATCTATGTGTATATGCATATGTATATGTATATGTATGTAGGTATGTATCTATGTATATGTATGTGTATATATATGTATGTAGGTATATGTATCTATTTATATATATATGTATGTAGGTATGTATATATCAAAACTTAACAACATTTCTTTAAAATCTGATATGCCAAACCTTAAATGTAACATGAACTATGTATGTACGTACGTATGTACATATGTACAAATTTGCAAAAAATTTGGACAGCATCTCCTTTGCATTTTTTTAAATGCGTATATGTATTTTTTACAAAAATAGAATGGCATTAGAAGATATATACTTGTAGATAACCCTCTTTGCGGCATTCTCCACCTCAGGTTGCTTTTCGCCTTTCTTCACTTTTTCAATCTTTGCCCACACCGCATGGAAGGCCCATGGTATGTGTTTCGATCGCTCCTCTTGCACCACCCATTGCATAAATGGTGGGATGTAGATAACATAATCATATACCAATAAACCCTCCAAAATAGAGTCCGCCTCCAAGAAATCTTGGAGACCATTACCTCCCTTTCAAAAAAAACGATGCCAAGTTCCACCATTACTCTTTAGTAGAGGTCAATGAAAGCTTGGACACCATTACATCCCTTTCAAAACAAAAGATGTTAAGCTCCACCATTACTCTCTTGAAGAAAGCCTGGAGAATATTACATTCCTTTCAAAAAAAGGATAATAGACTTTGAGATAACATGTAGATATCCCATTTTTATAGAGAGTATTATTTATTATAGGGTGCTAATAATCCTCATTTGTTCAAGAGGGATCATGCAAATATATGTAATAAGCAGGTACGTCTATATAAGATCATAAAGTCGTGCGTTACAAGTAGAAATTTACACCATTAAATTGATGTGACATTTACAAATATCCTATATGTAAGTGGTGCAACACCACTCATGTGAGTGAGGGATGGCAAGTTTACCCTCTTTGAAGAGTAGTAATAGTGCACACTAGGATGTAGAGCTCTTTGCATTGTAAAGGATGGTCCTCATAGGCATTTGAGAATGAAGCATTTGCCACTAACTGATAATGTGACATAGACAAAGTACCCTAGAGTATACTCATAATTTGGAACGCACATATGCTTATATATGAAGCTTCAATGGATCTAGGAATGGTCAGATGCCAAGTTCATATTGAGATTCCTATTTGACATGTATGCACTTGGTTGATAAACCCAATCTTAGAGAAACTTTGAGAGCATTTTATGTCGATAGAGATAACTTCTACGTCCAACGTGAAATTGGTAGACTTGACACACATGGTGATAATTGAAGAAGTTTACATGGAGTCCCTTGAGATAAAGAAGAAACTATTTGATGATAGAAGTATTAAAATAAAGACAAAAAAGGGGGGCCATTCGATAAAAGGAAACTTTCTTCAATAAGATAAAAAGGCATTCACGAATGTGGCATGTATGAATGATAGGAGAAAATGATTTTAATTAGGCTATAAGAAGGCTAGAGTCCAATAAAATGATTACGTAACTAGGTTACTTGGCTCAAGCCAATGCTCCTTATGGAACTTCAATAATAGTACTTGGAAAAAAGGCAGCACAAGGCTTGCTAGCCATGTCATGCTTTAAAGGTAGAAGATAACATCACAATGGATTGAGACTGGAGGACTTTACATAATAGCTTATTTTGTCACACTTGGATTTTGGATTTTGGACCATTCAACTTTGGGAATGGATCTTGTTGCTTTTAGAATATCATAAAGAAGTTAAGATCTACATAATTAGAGAGCGAAGATGCTCATTTTGGGGTTTGTTTTGCATGAGGATGTGACTCCTCATGAGGGGGGCATGAGAACAAAGGGGACACTTACTCACAGTTAGCCCTTTTTGGTCAATTGAAGGTCTACATGGCATGCAAACACATCTAATTTGTCTTCAATTATGTATTGAGTGTAAGTAGTAAATTTTACAAGTTTACACATAAGTTTTTTTCACAAATATGAATTTGCATCATCGTGAATTGAATGTAAAGACAAACTAGCTACTAGGAGACGAGCTTTATAGACAAGTTTATATTTATCTTTGTATAGGGTCTTTTTAATGCTCTCCATCCTAGTGGTGGTTATGACTATTGTACTTAATTTTGAATGGACAACATCATGTTAGTGGTGAAGCTTTCCATGTTGATAATAAATAGCTATGCATGGTAATTCTAGTAAAGCAAATAATTTGAGTTTGGTTGCACTAAGAGATAAGCTACTTTAGTTTTAATGAAAATTGTATTCCTCGTATTATTTGCGCTTACTCTCTTATCTCCCCTAAACACTTAGGCCTTGCTTGGATATTATGTGAAATTTTATTTAGAAGAGAAAAAGGGTATAGCCCGCCTGCTCGTAAGGGTACCGGCGAGCCCCAAAAGCCTCTGCTGAAGCTGCCCGTAGGAACGCATGGCCTCATTGGTGGGGCGGTACACCAGCAGTTGCGCTCAGCTTTGTTTGGAAGATGCTGGCCGATCAATCTTACTCTTTGTGGCCTATGTCTCAAAAACTGAGATCAGCTCCACTCGAAGTTTAAAAAAAGAGATTCTGCAGGGAAATAACATATCCCCGATAATACTGGCAAGTATCTACCATAACGAGCTCGATTGACGGGTGATAGAAAAAATCCGGAGATTTAACCGTGGCGGGGAAAGGCCCGTAGGATAGGAAACGCGAAGCGTTTTCTGGAAAAAATGATTTTCAGGCTGAGGTACGCTCTGCCCGCCTGCTCGTAAGGGTACCAGCGCCATCCCAGCCCCAAAAGACTCTGCTGAAGCTGCTTGTAGGAATGCACGGCCTCATTGGTGGGGTCGATGTACACCAGCACCTTGCGCTCAGCGCTCTCCGCATGAGGGACTCCAGCCTCCCTGCAGAGCTTGGGGATGGTCTGCGCTAGCGCAGACCATCCCCAGGCTCTGTTGGGAGCCTGGAGTGGCTGGAGCAACGGGGGCACTTACTCACATTTAGCCCTTTTTGGTCAATTGAAGGTCTACATGGCTGCTCGTAGGAACGCCATTTGTGGGGTCGACGTACACCAGCACCTTGCGCTCAGCGCTCTCCGCATGAGGGACTCCAGGCTCCCGACAGAGCTTTGGGATGGTCTGCGCTAGCGCAGACCATCCCAAGGCTCTGTCGGGAGCCTAGAGTGGCTGGAGCAAGGGGGTACTTACTCACATATAGCCCTTTTTGGTCAATTGAAGGTCTACATGGCATGCAAACACATCTACTTTGTCTTCAATTATGTATTGAGTGTAAGTAGTAAATTTTACAAGTTCACACATAAGTTTTTTTTCACAAATATGAATTTGCATCATCGTGAATTGAATGTAAAGACAAACTAGCTACTAGGAGACGAGCTTTATAGACAAGTTTATATTTATCTTTGTATAGGGTCTTTTTAATGCTCTCCATCCTAGTGGTCTTTGGACAATGCCTCCCTTGCCCCCGTTGCTCCAGCCACTCCAGGCTCTGCCGGGAGCCTGGAGTGGCTGGAGCAACGGGGGCATGGGAGGCATCATGACCGGTTAAAGATTCTCTCAAAGATGATTTGATATGGAGGTTATTGTATATATGTAAAGGTTATCTTAGGTATATGTACTCAACAATGCTCAGATATGTTGGGAACCCTAGTCAAATTTTCACTTTGATTACAATGCCCAGAATACTCAATATCATCACACATGAAAGTCGGAACCTCCATCAATTACGGTCATCATGTATACTTTGAAAATACATTGGAAAATAGGATTCAATATACCATTTTCATCCTTAGCATCTACATTGTCATCATTCAATCCATCTACCCTTGAGTATTAAGAGACTTAGCTAATTGATCGCTACAACAAAGCGGTCCCACACATAATCTTGCAAGCCCCCAATTCATATGCTCTTACATATTCCTAAGGTTACTCTAGAGGGAAGCTTGGACTTGAAAAAAGTGGCATGCATTTAGATATATAGAAAATAGTCCTATGACATTGTAAGAGCATATTTTTAGAAAAATTCCTTGTAATATCAGTTACATTCTATATTATTTAAGGAGCCTTTCACAATTTTTTTCTATCAGCCATAACAATCCATATTGGGGAGACCATTAAACACCATTATTTATATGAAAGGGTATCATCCTGCGGTCCTTGAATTATCATAGATCAGTTGACCTCTATACTCTTTAAGGCTTTCACAATTCTTTTATGATAGCCATAAGATCCCATATGGAGGCTATTATGTTTTTCATGAAGGCTCCCTTAGGTATATGTATTGAAGGATTCTCCAATATGGATGTTATTATATGTATTTGAAGGTTATCTTAAGTATATGTACTCAGGCATGCTCCAATATGTTGGGAGTCCTAGTCAATTCTCCACAATGTTTAGATAACTCAATATCATCAAACATGAAAGTGGGAGCCTCGATCACTTGTGATGACCATGTATACTTAGAAGGTACATTAGAAAAGTAGATTTATTACCATTGTCATCATTCAATTCATCTACCCTTATGTACTATGAGACCTAACAAGGTGGTCCAACAAATGATCTTACAAGCCCCCAATTCATGTGATCTTATCATCGTGCATATTTCTAAGGTTACTCTAGAGGGATGCTTGGACTTGGAAAAAGTGGCATGCATTTGGAAGATATGCAATTGTAAGATTATCTTTCTAAAACTTCCTTGTTGTAAGATCAATTACCTTTTGTATTCTCTAAGGCTTTCATAAATTTTTACTAACAGTAGGCATGATAGTATATATTAGGAAAACCCTTCAACAACATTATTTTCATGAAAAGGAATCACTATTGGTGGGCATCTTGTGGTTCTAGAATCACCATAAATCCAATACCTTCTATATTTTTTAAGATTTTATAATTATTTTTTTATAATCATAACAATCTATATGGATGTTGTTTAATGTGAAGGTTATTTTAGGTGTATGTACTCAAGGATATTCTAATACGAAGGTTGCAGAAAACCTTCTTACCATCTCCATTATCATCCTCTTTTAAAACTTTTTTAAACATTTAGGCTCAAAAGAGAGAGAGAATATAGTTTAGGCTATGTATATATGTACATATATATATATTGATGTGTATATATATATTTTAGTCTAGGTATTTATTAGGTTACACACACACACACACACACACATATTAAGCTATATGTATTTTAATAAATGTGTATGTGTGTGTGTAGCCTAATAGATATATAGTCTAATATATCTATATATCCTAAAATAGATAAAAGGCTAGTCTCTTTGTAAAACACACACACACACACTAAAATACATATATCCTAATAGATTCTTAGCCTAAAATATATACAATATAATATATAAATATAGACATATGTGTGTGTGTGTATTTACAAAGAGACTAGCCTTTTATAAAAATACTACTTACCAATAAATGTATATATTTGTATATTTTTTATATATTTGTAGATACATATATATTTGTATATTTTTTATATATTTGTAGATACATATATATTTGTATATTTTTTATAAAAAAAAAATTATCGTGACCATTCTCAATCGTGATTGCTCCACCTTGTTTTATCATTTCAACCGCCTTCATTCTCAATCGTGATTGCTCCACCTTGTATAATCATTTCAACCGCCTTCATTCTCAATCGTCGTGATTGCTCTACCTAGATACCTGATCTTCTATTTTTGTTTCATAAAGTCCACCTGTTCCTTCGTTTTTATATTTTCATTTCACATTTTCGTCTCTCCTGTACTTTCTGCATCTTTGTATTGCCTTCCCTATGGAGTACACTGTCACCTTTGATGGCTGCAGCAAAAAATCTCAAACTTTAATACTTCTTCACCAGACTACGCTTGTCAGTCATGGATATCTACAAGGGTTTCTGCCTTCATCACATGCCCTTTCTGGAGTGAAAGCTACTAGGACCAATGGAAGCCTACAGGAAATCATCGTTCATGGCAGCAAGGTCAAGACTGACACCACCACAAGTGGCTCGCATGGTCCATGAAACAGTAGCAAATACTCCTATGTATGAGGAATCAAGGCCTCTACATGGAGATAAGGAGACTATTCAACGGAAGATGGTGAGGACAACGGAAGTAAACCAATGCTCACATCGTCCAGGTTATGTCATGCAGAGTAGACATTGTCAAAATCGGGGAACAGTAAGAAGAGTAAGTTTTGGAGATAGATCTAGAACAAACAGTGCATCAAGTCACGCTTCAATGGGAGGACCAAAAAGTCCAATGACTGGAGGAAATAAAGATGTCGGACATGAAGAGCCTAAACAACATTATGGCACAATGAGTGGAGGAAAAATGCATGTAAAGGAAGAGGCCGTTGGACGCACAATGTGGGCCATTAGACGAACCCCATTGAACTCAAAAGTCAAATGTTTGGGAGGTATTGATGGAAGACTTAAGTGCAACTCATACATACATGGAAGCTCTATTGGACTTGTCGCCCCTAGCTTCTACTCAGAGCGACGACATCCTGGTCCGGGAGGGCCAAAGGCTCAAATGATGTGGTTTTGTCCTTCAGATGTTTCACACACATGGCATGTAGATCCAAACATAATATACAAGCCATCATACCCAGATATGTGGAAAGTGGATGTTGGGACCAACATAACCAGCCAAGAGGTAGAGAAATTAGTAAAGGCAGGGTTCAAGTTAGATGTTACTCATGAAGAACCTTTTGTGTCAAGGGTGAGAGAAACGTCCACACAAGCAGCGGGCAACAAAGAAAGTGACAAGAGGCCACATGATGCTACACAGAATACAAAGAGATCAACCAAGTGGCGGCATTGGATTTCCAAAGAAGCAGAAAAGAGGATTGGTAGTGCCGAGGCCATGACAGCGATAGTCCTTAATGAGAGTGCAATGCAGCCATCCCCCTACTCTATTTTTCATTTAGCATGTGAGAGTGGAGAGGACTATTTATACACATCAAGGTACAACCTTGGTATACATGTCCTGATTTCATGCGAAGAGAATCTAGAGGAAAGTCTTACGTTGCATGTAAACATATCTATTTTGTCTTCTTGCGAGTTTTGGGATTACATAAGAATGAGGATATGGTAATGCATCAACCGACACTATCACCAGAGGAAGTGGGCAATATACTATCACATCCTCGAAGCAAGGATGTTTGTGCCTATACTTAAGCTTTAATCAAGCCTCTCATGTTGGTGCCTACTTAAGCTTGTAAGGAAATGTGAAGTCAATCTTTTTGTAAGAAAATTTGAACCCAATATTTTTGTCTTGCTTTGGGATGGAGTATACTGTCACGTACTCTAAAGTCTTATTGTAGGTATTTTGCGACGCTATGGTAAAGGAGTTGTACCAACCATAGCTTGTGATGCTATGGTAAAGGAGTTGTACAAACCATATATCTTCTTGTAATAAGAAAATGTGAACTCAATCTTTTTGTAAGAAAATATGAGCCGGGTATACTTGTTTTTACTTAGCCGGGTATACTTATTTTTACTTGTGTTGAAATAAATATTGGAAGAAAGGTACATAGATAGGTATGTTTGTGCCTATATTTAAGTTTCTTTGACATAAAATGTGTGTTTATATGTAGGAAGGTAGGTAGGTAGGTATGTAGGTATGTATGTATGCATGCATGTATATGTTTCGGAATATGCATGCATGTATGTATGTATTGTACAAATGTGTGTATATATGTATGTATGTATATATGTAGGAAGGTAGGTAGGTAGGTAGGTAGGTAGGTAGGTGTGTTTGAGAATATGCATGTATATATGTAGGAAGGTAGGTAGGAAGGAAGGTAGGTAGGTGTGTTTGAGAATATGCATGTATATATGTATGTATGTATGTGAATGTATTTATTTCTCTTTCATAAATACTTACTATATAAAAGCTCACCAAAATGTATCATTTTTCTTACAAGCTCGCATAAAACTCTCTTATCTCCAAAAAGCTCACCAAATAAAGCTCGCAAAAAAATCAAACCCTAGAGTAAGAGACATCAATGCACCAAGGAAAGATCCCTTAGCATGCTTCATTATATGTCAAGTCCCTTACAGAGTGGCTTTAACTGCCCAATGAGAGCCATCCTAGAAGCCAACGACTAACCCATTGCCATTGGATATCATTGATTATTTGATTTGTGGTTTCCCTCTTAAACCAACAAATTCAAATCCTCCAATGAATACATCATTGACCCACCACCACCACTAGGTTGGGAATCGTTAGTGTAACATGTCTGTCGTCTTCTTTGGACAAAGAAAAGGAAGTTCCATTGAAGGTCATGACAAGGGTCCAAGCCAATTGCAAGATCACGCCACCCTATCCACAATATCTTGGGCATCAGAATCCCCTAAGAAAAAGGAAAAAAGGAAAAGAAGAAACATGACTGTAATAAAGGGAAGGTAACCGAAGTGAGCCTCCAACCAAGCCAATGAGACCAAGGACTTCTCAGAGTCCTAAGGAAGAAAAAGAAACAACAAGAGAAGGATTCAAGGGACCTTCCATGGTATTTTGAGATTGAGGATGTTCAAGATTTCTCCATTCAAATCACCTTAGAAGAAGGTTGAGGAGTAGAAAACCTAGACAGGCCAATCCTAACAAACAAATTGAATAATTTAGGGAGAAACCCAAAAGCATCACAAGCTCATAGGGATGAGAGGTGCATGCAAACCAAGGATTCAAGAGATGATCTGGGATACAGTGAAATTGAATATGTTCCAAAACTTCGAATTCAAATCACTCTAGAGGAGGAACAAGGGACGAAAAGCAGCATGATTGTTCAATCCTGATGGGATAGGATGAATGAACTCTTGGAAATGGTGGCCAAGAAGGCAGTGGAAGGAGGAAATTACAAGATAAGGCCTAAATATGATGAACCCCATCCAAAGAAATTTCAAGAATACCCTAATCTAAGAGAGAAGATCTCAAGGTTAAACAAAACATAAGAAGCGATGCAACAAATTAGAAATAGAGCGACCTATAGGACCAATCTTGTTGTTTCCACGTAAAATTCCTAAATTAAGACCATTAGAGGAAGTGATGCAGCAAATCCAACTAGAAACAGAAAGACCAATCTTGTTTTATAAACCTAGACCATTAGAGCTAGTCTTAGAAGTATTCCATGAAGGTAGTGTCTTGAGCCAGCAAATCCAACTAGAAACAAAAAGACCAATCTTGTTGTTTTCCACACAAAAATTATAAACCTAGACCAATAAAGCCAGTCTTAGAAGTATTCCATGAAGGTAATGTCTTGAGCCAGGAATAAAAAAAGGATTAACTGGAAAGACACTCAAGACAACCACTGGAAACTCAAGAAACTATGAAAGATCTTGAAAAAGAGAAAGAAATCTCTAACGAGAGCTCAAAGATGTAGAGTATCTGAAAATGTTACATGACCACTTGCTGAGGGAACGAGTGCTTCATGAGAGGCAACTTGCGCTTAGAAAATCAATGCTAGGAGAGAACACTAAAGATATTGTGTTTGAATCAATGCTAGTAGAGAACACTACAGATATTGTGTTTAAATCAATGCTAGGAGAGAACACTAAAGATATTGTGTTGGAATCAATGCTAGGAGAGAGCGCTAAAGGGAACACCAAAGATATTGTGTTGTTTGAATGGGCATGGGTGTCACAATGATTTAAAAGAAACTCATTACAGACCATGCCTCTATATATCAGCTTAGATAATGAGTTTGTAACCATAGCCTTCGATAAGGCTAGATCTTTAAAAAGTAATGGGAGCCTTGAGAGAAATCCTCTCTGCTCTTGTGACTATAACTATGGTTCGCTAAATACTTGACAAGGAAACTAGGAGCTTGGAATGAAGTCCATTAATGGATGAGAAATCAACCCAAGCCATTAGGGGACTTAAATGAGACGGACCATGAGAGTGAGGAAAACCCACAGAAGATGTACAAAGACATACTAATCAGTGTAGTGGGTAAATATTTTGAAGGTGATGACATGAATGCCCAAGAGTAAGCATAGTCACCAAAGACATGTGGTAAAGATGGGGGAGGAAGCCCATCGAACCTTTAAAAATTATCCTCAAACTAGCTGATGGCAACTTAGGAACACATCCATAGGAGTTTTTAAGGAAATAGAAGCAATGTATTGTGGCCTAGCCTATGAGCATACATTTGTTGTTGTCGACTTTCGAAGGCTCATTATTTAGGGTGTGATTCTTGGATGCCCATTCATGCATCAAATGATGTTAATCCACTCCCACAAGATGATAGTACCATTAAGGTGATCTTAAAGAACCATTCATACAGAGATTAAACCAAAGTGCCAATTGATGAATTAGGGACTGATACAACCACACATTCGAAAATCATAAACATATGTCATGTAAATGGACATAGTTGTAAAAGGTGTGAGCATGAGGAGGAAACTTCCATCGCTTCATTTCTTGACCTTGATGAAGAGGAAAACTGGATACATATGTTGGCTATAGTGGGCATTTGTCCAAGAACTATAGGAGCACAGTTTTGTGACGAAGATGGAAATGACATCATTCCTATCAGAACTAAATCTTTCATCTGAAAGGGATTCCATAACCTAAAAATTGATGATAGATATAAAGGGAGAAGAAATTTCTTCCAAAGAGAACATATCCATGCCACTTAAAGGCTTTAGTGTGCAAGCTTTAAGACCAATTATACCTCTAGACTAGTAAACAATGATGACATAATAGAAGAAGTGAAGCCCATAAGGCTTTGCTTAGACTTCAAGGCAAATGAAAAGAGTATAGCCAAACTTTCGATGTTAGGCATAAGAGAGCAGGTAGGAACTTAATGTTGTATGAGAGTTGGATCTCATTAGGGAAACCAGTCCTTGAGCCTACAAAGGTATTAGTGCAAATTGTTTTAGGAGTGTATAAGGAATGTGAAGGTTTGTAAAGCGTAATTTTCGCATTAACTCTTATCCCGTTTTGAAGGTAGTTTCTTTGTCATCATGAGGAATCATCCTTGGAACAGGATGGATTGCAAAATAGGATATAGAAGCAGGTAGGAACTTGATAACCTATGAGACTTGGATCTCATTAGTTTCTTTTCATGACCACAAGAATAATGCCATAATGAATCATCCTTGGAAGAGGATGGATTGTGAATTCTTCTCGTAAAAGGGAAACCAAGATAAATCTTCTCGCACAGAAGGGAAAAAGGGCAAATCTCCTCAGAGATCCATAAATTGCTCACTTTATTACAAATAGGTCCTATAAATCTTATTGAGAATATGATTTAGCTTTGATATATCTTTAACCTTTGTGGTGGGTGCTTTTACAAGGAGTAAAAGGACTAGGTAAGCTAGTCATTTCTAGAAGCTTAGGTGGCAAGGGAGTCACATGGTATGGTACTAGGTGGCACCCCGAACTGAGGGGAGTTAGAAGGTGGCTCTAGATGCTCTCAAGGGGCATTTGCATCATCGATGATGTCACTCATTTGGGTGCCCTCATCAAGCCCCTCTCTATATAATGAAAGGCAACAAAGGCTCTTGCAATCATCTTAGATGACTCTTGTATTAACACTTGAATAAAAGCATAAAGGCAGGGCTATGTGCCTACCCTTTTGTGGGCTACATCTTGTGTCTATCTTGGGTCATTAAGGTGCTTAATGTCTCCACTTTAGAGTTCATTTATGTTGCTAATCACATATGTAACTCATTCTCTTAAGGTATCTCATTAAGTGTTTCACTTAGGTTAATCACCTATTTGCACTTGTCCATTAAACTAGCACTTCACTTAAGTGGTGTAGTGGCTTGTGTGTCCACATAGGAGCCTTCATTCTTGTTCATTCTCAAACATGGTATCAGAGCTTAAGATTATAAGTGAGTTATTAATGTGCATTTGAGTGTGAGCACATTAGTGAGGAGATTAGGAGCAAGAGGGAGAGTTTTAGTAGCAAGCTCTATAAATTGCTAGAGTTAAGAGTGGTTCATTGGGGAGAGGTGAGAATAAGAGAGTTAAGCACTATTGAAGCTTTTGTGGCTAGTTTCACAAAGCCTACAAGATACAAGTCTTTCAAGAGATGTTCTCCAAGCCACTCCAATTCTTGAAGGTGGTGTAACACTTTCATGTATAGAGATCTTTGCAAAGATAAAGCTAAAGATGCTACCACTAGCAAAGACCATTCCTCATAACTTCTAAGGACAGAAGCAAGGCTAGAAAGGGGGGGTGTTCACACTTTCTATACACTTTTAAATCTCCACCTCTAGCCTAATAACAATTCACATTATGTATGGCCATGGGCCCCAGTGATGTAACAAATTCCTAGCCATAAGGCTTGTATGTATTAGTAGAGATAGGCTATGGGCACCCTCTTAAGTTGGGTGGCCGAGCAAAGCCCCTTGTATACAAACAAGTTTTAAAAATTTTAATGGGAAGAACAATCAATTTCACTTGCAAAGCTTTCTTCTTGATTTCTTCTTCTCTTAAGTTCTTACCCTCTTGCTTGCTTGTGGTGTGTAGATAGCTTGAGTGAGAGAGTGATTGAGCTAGACTAGAGTGGAGAGTGGTTCAAGCTTGCTAGCTTAACCATTGCCATTGAAAGGGTTGCGATGGAGGATTTAGAGTAGAGGAAGGTTAAAACAAGAGGGATTGACACTCCTCTTGGACTTTTGCCTCTCCTATTGGGACTTTCATGATCCAAGATAAGTCATTTTCGACTATCCTATGATTCCTTACATGAGGGCAATAAGGTTATTTGACATGAACAGATGGATTGCTTTATTGAGTAGGCTTTCTTATAGGCTTCTCCCTCTCATTAGCTTCTTCTCCATCCACCTTTTGTGATAGAGAACCATCATGAGAAGGCCATTCTCTTCATACCTCTATCTAGTCAAGAGAGCTCGTCCTTCACTCGCATAGCTATGGAGCATTCCGGTTTGCAATGGAGTGAGGGCCTGATGGACAAACTAACTCTTTTCATACATCCAAAATCCCCACTTCTAACCTAGGATTAGTTCATATTATGTATGGCCATGGGCCCACCAAAAGCTACCCATAAGCCTTGTATATATGGGCAAAGATAGGCAATGGGCACCCACTTAAGTTAGGCAACTAGGGAAACTTGATAATGTGAAGGAGAGAAAGCCCATTTGTATATATACAACTTTTGATAATGTGAAGGAGGGAAAGCCCATTTGTATATATACAACTTTTGATAATGTGAAGGGGGGAAGTCAATCATTTCTTAAGTGCAAAGCTTCCTTCTTCTCTTGATCTCTTACCTTCTTGCTTGCTTGGTTATGGATGCATGCTTTTATGTGTGGATGAAATGTGTTGAGTGTGTGTATGCTTGCTAGCTTGAGTGAGAGTGTGATTGAGCATAAACTAGGATCGAGATCGTCTAGATTTAAATCAAATTCAAATCGTTGAATCCGCAACTAGATTGTTGATGACGAGGGATTAAAAGTGGTTAATGAGGGGTTGTCTGTGTGGTGGTAAATGATTTTCATTGCCGCACACTTGAGTGTTAAGAAAGAGGGTTGTCAAAGTATCAATCAGATATTCTCTTGTAAGAAGGTATAAAGTTGAGTAAAGACCCCTAAAAAAGTACATATAAACTGGCTAGCCTGCGTATCTTGATTTTGCGGATCTCAGCTCAAGTGTTGGATAATCGATCCAAAATCAAGATATGTGGACCTAGCCTGCATATCCTAATTTTGCGGATCTTAGCTCAAGAGTATAGATCATAAAACCTACTCTAAGATAGTCATAGAAACCACATCATACAAAAGTTAGATTGCCAAGATATTCAGACATGGCAATTCCAAAAGTCAGATCATGCCATATCTGAACGTCAATCCTATCTCCATATTGTTTACAATCTAGATCCCAGCCTCTATTTAGATCGTTAATCCAACATCTCAACCGTCAAGATATTTACACTGCCTGTTATTCAGATCATCACCAACTCAAATTGTACATTTGACATCTAGATTGTTGATCTCATTGGATTCCTAAAGAGTAGGAAAAATAAGAAAACAAATTCATAATTTTATTGTTTGCATGCATCTTGCATGTTTTTTCTCTTCTTATGTAAGTTTATTGTTTTCTCATCTCAAAAGCCTTGAAAAATATTAAAAAACATCATTAAAGTCTAACAAAACTTTAAAAATCATAAAATTCTCATAAAAAGAGCTTTCGCAAGAAATTTTGACACTAGATCAAGTGCTTATGCATTTACGATCAGGTCAAACCATTGCCCAATCATATTCTAACCCAACCTTTGACTACGAGACGTCTCTTATGCTCCTACATTAGGAAGTGGTTCTAAACCACGTGTGGAGTTGACCTCATTGTGCCAGAAACTAATTCACAAGATCAATATTGTGGGGTAAAAAATATGTAGAGCTTCCGTATAGGTGAGAATGAAGATGAGTGAGCTTTCATGGGTGAATCATCAAGATGGCCTGAAAGAGCTCAAGTAGCTCATCATACTAGTGGAGAAAGATGACCCCTTAGTGATAATGCTAGGGAGCAAGTTTGAACTAAACTACAAATGAAATGTGCTATAGCATTACGATTATTAACATGAATTCTATAGAGACCCAGAGGGAAATATATATATCTCTATGGAAGACTCCTCTAGTAACCATCCATTTGTGCAATGGACATGAATTCTATAGAGACCCAGAGGGAAATATGTATATCTCTATGGAAGACTCCTCTAGTAACCATCCATTTAGCATGCCAATGGTAAGAGAACCTCATAGTAACCGACCATTTAACAAGCCAATGGTTAAAACCTCATTGTAACTGATCATTTAGTGTGCCAATAGGGCACAAATTCTCATAGACTCCTTGAGAGTTCAAGAGCTCGGATAGAGCTAGTTGTGACTAAAACCCCAAATGTGATAGTCAAATCGTTTTTGAGGAGAGCTCTAGTCAGTCAAGGCAATATAGGCCAATACTAGGATGCCAAGGCCCACGTATAGAGGGATGCAGAGGGAAACCACAAATTTATGGATGCACCTCTACTCAACAAATGTTATAATTTCATCAGTGATTAAACAACCTAGGAATGATTGAGGAAGTGAGAAGGATGGAAAGATCTAGGGTATAGGGGGAGTTTTTCCATCTAATACAGATCAAGAGAATAGGAATTTGAGGCTAAATGAAGTGAGGACCTCTCTTGAGGAAATTACCTCAAGACCAGGAAGCACAACAAGGTGAGAGGAGAACTTTCTTTCTATTCCACAAGGGAAACAACCCGCATAACCAAATTTGAAGTTAGGCTTCCCTCTACGTTAGACTCGACATGGGAGGAACATTCAGCTTCCACATGGATAAGAACCATTAGGCCTTTGGAAAGAGATAGATCGGTAACCCCAGTTGAATGAGTAATATCAATTCCGTTTTAGGACAAGGAATCGCAAGAGTTGAGAGCCACGACTATAGGGCCTCAAGTGTACTAATAGCTCTTGCAACACCAATGTATGGATACCCAATGAGACGTATTTAGACTTTGTACCCCTAAACAACCAAAAGAGGCATCTTTTGGGCTGTATTTTTTTGGCGAGCTCTTTTTGGTTTTAAGGCAAGTGGTTTCTCTCTCTACTCTTTGTGTGTCTCTTTACTCTTTTTCTCTCTCTCTTCCTCTCTTCTCTCAATTTACTCCGATTTTATAGCATTTAAAAAAAAACATATAAAGATGAAACTTCTAATATATTCCAAGAATTTTGCATATTATGACCATCACCTACGAGATGTTGAGCACAAGCAATAATATAAGAAAGCATTTGAGACCTTGTAATACTATTGGGACTCATCATCTTTCTCTCTCTATCTTCCCTCAATGTACTACAATATTATTGCTACTCTTTTACAAAGACACCACAGAAAGATGAAACTTCCATTATATTCCAAAGAAAAATTACAAGACTACATCATATTATGACAAACACCTACGAGATATTAAACACAAGCAACAATACATGAATGCATGTGGGACCTCAACTATCATCTTAGACTACTATGGCTACCCTAAATTTTCAATGAAGTTGGCAAGTTCTCCTCAAAGAGGAGCCTCTTTTGCCACTTTCTTAACCACATATTGGTTACCACATTCCTATGACAACTATGTTCGCACACTTATGTAATGGGCGCCTGTACTATATTGTAAATCCTGTCATTTAATGAGGGCAACACCCTAAAGATGCTCCCAAGTATTGAGCTTCAAAGGAAAAACAAGAGGATCTTGGTTAGTTGGCCAAACCATAGAGAAAAGCCTTGTAACTATGTTTTGGGTGCTCGGCTCAGTTACTCTCGAGCGGCCTAGTGTGGGGAAAGACTTGGAAGTATAAAAGCCAATTTCTCTTATTTGAAACTCTTTCTTCCATTTGTGCAATAGAAGTGGAGTGTTCTCTCTTGCAACTCTAACCTAGTATGTGTGGTGTGTTTAGGGTTAGGGTTTGGGAGTGATGCTAATCACTTGTTTTCTCTTGCTTCCTCTCTCTCTCTCTCTCTCTCTCTCTCTCTCTCTCTCTCTCTCTCTCTCTCTCTCTCTTGTGAGATTAGGCTAACCAACGCAATCCTCTTCCACGGAGATCTCACATGATCTTCACGAGAGAGCTTGCATCACCTGCTGGATTAGAGCAACCGCCTCGGTGTGACAATGAGCGCGGAAGGACAACAGTGACTAGCAGCTATGGTGGAGCTCTTGAGCCATGCTCGAGCTTGGTGGCTAGGCAAATTTCCATGACACGTTAGGGTAGAGTTTCCTTAACATCTTTGGCACCATTGCCGGGGAGTGCCATCTGCTACTTGTTTACGCTATCTTTGATTTGAATTTAATGGAGCCTCCATAGCCCGGTGCTAGGTAGGGTGCGGTTTTTTGATTTTTTGTTGTATTTTGATGTTTTATTTGGTTGTTTTTGATGTTTTTGTTGAGATTCATGTATGGCTTTGTGTTTAGAGTAGGATTATCACTTGTTTGAGTGGAAAAAACTTGAGATTTGGGTGATTAGAGAGCCTAACCAAGAGGGCTTTTGCTTAAACCTAGACTCTTTTTTGTTAATTTTTAGCTTAGTCCTTTTTCTTTTGCTTAATCCCTTTGCATAGGTAGGTTAACATTACTAGATAGAACACTAATCAGACAAAAAAACCATAAACTATCTCTTAATTTTCACTAATTATCATACTAGCCTATTGGTTAGTGTGATTAGTGGACTTAAAGAGAGCAAAAAACTAAAAAATTGAGCCTAATTTCTTGCAATTACACTAATTGAAGTGGCATTAGTGTTATAAACACTTGTCTTTACTCAAATCTATGCTTAGTTCACTCCAATTAGGCCTTAATTGGTAAGAATTAGCACTAATTTGGTCTCTTTTGTCTAATTTTTCCTCTTTTGAGTGGATTAATTAGTGACCTAATTAGTGAAATTATTTTGGGGTAATCATATTTTTGGATTAGCATAAACATTGCTAATCCACCTATCAAAATCCCATGCTTAAACTCCTCACCAATTAGGAGTAATTTGAGGGCAAAGAAGAGGGTTAGGGAGTGATTAAGAGTGGGATTAGGAGAATTAATCTTTAGTTAAGCTAGAGTGCCTCTAGATTAGTTGAAATCCACTAATTTAGAGATAGTCTCTAAATTTAGCCCTTTCCCACGTACTTAGCATTAATGAGGGGTTCTTAGTTGTCTTCCACTCACTTCTCTCCAATTTGAAATTCAAATTCAAATTCCAAATTTCAAATTCAAACTTGTAAAGGCTGTTCCGCATTTGCCACGGCTGTACCAACCTAAAGCCACGGGCGTATGCTTGTAAGCATACGGTCGTACAAAAAAAGCTTAATCCCGTTATTTTTTTTCGAACAGCTGTTCCACACTTGCTTCCGATTGTTCCATACTAAAGCCATAGGCGTACGCTTGTAAGCGTACGGCCATGCCAAACCCAAAAAAACTTTTTTTTTTCAAAAAAAAAAATCCGAATGGTTGTTCCATATTTGCCGCGGGCGTTTCATACTAAAGCCATGGGCATATGCTTGTAAGCGTACGGTCGTACCAAACCCCAAAAAACTTTTTTTTAAAAATAAAAATTAAAAAATTTCGAACAACCGTTTTATACTAAAGCCACGGGCATACGCTTGTAAGCGTACGGCCATAACAAACCAAAAAAATAAATATCGAACGATTGTTTCACACTTACCCCATGATCGTTCCATACTAAAGCCACGGGCATACGCTTGTAAGCGTATGGCCGTACCAAACCAAAAAAACTTAAAAAAATCCCAAATGGTCATTCCATACTAAAGCCATGGGTGTACGCTTGTAAGCATATGACCGTACCAAACCTAAAAAGCTTAAAATAAAATAAAATAGAAAAATTCCAAACGACTGTTCTACACTTGCTCTGTAGCCGTCCTATACTAAAGCCATAGGCGTACGCTTGTAAGCATATGGCCGTACCAAACCCAAAAAATAATTTTTTTCCCAAAAAAATCCGAACGGCTGTTCCAGACTTGTTGCACTGTTCCATACTAAAGCCACAAGCGTATGCTTATAAGCGTATGGCAGTACTAAACCCAAAAAAATTTATAATTTTTTTTTCAAAATTTCCAAATCTTTAGAGGTGCTTTTGGTCTACCTCCCCGACTCACTAGGGTCGTTTTTATACACACCTGTGCGCGCACCATTGAAGCTTTTGTAAGCTTTCCCACACATCATGGACACCTTTCGGTCATGGCTGCATGCCCCCAATCTTCCATTCCATTCGGCGACACCGTGGCCTCAACAATTGCACGTTCACATGTGGTCGCCATGCCACACATGTTTGGTCGAGAGGGCGAAACGATCTTTGAAGAGCCCTCATCTAGTGGGGCCCCTCCATACATGCAGCTCGATGTGGATAGATGCCCCGAGTACTCACGTACCTTCTTCTGTATCCACCACTTGTGCACACTATAGTAGGTGCACCCACAGGGAAACCACCTCTTCTATGTTTTCTCTACCATGGATCCCATAGACTAGCAGAATGCCCTCAAAAGAAACATCTGCTAATGCAACCACAATCTCATGCCCATGGTGGAGCCCATGCGCTCCACCATCCTTGAGGCACCCCTCAAAAGAAACATCTGCTAATGCAACCACAATGTCATGCCCATGGTGGAGCCCATGCGCTCCACCATCCCTGAGGCACCCCTAACACCTCATCTCCCTTTGTTGGTGCCTCACATGGCCCTAAACCACTTGTGCACACTATAGGTGCACCCGAGGGAAACCACCTCTTCTATGTTTCCTCTGCCATGGACCCCATAGACTAGTGGAATGCCGTCAAAAGAAACATATACCAATGCAACCACAATGTCATGTGGCTGTGGAATTGACCATTATAATAAGGATTTCCCTTTACAATCAGTTTCTTATTCCACAGTCGAAGGCATGAGTGTTCAACATGGGAAGATATCCATTGTCCCATTGAATGTTGACCATCACATGGTTTGCAAGCCAAGCGAAAGAAGGTCACATTCCAAAAGAAACAACGCTCTAAGCACGTTGGCCATTGAGATGATTGGGTTAGCATCCACACGAGCTTAACAAAGACCACATCCTCCTTCTTAGGGAGTGATGATTGTGCCGAATTGCCACTCCCCCATGCAGCGCACCAAAAACTCACCAAACGGGAAAAAACGGCTGGCCACTTATCCCAGTGCCATCCTTGAGAAGCAATGTCTTCAGGAGGCCCAAGCACGGTAGAGCAATACTAATCTCAACTTGAACTGCCACCCATTTTCATAACCTTTGAGCCATACCTGAGTGGGCGCCATCCCCCATTGAACCTGAACTTCTGCACCAAGTCAGGTAGGAGCCCTTGCAAACGCTCAAGGCTGAGGACGATCCGTTCACCAACATGATGTTGACAAACGATGATTTTACCCCACATGCGACTCCTCGTCCGCCAATGCCTATTTCATAAACGGCCCGCAGTCCAAATTTCACGTTCACATCAAACCACTCGATGTAAACACTGACACAGAGTCCAACAGCAACTCACGAGGTCCGCACACCAAATTTGCTGAGGTATTAGAGGCTTATTAGTTATTCAGGCTGAGGAGGAATCTTACAACACACTTCCACCTAAATATCAAATGATCATGTGCCTCGTGAGTGTCAGCTCATGTTGAGCTTGACATCTCAACATTCTGAATTCTCTAGAAGTGGGCTTTGTGTTTTTTCTGCATTTGGGTCTCTGGTATCCCACTTCTAGGCATCAGTGCTACTTGGTGATTGCATCCTTGTTGGGGGAAATTTCCTCCCCCTTCGGAGTCTGAGAGAACAAGAATGAGAGCATGGATGTTCCGGAGGGAGGGGTTTCCCGATCAGTATGGATTTTATTCTGTCTACATTTTTAAAGTATTGTGGTAGCTCTTTGTTGTCCTTCAGTAACTCTGAGAACATCACATGAGAAGCTTCAAAAAATGGATTATATGTGCTAGCCCATGGAGCAGTTGAGCTGTTGACCAATAAGCTGTTGACCAATCGGTCTTTAAGGTGCTCATTTTCTTTATTCAGGGCTTGGTTGGCATCCTACAATTTCCAGACCTCAACCAGTAACTCTCCACACTCTTTTCTTGGCACTCCGGCTAGCAGCATCTTTGGGCTTTCTGTGGCTAGTTTTGCATTGGCCTTCACATTGGCAATTTTTGCTTGGAGTCTGGCGACCTCTTCTTTTGCTTCCTGCAACTCCAGCTTCCACTGCAATCTCATTTTCTAGGTCTGTTGCACTCTTTCCACCACCGGTCGTGCCTTTTCTATTTGCCTCTAGAGGGCTATTTTGTATTCTTCCCAGTCTCCGGGCCTCTCTCTTCTGAGTTGGTCTTTGTTTTCTAGATAGTGTTGCATTTCCAATTCAAGGGCATTAAACTCACTTATTATGTCCATTTCAAATTTTGTTTCCTTGTATTCTTCTGCTTGTGCTTTTTCTTTGTCTCTCACTTCATAGGCTTCCCTCAGAATTTTGGCGTATTCTTGCGTGGGTGTGGCATCCTACAATTCATGTTTCAATTCCTTATTTTTCTCTGTGAGATCCCACTGCCCCCTCTGCGCGTCGGATTCTCAGATGGTAGCAACAAAAGTAGCTTCCTCTTGCGCGGGGCAGGGTTTCTCACTCGAGGCCTCGCCCTCGAATGTCCGGGCATGAGACTAAGCTGGTGGTCATTCCGAAAACCGAAACCGAGAAAATTTCCCCTACCCGAAAAACGGAAAAAATCCCACAATTTTTATTTTCTTAACGAATTTCTCTAACGAGGTCAAGATACTGAACCAACCTTCATCTGATATAGAAGGGAAACTATTACAGACTTAACTTGAAGGAATCAACGCTTTTTTCCTAATTGAATCAGGCACAACCGTCATGAGAGAAGTCTTCAGGCTTTTAATTAACTACTCGAGTTCTAAGCGTATTCCTATTGAACAATTTTATTATTAAAACTCTATTGATTCCAGCCTAACCCCATCCGGCCCATGGGTTAGCCACCGCATCAAAGGTCTCAATTTAATTTCAGATTCGGTGGGTGATTTGATTGAATTTTCCTGAACTGGTCACATCGTCTTTTCTTGAAACTAACGAAGGAGATTAAGTCATGGTCATAGTCTATTCAGGGTTCGAGTCTTGAAAGGTTCTCCCTTAACTATCTTTCTCGAAGGGTAATATTTCAATTACTACTTTATTGAATTTCATTCATTGAGTATTTTGCTTAACTGAATTCAAAACTAAACACGTATTCCTATGAGGAATAAATTAATCATTTATCTAAAATCCCGACTTCGATAGATCTTCTGAATTTTCTCATTACCATCCTAGAGAATATGAAACAGTAGAATTTTCCTTCACAAAGTATTTACTTATTCATTTACCAATATTCATCGGATTTAAAGAATGATTAAAGAGAACTCTCATTTTGATTAATTTTTTTTTTGTATGCATCTATTTATGCATAAAATCCAACTTCTATGGAAATAACACTTTTATATAAAAGAAAATCCTTTTATGCATCTATTTATGCATAAAAATCAATTTTGATGAAACTAACACTTTTATAATAAAAAAATCTTTTATGCATCTATTTATGCATAAAAATCCATTTTGATGAAAGTAACACTTTTCTAAGAAAAAAATTCTTTTATGCATCTGTTCATGCATAAAAATCAATATTGATGAAAGTAACACTTTTATAATAAAAAAATTTCTTTTATGCATTTGTTAATGCATAAAAATCAATATTGATGAAAGTAACACTTTTATAATAATAAAAATCTTTTATACATCTATTTATGCATAAAATCAATATTGATGAAAGTAACACTTTTATAAAAAAAAACTCTTTTATGCATCTATTTATGCATAAAAATCAATATTGATGAAAGTAACACTTTTATAAAAAAAATCTTTTATGCATCTATTTATGCATAAGAATCAATATTGATGAAAGTAACACTTTTATAATTTAAAAAAATCTTTTATGCATCTATTTATGCATAAAAATCAATATTGATGAAAGTCACACTTTTATAATTAAAAAAATTCTTTTATGCATCTATTTATGCATAAAAATCAATATTGATGAAAGTAACACTTTTATAATAAAAAAATTCTTTTATGCATCTATTTATGCATAAAATCAATATTGGTGAAAGTAACACTTTTATAATAAAAAAATATCCAATATGCATCTTTCAATGCATAGAATTTAAATCTAATGAAAATCACTCTTTTATAAATAAAAAAACCAATATGCATCTTTCTATGCGTAGAATTTAAATCTAATGAAAATCACTCTTTTCTAATAAAAAAAATAACCAATATGCATCTTTCTATGCATAGAATTTAAATCTAATGAAAATCACTCTTTTATAATAAAAATAATAACCAATATGCATCTTTCTATGCATAGAATTTATTTTTAATGGTGAAAATAACACTTTTATAATAAAAATATATCTACTATGCATTTTTCTATGCCTAGAATGAAAATAACACTTTTAGAATACACAAACAGTGGGGATTACTCTTTTTGAATAATAAAAGATAAAACTTATTTCACAAAATTTAAGAAAATTTTGCCATAACCTCCTTTGTATGGCTGACCATTTTTCAAATTTTCCTATCCTTAAGTCACTTAAAAATTATCCCCAAATGGTTTAAAGCATTCTAAACTAATCAAATTCCACTTTTAAAAGAGAAATAATATGAAAAGTTTAATTTCAACAATTAGATTACTTATCTAGGATAAAGAAAGGCTGAATTTAAGAATGAGAGAGGGGGAAAGCCTTTCCAACAAGGCATAGCATCATTTTACATTTCAAAGAAAACAAAAATTAGAAAACCATTAAAAAAAGAATAAAGAAAAAGTAGGATTTCTAGCTTACATAATTTCTGAGAGCTTTCCTTTGGCTTGATGGTTTGAGGGATCTACTCTTGTTTGCAACAAGAGTGGCCACCGATTCTTTAGAAGAGGGAATGGTCAAAAACTAATGAATTATTAAGAAATTCATAGTTTTTGGCTCTGGGGAGGAGTAGAGTAACAGTGCATAAAACACTATTAAGTTTCTACAAAGGGGGAGGCTTCTATTTATAGGAAAAAGTGAGCTTCTAACCAAGCAAACTGATTCTAGAATTTTCCAGATCAGTTTGGTCAATTTTTGACCATTTTTGGGTCAATTTAGCTTACTTTTTGGAACTAGACTTGAATTAAAGAGGAGAGATGAAATATCTCAATATTTGAGAATTTAAAACTCCACCACACATGTGAAATAGGCGCCTCCTTCATGAGGGGGAATCCCCACTCTGAGGTGTCAAAAATTCATTTTTTTAGTATTTCCTTTGGTCCTTAGTCCACTCTTCATCTTATGTGAGTATTTACTCATTTTTGGGAGGATTTTCTTTATGTCTTCTATTTATCTCCCCCCTACATTTGGATAAATCTGATTGGCCCCTCAGAACCTTAATTTAAATTTTTTTGAAAATCTGGACCCCTAGGATAAGGCCTTTTGAACATATTATTAATTGATTTCTAATGCACCTTCTGAAAATCTTTTTGAACTTTTGTTTTCGGGGAAATTTATTTTAATAAGAAGAGATATTTTTTCCATCCAAAAATATCTAAAATCTAAATAACCTCTCTCTAGAATATTTTCTCTCTCTAGGCAAAAACAGGTAGAAACAAGATCTTTTATATTTCTGAAGAGGGATTTGATTACAAGGGAAGATACTGGACATCTTGAGGGGCTGGGGAGGAATCTTACATTCTCTGCTAATTTCTTAGCCTCCTTCTCCTAGTGAGTTGCTTTCCAAGCTATGGCCTTCAAGGCTTGCATCGAGCTCTGCTCCTCACCTTTTGTTTGTCTCTCATTTCTGGAAGTGCTTGGCTTGGGGGATCCTTGGTTTGTAGGCTCTTGCTTTTGCTACTATTGATGTTGTTGTTGTTGTTGCTGTTCTTTTGTGGCTATTGTTGCTATGACTATTGCTGTTCTTTTGTGGCTATTGTTGCTATGACTATTGCTGTTGCCCCTTGTCTGCACCCTCATCTTCATCTAGGTCATGAATGACCTCTTGAGCTTTACAAAACATTTGATTCTGTATTTCAATCAGTGCTTCCAAGGCTTGGTCCCACACCTTGCTAAGTGTGGCATTTGCTATTTATATAATTGCCGTCTTAGCATCAAGCAAAAGGCACAATATCTCTTCTTCCTCCTAGTTCTTCAAGGCTTGGACCTTCGTCTGGGTGACTGCCAATGTTGTAGTGCTCTCTAGCACTTCTTCTTTCAACCCTTAGATGGTGTCACCCCAAACCTTGGCTAGCTTCTGGGCTTCTGTTAATTTTGCCCTGAGTCTCTCTATCTAAGCTTGGAGCATATTTTTCTCACCCTGATGAGGGTTCTGATCTTCCCTTCACTCAGCTCTTTTTGTTGGACCAAGGCCTACCAAGGCCTTCTCTACCATGGAAAGTTTATTTTGCATCTCCACATTATGGTTGGTGAGCCACGATTTGTGAATTGTTCTCCAAATCCTTGGCTTTGTTTGTAGCTTTTGTGATGAGTAGCTCATATTGTTGATGATACAGGGTGCACATCTGGTGAATAGTGTTCCAGGCCTTTGATTCATATTCCTCCACTGCAGTAATGGCCTAAGATAGAATGTTCTGGGCCACGGTCACCAACCCTTTGTTCATGCTCAGCTACTGAGTGGGGAGTTTCACCTCCAGCTCTCTGGGTAACTTTGGGCTGTAGCTCGGACCTTCTTACATTCTTGTGCCAGGGTTGCCGCCCAAGGCTGAAGTTCTAGTGGTATAAAGAGTTTTGCCCTTGTAGACATCTTGCCCTTTTGTGCTTCCTCTTCTTTCTTTTTCTGATGTTCTCCTTCTCTTTTGTTTCTCTCTTCCTCCTCTTTTCTTCTCTTATCTTCTCCTTCTTTTTCCTTTTCTCCTCTTCCAGCTTCCTCTTCTTTTCTGCTTCTATAGCAGCTTCTTGTTTCTCTCTCTCCTTCAGTTGCCTTTTCCTTTCTTCCTCTACTTTCTGTTTCTTTATTTCTTTATTTCTTCCAGGTGTGGCAACAGGTCTTCATCCACTATGTGATTTCTCTTTTTGTTGGCCTTCTGGGCTAGTTTTTGCCATTCTTCTTCATCATCCACATCATCTTCAAATGAATTGAAAGTCATTTTTGTGGTCTTCGAGGATCCTATGGCGCATGCACCATTGTCGGCTATTTTTCTTTGGCCCATGTGGCTGCTTGTTTTGTCAAATTTTCCTTGTAGATAGCAGCCCAATTTATCTTCTCTCCTACTTTTGCTGCTCTAACCAGCCTGTAATTTTTGTTTGACATGTCCTCTGGCTTCACCTCTGTAAGAAAAAGATGAATTGCTCTCTCTGAGAGTCTCATCTGCCACATCCTTTACCTTGTGCATGTTGCCCGTCTTCGGGATCTCTTCCTCCACCCTTGGCTTCATGTTAGTGTCCAATGCACCATCCATTGGCAGCCCTAATTCATGATGTATTGCAAGATCTAATATTTTCATGGGCTCCTTCACCTCCACGTGCATAGTGTTTATCTCTAGAAACTGATTGATCAGCTTGCCCCTATCCTTGAGGTCATGCAGGTTCTCCCACTAGCAATTCAGTAGCTTTTCAAAGCCGCACTTCCTCACCCACTCCTGGTGTTCCTCCTTTCTCATGTGAGGGACCATCATCGATATTACAGAGGCTTTTCTCTAGCCTTTTGTTGGCCTTAGAGTCTTGCTGATTTTTGGCATGGCTCTGTCTTCTGAAAGAGTGTTGTGAATTGGTGAGAAATATGTGAGCAAGAAAGCAGGTTGAGAATGTGAAAATTTTGGCTCCTTATGCTCTTTTTTTTGCGATGCTTTTTTCTCTTTCCTTTATTTCTTGGGGTGTTGTCATTTTTGGCTTCCCACTTTTCGATGTGAACTCGACCCTTGATTTGTATCATTCCCGCTATCTTGGCTTAAAGAAGGTATTAAACTTTACTTGCTGCCTCCCCACATTACTGTTGCATGTGGAGTCTCTACTGCCTGACTGGTATGGCTCCTTCTCTCAAATTGATGTTGTGCTAGAAGAATTTAGGGTCAATGCCCTCCATGTCCTCATACGACCAAGAAAAGACATCTTGGTATTTATTTAGTAAGGACACCAACTCTTGCTTGAATTCTTCTTCCAGTTGTTGCAAACTAATCTTCACTGGCTTTTCTTCTTTTTCATTTCCCAGGTTCACCTCTTGTAGTTTGTTCGGGCTTACTTTTGTAGCATTTCCTTTTTGATTCTCTTTTTGCTTCTAAACCCAATCATGGATTTCTTCCATTTCCTCTTCTTGCTCTAGATTCCGAGCCCATTCAACCTCTTCTGAGGCATCTCTTGCATGGTTTGGCTCAATTTTCCTCTCCTTGAGCCCTCTGGTTTAGAGGAATTTGATTCTTTTTTCTTCAATTCTTTGGCTGCTTCTTCTGCTTGTCTATCTTTTGTTTCCACATAGTTCCCCATCACTTCTACATGTAACATGTACAAGGGCACCAAGTTGGGATGTTCATGGAGTATTATGTCCTCTTCATCATCATCAAAGCCTTCTGACATATTGAATGTTTCTATGTGAATTGGCCTTTGGGAAAGTTTTAATGATCCCCTTACGTCGAAAAGGTCAACATGGACCTTTCGCTTCCCCTTTCTAATGGAGATTCTATTTCTTCCCCAGTCTTTCTTCACTTTGCCATGTCTCAACCAGGGCCTTCCCAATAACACCTGGTAAGACCTGATTTTGAGTGGTAATGACCACTAGGTTGACCTTGAAGTCTACTTGTTTGATATTCATTTGGACATTTTTGACAATTCCCTTGGGAACCACCATTCTATTATCTGCCATTCTTATGTTGAATGGAATGGGTTCCCATTTGAGACCCAATCCTACTACAGTTTCCTCTGTAATGGCATTTACTATGGATCCACCATCCAATACTGTATCATTGATGAGCACATTGTTGAGTTGAATTGAATTGTGACTTTGGCCACTCCATCATCTCTGGAAACTAGGGGTTCCTCAGCTTGCATTTTGTTGCATTCCGGAGTTTCTTCTTCTTAAGAGTTTTTCAATCCTTTACTCAGTCCTTCAATGTGCCTGCCATCATGATTTTAGCCTTGAATCCTAGACAACCCTTGTGATGGTGGCTAAGATGTCTTGAACCTGTGTCTATATGTCATCCGGCTACATCATGTTGGCACGTGGCAGCTTTTCTTTGAGTTGCATCAATTTCACCTGTCTTTCTTCATCATGCTTTTTCTTCATGATACATTCCGCCTTGGTGCCCAGGCTATTGGCAATAGGAGCATGTGAAAGTGCTAGATCCACAGCATGTCCTTTGCTTCTTCTTCTAGAGTAACTTCCACGGCCTCTGCTCCCATACCTTCCAATTCTTGGGGGTCTTCTTTCTGCTACTTCCATGATGTTCACCATGGGAGCTCTATTTTTGTGTTGTACCCATGTACTATGATTGTACATGTTACAAATGGTACACGTTGGTGGCACTGTGCATTCATCCTTGAGGTGGCCTTCCTGTTTGCATTGAGAGCAAAACACTTTTTTTTGGGAATTATAAGCTCTTGCCCTTTTTCATCTCTTGCATCAGCTGCTTCACCTGTAGTAGCACAAGTTCTTCGGGGCTCATTTTGCCTTCGCGGTTTTCTTCTTTTTGTCATTCCTTTTCTTCACTGCCACTCGAGGGTCCTATGAGGTGTTGCTTGAATCATCCTCCTCAATTGTGACACTCTTCCTGGGCTTCCTCTTCTGTCTTCTTTCTTGGCTTCTTTTTTTGCCATTTTGGCCAGCTTGACAAGTTCCTCAAACTCCTCTTTAGTTTCGACCTACTTTGTGCTAATCGCTTCGTGGATGTTCGGCTTAAGCCCTTGGACAAGCCGATCTGCAACTATTTGCATTGAGGGTCGGGTTTGTTCCACCACTCTCTGCCTTAAACTTAGCAGTTTTGTTGCATAGGCTTCTACATCCATGTCTTCTTGTTGGAGTTCTCTCATTTGATCACGAAGTTGAGTTGTAAACTTTATCTTGCGGAATCTCCCCAGAGAAAAGAAGTCATGACCTCTTCATAAGTTTGGAAATGGTTGTCTTGGTATCTTGATACCCACTCCATGGCTCGGTCTTTGAAGGTGTTCATGAAGGCATCTCTACGGATTTCACTGAGCTCTGGCTCTTGCACATCCCGAGGTTTGGCCACTTTCCATTATTACTCAAACCTTCTTACATGCAAATCTGCATCTTCCCCTTTCTCATCTGAGAACACTGGGAAATTTTTGGCTAATGATGCAATGGCTCCCTTGAACCTTTTCTGGGGGTTTTGTTGTTGTGGTGGTTTTTCCAGATTTTGTTGCTCCATTCTTCTTGGGCTTTTTGGGCTTGGACTGTGCACAGTTTCTAGCTCTTGGCACTCCTTTTCTTGGTCTAGATTATTTTTGAATCCTGACACTCCCTCTCGCTCATGTAGGTGTTGCAGAAGTTTTCGCACTATATTCCTGGTGTGAGACACTCCCAGCTGTGCGAGCTTCCTAGAGGAATTCTTGGAAGGCATTACTTTTCTCCATTCTTAGGTTCACCATCATGTGGAAGGCATGCTTGAATCCATTTTTCTTGATTGAATTGGGTGGTGAAAGGTTCTCCGCAGCACACTGACTTTCCCATAAAGTTCCTTCCATTTTATGGCCTCCAACGGATTTGCTTTGGGGGTTTATTTCTAGCCAAATTAGTTTGTGCAGAACTGGAAATTTCTTTTTCTAGGATTTCCTTAGTTCGAAGGTATAGAATGTTGCTCAATGGTGGAGATTTTCCACTTCGCCGGTGATTTTCCCAATGGAAAGATTCCTCGCCTAGTTGTGGTCGCCTAGTTGTGGTGGAGGTTTCCTTCAATGGTGGGGAATTCTCTAGTAGAGTTGCAGTCGTGTTTCCCCAATTGGATCACCAAGTGTTTCTCGTCGATTTCCCTCTCAGCAGAATGGCAAGACAACAATCTGTGGTGTCAGACTAGTCAGGTGATGTTGTGGGAGACATGTAGCCACCCGCCAGAGCTTTTGGATTCGTACACCAACACTAGAGTAGACATGGGGACACTCAAAACTCAACTCATCCTTGGAACTTCTCACACTCACACTCGGCTCTCACACCATTGAGCCACACTCTCACTCTCACTCTCTATGGCACTCGACATGTTTCTTCAAACAGAGGCACAGCATTCCAAGTCAACACATTGTAGAAAACAAACAGAAAAGTGAGATGCATCATTGCTCTTTTATAAATGTATTACTTCCAGAACTGGTACAATTCACTATAGAGCAACTGCTTAAGACATAACTAAATATCTATTAAGAACTACAACCATAGCATTGTTCAAATCATTGTCTGATCACTAGGTGTGACTATCAGCGACATGCAGTCTTGCAACCTTTAGCTCTCTCTCTCTCTCTCTCTCTCTCTCTCTCTCTCTCTCTCTCTCTCTCTCCCCCCCACTGCTCGCCTTGCACCATCCTCTTAAGCTTGGGCTTCTTGATCTCTTAGCAACGACTACCTCTGTACTTGGGCTTCTTGATCTCTTAGCAACAACGGCTACCTTGGTGGTTACAGCTTGCCATCTTCACACGTGAAGTACCGAGGTGGTGCTGCCCACGACATGGAAGGTGGCCAAACTGTGTGCTTTGCCACCATTGAGCTGCTAGTCTCAATAGTGATGAATAGGTGGAGGTGGTTGGGGCGTTGACTGGGCTGACCCTTTATCCTGTCACCACCAGTATCTGTCTGCTTCCTATGGGTTACATTCTAAATCCCCTTGTTATCCTATCACCACCAGTATCTGTCTGCTTCCTATGGGTGACATCCTAAATCCCCCTGTTATCCTGGGGTTGAATCAAATAAAAAATTCTTTATGCATTGGCATGGGCTGCTGGTAATTTAAAGAATGAAAGAATAGTTTAGTAGAGACTTGTCGTTGTGGGTTGGGGTCCATCTACTGCAGGGCCTCTTGCGTTATTCTTCAGAGAGAGGTCCGGTTCTTCTTCATCTTACCCTGTAGCAGCTACACACCGTCATTTTGAATCCGCTGTCCTGAGGATCCTAGGGCTTGGGATGTGGATCGTTCCTCTGGTTTATACTTACAGAGGAATTTGTTCAGCTTGTAGGGGCTGACAAGCAGGTCCCAATCTTCATCTTCATACTGCTATTTGATTTTTTTGAGCAAGTAGGCATCATATTATAGGTTGTGCGCTTTGGCCTTCAACTGTTATGTTACCTGTGCCTTGTCTTTCTCGATGCGCCTCCTGAATATTAACTAGCTACATTGCTGGAGGATGTTTACTTAATTGTTTATGGCAGCTAGTGGGGTTGCTAATCTTAACTGTTGCTTGGTTGTCAGCATCTCCTCATGTAGCTTCAAATGTTTGCTTTGTTCTTGCATGAGTTGTGTACGAAGCTTGTGCAGCTCCAATGCCATTTGGGAAGCTTTCTCCAACTTGGTGTTCTTTATTTGGATTTCTCTGTGCAGATCCACGAGTTTCTTCTTTATTGCCTCTATCAGCTCCTCTTATTTTTCTTGTGGTTTGCTGGCTTCTTCCTATGGACAGCTTTCAACTCCTATTGGGTTTTTTGTAGAGCTAGGAAGTCAGCTTGGAGTTTTCTTCTTTTAGATTGCACAGATGTTATAACTTTTTAGCTGTGATGGTCTCTTGGGGCTCTACTGCTACGTTAGTCTTCTTTTTGTACCTTGTTTTGGGAGAGGACTTTTTCTTTGCCCACCTACCTCTTCAAGCTGTATGATTTTAGTCTTTTGCCTATCCAGCTTTGCATATGCTTGGGCGAGTGCCTTGTTTGGCCCAATGCCTAGTTTGTTTTCTTGTACTCTTCTTCTAGTTCAGCTAGGGGAGTTTGTCTGGCTGTGTTTTCATCCTTTTGCATAGACATCTGGTTCTCCACGATGATTATTTATTCTTTGGGCTGATGAGCTGATGTCACCTAATTGATGCCAAACAGACTGCTGATATGATGATCTTTGTTGTGTTCTTCCGCTGCTGTCGATTCTTTGCCTGAGGGTGCAAGCTTTGTTTTTTATTGTTCATGTTCTAGTTGTTTTTTGAGTGCTTCAATCTATTTTTGCTGGTCCACAAGTAGCTGCTGAATTATGGAGCTCTCTCCTGTAGCACACCTGTTAGGGTTGATGTGCTTGTATTGCAGAAGCTCTAGCCGGATCTCTAGTTCCTTTTTTCCCTCTAGTTTCTTTGTCAGTTTGTGTATTCTATTCTGGAGATCTTTTATCTGGTGATCCAACTGAGTGTTCCCTTTAGGCGTGGTGGCTGTGGAGGTGGTGGTGGTTGCTACAGCTATGGTTCCTTGTGGTTATGCAGAGGAAGATCCTCTATGCATCCATTGTGCAGAGCATGACCATCTGGTTTTGCCTCCAGCTCCGTCGTCTTGGTCCTGTGGTGGGATTTGTGGTAGTAGGAGATGGCATGTGGAAGTTGGCAATATCATGTATTCTTTCAGTAGTTGTAGATTGTCTTCCAAGCATGCTTTTTGTGATGCTGTCAGCTCCTCTTCCCACTGCTCCATGAGCTCCACATGCATCTAAACTATAGGGAGCTCTTGTTTAGCCTCTAGGACTTCTTGTATTCATAGATTTCCTTTCACAAGGAAGAGCTCCTTGCGATCTTTTCCTATTGCTAGCTCCACATTGTGGACCATTTGAGTGGCATGGTCCACAATGTAGGCTGCTTTTTCTACTATTTCTTGAGCTGCCTGCTCTGCTTGTTTGCAGCTTGCTTTGGATATCTAAATTGGTTGTCCATAGTTCAGCAAACCACCATCTCTAACTCATCTCCTTTCCTTCTCAGAGTTGTTGCTTCATGTTGCCAGAGTGAGTAGTCCTGGCATGGCTACTCTGATTCTGTTGTTGGACATGGGTGGCTAGTAGCTGCACCTGTGCTTCTACTTGATCTATCTTGGCAAGTCTTTCTTCATTCTCTAGCTTGTCCACCATGACACAGTTTGCAATGTTCTCCAATGCTAGGAGAATGCTTTGTGTTGCTAAGTTAATCATTTGCCTTATTTTTCTCAGTCCTTTGCCTTATTTGCTCAATCTATCACCCAACATGGCTGATGTTTTGTGGCTTCCCCCTTGTGCCACTTCTTCTACCACTTTCTCACTACTTGGGGGCAGTTGTTTCACCAACAACTGCTTGCCTATGTCCTCAACTTGCTCTGCCTTTGCTTCTCCTTAGTTTCCCCAAGTCTCCTTTTGCCTCTTTGGTTTAAGAGTGGTAATGTGCTAAGACCATTCAAACTTCTTCTTGATGAGGGAGTATGCGTTGGAGGTTTCTTCTTGTGTTGTTTTTGTAGTTTCTGTGGCGACAGTGTCTGCTCTATCCTTGGATGTAGATTCAGCTCTTTAAGGCCTTTTTGTTCTGTCTCCTTAGCTAGCTTTTGCCTCTGAGATTCCTCCACTTATCTCTTTCTAGCTTCTTTTTCCAATCTCTAACTCTGAGACTCCTCCTCTAGTATCTTCCTCTGAGATTCCTCCACTTATCTCTTTCTAGCTTCTTTTTCCAATCTCTAACTCTGAGACTCCTCCTCTAGTATCTTCCTCTCATTGCTTCTTCTTCCAGCTTCTATTTTTGAGACTCTTCCTCTAGTCTCTTCCTTCTACTTCTGCACACTTTCCTAGTTTGCAGTCGAGCTATCCTTCTCCAACTCACTGAGCTGTGCCAATGGTTTCAAATATTGTGCCATCTTTGTGTGTGACCTCTGGATAGCCACAGCTTCTAAGCTTACTGCTACATGTTTTTAGCCACACCACTGCTGGCCCAGTTCACCTTCTGGCCATGTTCTACACTGCCACCAACAGTCTGTTGGTGTTTTTGGCAAGCAAACAAATCATGTCTAGGTAAAATCTAAATTGTCTTTGCCTATCTGAATCACAACATGTGGCAACAGAGTATTCCTTACTATACTGACTTTTGAGAGCTCCTTATCAATATCCACATCATAGGAGTTGGTGTTGGTGATGCCTTCTTGTAAGGAGATTGAATGCCTTGGCAATGTTTTCTAGTGTCACCGACACCGCCTTTCATCCTTCCATCTTGACTGTGTTGTTTTTGACAACTCTGCTAGCTGTGCTTTGGCTTCCAAGTTTTCTCCTCATAGGCTCGTCTAGTTCTTTGTTCTGTGAACCCAAACAGCCTAAACGTTTGTAGCCATTTACTAAAATATAGGGTCTACGATGGTGCTACAGGGATCAAACTCCACATGCTTACTCTGCTAGCCATGGCAGGTTCTAATGCTGATTTTGGCAAGAAGAGAGAAGGATGGTTGATAGCAAGGGGGTGTGAGAAGGTGAAGCAGCAGGAAAGAGCAAGAGCACAATTTGCAATTGATTCAGGGAGAGCAAGGGTGGGGGAGTTTGGTTGTGGTAGGGTTCCTTGATTGGGGCTGTGTTTATGAGGTGTTTGCACCTACCCATGATGATTTTCCCAAAAGCAAGGTAGCTTCCCAAGAATTTCATGATTCCCACATGTGTGTGCCATATTTATTGCTCTTTGCTCCACGTTTTCATACCTTTGCTGGTCATCATGCATCTGCTCTCTGTTCGATGGCACCCATTGGAGTGTTGTGCACGTGTCTTTATTTGGTTGCATTGTATAGATGGGGATCAACATCATCGTGCACTAGGTTGCTGTGTTTTCCTGTGTCTTCTTGACTGGTTGTTGCTGCCTTTCGTCAGTTCTTTCTCTGTAGGGTCAGAGTCTAAATCCATTCATAGGTATGGGACTGATTCTTTTGGGCTGAGTCTTTTGGTCAGAGATATTCCATTAGAACTACTGCTTCTAAGCCATAGACCAAAGAAAATGGGGTGAATCTAGTGCTTACCTTGTATGCTATTCGGAATGCCCACAGTGCAGAGTAGTGCAGCTTCTCATCCCAGCCTGTTCTATTTTGATTCACTATTTTTATGAGGATCCGCTTCAGCACCTGATTTGTGGACTCCGCCTGACCATTTGCTTGTGGATAGTAAACCATTGATTTTTTGTGGAGGATCATGTGCTGTTGAGTCAGCTCTTCTAAATCACCTCATTGATGAAGTGTCCTCTCCTTGGTCACTGGTTAGATCTACTGGGCATACAAACCTCGTCATGATGTTTTCATACAGGAACTTAGCTATAGCTGCACTGAATTATCTTTGAGGGCTTTTACTTCCACCCATTTGGTGGAGTAGTTGTGCTTCCACCCATTTGGTGCAGTAGTTAGCACAAGGATGTATTTATTACCAGTCCTTCTTGATGAGGGTTTGAATGGTCCCACAAAATCCATTCCCCGCTTCTGAAAGGGTTTGAGTAGGAGGAGTGGCGGATGGGGCATTTGATCAGCAGCCCGCTGACACATATCACATTGTCGGGCATGATCCCATGCATCTTTAAGTACAATGGGTCACTATAAGCCTACATGCAAGACTTTTATGCCCGTTGTTTCTCTAGAGTAGTATCCTCCTAACACTCCTTGATGTGCTTTCATGAGGAGGGATGTCTGTTTGTGATATGGCACACATCTATGGACCACCTGGTCAATTCCTTGTTTGTACAATGCTCCTGCAATCTCAAGGTAGTGCCTGCTCTAGAGAGCTAGTTTCTTCCACTGATCTCTGCTCATGTCAGTGGCAATGTGTCTTTTGAACTGTAGCATGCCAAAATACCAGTTTCTTTGCATGGGTGCTGACTGAACAATAAACATGTTTGCATCCGAATATTGATCAACCACCCCTGTGGGCTACTCTCTTGCATCTATTCTCTTGAGGAAATATGCCATTGCATTTTGGTTTACAAGGGTGTGCACGATGGTGAATTGAAATTCTTGCAGAGTAGGAGCATCCACCTTGCTAGCTTCCCGGTCAGATTTAGTTTATTTACCAGATACAGTAGGGCTTGATGATCGACATAGAATACAAAATGATTTCCCAGTAGATAGTGATGATTGAATAAATTAGTCCCAAGGATTCCCTCTCACAGTGGTGTTGTAATTTTTCTTGACATTTGACAGCATCCAACTGGCATAGTAAATAGGTCTATACCACTCTTCCTCTATCTGCTACATCAGCACACTACCAACTGCTATGTCCGATGCATCCACGAAAACATGAAATATCTTATCCCATTGTAGGATGATCGGTGCACTAGCGAGAGCATTCTTTTCAGATCTTGGAAGGTGTCCTTGCGTCTTCTATCTAGAGGAATTCTACCCCCTTCTTTGTGAGGCTGTGCCACATCAACAAGGTACCTGAGAAATCTGTTGTGCCACATCAGCAAGGTACCTGAGAAATTTGTTGTGCCATTTTATTTGGCCCAGTAATATGTTAATCTCCTTCAGGTTTTGCAGTGCATCTTGACCTTTGCTGGATCTATAGCAATCCCGTCTTTGGATCTATAGCAATCCCGTCTTTGGACACTATGTGTCCCAGGAGTGTTTCGTCGCTCAAACATGCACTTCATTGGATTTAGCTTTAGCTTCGTCTGCCTACACACCTCTCCAGGCATAGGTGTAGCTGGTGAAGATGTTCTCCACATTGTCAAAGACATTGAAGTCATCCACAAACACACACATTAATTCAGTTAGGCAATCATAGAAAATTTATTGTACCATGTGTTGGAATGTTGCGGGTGCATTCTGGAGTTGAAGGTCATGACATTTGACACGAATGATGCCTACTCCATGATGAATGCGATCTTCTCTCCATGTCTTTAGGTGCCATTTTGATGTGGTTGTATCCATTGAATCCATCTAGGAAAGAATTCATTTCATGGCCATCCAGCATAGAGTCTGTAAATGGCAAAGGAAACAGGTCTGGTATTGTTGTTGCATTTAGCTTCCTATAATTAACAGAGACTCTAAGTTTGCCATTCTTTTTCGGCATGATCACAATGGGGCTAAGCCATGTTACCTTTTTTATTAGTTGGATGAATCCTATTGCCAATAGTTTGTTGATTGCCTCCTTGACTTGCTTGGTGTAGTTGGGATTCATCTTGTACTTTTGTTGTCTGATTGGCACTAAATCCTCCTTCAGGTTTATTTTTTGTTGGTAGAAGCTTGGGTCGATGTTGGGCATATCTATGTAGCTCCAAGAAAAGACATCTTTATATTGTATCAACAATTCTTGGAGTTTGTTATGCATTGCTTCTTCTTTTTGCACTATTTTTTACTGTTTGTGGTTTTTCCTCTATTCCTGGATTGAGCTCCATGAGCTCTTCTTCTTGTAATAGATGGATTGTTGCTGCTCCCTATCCTTGCAATGCATTACTTCTTTGGCTGATGGGTCTTCTTCTATGCTTCTTGAGGCTTCAGCTTCATTTTTTTGCTCTTTTCACATTGCTCCTATGTCAGGCTACTTCTTTTTATGAAGTTCTTGCTTCTCTTGTCTGCTCCACTGACACTTCTTCTGTGTTAGTTTGTTGTTGTAGCTTCTTCTGTTGGGCTAGATGTTTAGTACTTCACTTAAGTATTTGGACATAATTTTTTCTATGTCTAGCTAGAATAGAGATATGAGATGTGGATTTTCCCTCAAGATCCTTTCCTCCTCATCTTCTTCAATACCTTCTAGCATGTTTATCAACCCTTTTGCATACAAGTATGTGTCTCAATGCATCCAAATGCGGCTTCTGAGGAACCTGCATAAATTGACTCACCAACCCAACAGTATAGCTCAAATCTGGCCTGGTGATCGTCATGTAGATCAAGCTTCCTACTATGCGCCTATACATAGTAGGATCCTCCAAAATCTCTCCTGAATCTGCACTCAACTTGCCATTCTGATCCAATGGCACTGAGATAGGCTTACAGTCTGTCATACCATACTTGGACAACATGTCCAAGCCATACTGTCTCTGCAGTAATCCAATACCATGTGGTGACCTAATCACCTCAATGCCCAAGAAATATCTAAGCTCCCCCAGATCCTTCATCTCAAACTTCTATCTAAACAAGATCTTTACATCAAAGATCTCTGCATCATGGTCCCCCGTAATGATCAGGTCATCTACATAGATGACAACAAGCACAACCCCTCTATCACTGTGTCTCACATACAGCGAGAAATCTGCATTAGCTACATGAAAGCCAATAGTGACAAAATATTCAGAAATCTTGTCAGACCATGCTCTTGGTGCTTGTTTTAAGCCATATAAGGCTTTCTTCAACCTGCAAACATGCTCGGGGTGACTCACATCCTCATAACGAGGTGGTTGCAACATATACACCTCTTCCTGCTGCAAATCCCCATGCAAGAATGCATTCTTTACATCCATCTGATGTAAAGACCATTGCTTTGATGCAGCCACTACTATCACAACTCTCACTGTTGCCATCTTGGCAACTGGGCTGAAAGTTTCCTCACAATGCAATATGTCTACGTATATCCTTTGGCTACCAATCTAGCCTTGTACTTGCTTATGCTTCCATCACTATTATGTTTTACTTTGTACACCCACTTGCATCCAATGGCTTTCTTGCCTTCAGGCAATTGCACTAAATCCCAAGTCTTATTTCCATAGAGTGCATCCATCTCCTCATCCATAGCTTTCTCCCAACACACATTTCCAAAACATCCTCGTCAATGCATGTGGGCTCTACAACCTATACAACTTTTGCCATGTATGCATAGTGATGTGCCACATAACCATAAGGGGCTCAATCACTTTCTCTTTGCCTTTATGTGATGAACTAATCACATTTGCAGGACTGGTATTATGACGCAGCCTGCCACTCCATGGTCTATCAACTGAACCACTAGATGAGGACTCTCCTGGTCCACTCAAAGACTGTGATTGCTGACTTGCATTCTGTGCAACCACATCAGCCCCAACAACTTCTTTTCTAGCAGCATACCAACTGCTCATCTCATCAAAAACAACATCCCTGCTTACCCTCAACTCACGTGTAGCAGGGTTATAACACCTGTATCCCTTTTGCTCAAGGGAATACCTACTAATAAACACACATTTTTCAGCCTTTGGATCTAGCTTAGTTCTTAGCTCATCTGGCACATGCACATATGCAATGCATCTAAAGACTTTCAGATGAGACAAATCAGGTTTTCTGCCAGTAAACCTCTCCTCTAGAGTTACATCATGTATGGCTGTAGTAGTTGGAGTCCTCTTCATGATGTAAACTGCTGTAGAAACTGCCTCAGCCCAATGGCTATGCGGCATATTCTTCTCTCCCATCAATGCTCGTGCAATCTCAGCAATGTGCCTGTTTTTCCGCTCAGCAATTCCATTTTACTGCGGAGTGTATCTGCATGTAAACTATCTCCGAATACCATTCTTCTTCAAAAATTCAGAGAACTCATCGGAGAAGTACTCTCCCCCTCCATATCTGACCTTAGGCACTTTACATATTTCCCTGTTTGCTTTTCAACCATAACTCTGAAATTCTAAAAATGAGTGAACACCTCACCCTTCTCCTTCATGAAGTATATCCACACTTTCCTTGTGTGGTCATCAATAAATGTCACATAATACCTGCAGCCTCCCATAGACATGGTCTTCGTAGGACCCCATACATCTGAATGCACAACATCTAGTGCATTTTTGCTCACATTTCTGTCACGTGAAAATACATGCTTTGTTTGCTTTGCAAATTGGCATGCTTCACATATTTTCTGCATACCTTCAACTTTGAACTTTGGCAGCCCTGTCACAATTTCTTTAGTCTACATAGACTTCATTCTCTGCACGTTCACATGTCCAATTCTTTTATGCCAAATGTCTGTGTGTGCATCAATTCTTGAACCATTTGCAAACATCGCAGCACTCACTTCAGGCATATTTACATTCAATGTAAACATTCTGCCCACTCTGTTGCCTTTTTGCAACCAACCTGTGTTGAGATATCGAGCTCATCTAGTGAGGCGGTGGACACTGATGACCCGCTTGGGGGATAGGGCCCACACTTACACCACTGGCATGGTTGGTGAGATCATGGGTGATATGCGGCCAGTGGGATGACAGGCTGTGTGACAGCCATTCTAGTGACTGGCATAGTTATAGCGCCAGCTCATTTAGTTGGGTTCACACTATAGAGAACCCTCGTATGTATTGTTTGAGTACTTTTCATATTATGTGTACTCTTATCTTTGTATATGGTGTGTTAAGTGTTGAGAAGAAGAAGATTTCTAGCCTCTCACCTTGTGTATTCTCTATTAGGGTTTTGTGAGTGTGTGTGTGCTTGTTGCAAGAGCTCAAGCTCTCTTCCCCCTTGCATCTTTTCAACCTGCACTTGTCTTTAAAGTCTTCAACATAACAACCATCAAGATTAAATCAAACCTGCAAACCCTGCTCAATCATCTGGCCAACTAAAACCCGATTCTTTGTTATGTTCGAAACATGAAGTACATCTGCAAGGTACTTCACTTTGCCATCCTGCATAGACAATGGCACATCTCTAACATGGGCAATTGGATGAGCAGTGTCATCCCCTGTTTCCACAAAACCTGGTCTTTCAAGGTTTTTCATCTCCTTGAACCAGTCCCCATGACTTGTCATGTGGTTCGAAGCACCTGAATCAACATACCATACATCATCTTTATGTGCTGCTTCAACATTTTCAGACGTGGCATTAACGACATGCTGTATAACAAACAACCTTTCATTATCCTCATTGTTTCTGCTCAAGGATGCATAGTTGTTTGTGAAAATGCGCCCGAAACGCGTTTTCGGCCCGAAAATTTTCATCTAATAGGACAGCATAGTTGCCCTATATCTTTACTCTCGCAAAGAAATCTCCTCAATCAGAGATCATTTGCCAGTGCCTCCTGTAGAGCTCCCGACAATGGTGTAGTAGCCAACACAAATAGGAAAGAGTAGTTGAAGCTCTTACCCTCATACCGCTTCCTATGCTTCTCTTGCTTGCAACTCAGCCCTTAGCATGAACCAGGATTTGATACCATAAAAAGATGGAGGGGAGAAGAGAGCTTGAGCTCTTCCAAGCACACACACACTCACAAAACCCTAAAAGAGAACACACAAGGTGAGAGGCAGAAAATCTTCTTCTTCTTCTTCACACAACACTCAACACACTATATACAAAGATAAGAGTACACACATATGAAAAGGTACTCAACCAAATACATACTAGGGTTCTCTATAGTGTGAACCCAACTAAATGAGCTGGCGCTATAACTATGCCAGATGGCTGTCACACAGCCTGTCATCCCACTGGTGGCCACATATCACCCATGATCTCACCAACCATGCCAGTGGTGTAAGTGTGGGGCCTATCCCCCAGGCGGGTCATCAATGTCCACCGCCTCACTAGATGAGCTCGATATCTCAACAAAATCTTCTCAGCTTCTTCGCATTGGTCAGAACCAGAGCTTTTTGGATTACATCCACCTTGGCCAGGTCTACTGCAGAGTGCCTTCTTGAGATACAATGTGGTCAAGGAGCATACTACTTTTGGTCGGCAAAGGAACATTTAGCAAGATTCAGGCTTAGTCTAGAAATTGCTAGGTCAATGGCATTTTTACCTACGTCATTTGCTGGTTTAATGAGACTACTATGTGGGTAAGACACCGGAGCATTCGATTGTGCCATCTGACTTGCCCCAAAAATCTTCTCAGCTCCTTTGCACTGGTCAAAATCGGAGCTTTCTGGATTACATCCACCTTGGCCAGGTCTACTGCAATGCCTTCTTGAGATACAATGTGGCCAAGGAGCATACCGCTTTGGTCGGCAAAGGAACATTTAGCAAGATTCAGGCTCAGTCTAGAAACTCGGTATTTGGCCAAGCACAACTTCAGGTGCGTCAGATGTTGAGATGATTTCCCAAAGACACTAAAATTATCAATGAACATCCACATGAAGCTGGTCAAAAATTTGGCAAAAATCTCTTTAACCATCCGCTAGAATGTGGCAAGAGAATTCTTAAGCCCGAAGGTCATGACATTGGATGTAAAGGCTCCTTTGATATTTTGGTGCCTTTGGACTTAATTGTAGCCACTTAATCCATCCAAGAAAGAGTATTATTCATGGCTGACTTATAGCATCTAGGAGGGAATCCGTGAACGGCAAAGGGAAGGGATCTGAGATTGTGGTGGCCTATAATCCATACAAACCCTCAGCTTCTAATTTTTCTTGGAAACAATCACGATGGAGGACAAACATGTTGCTCGATCAATCGAATATATGAATCCTACGTGCAGCAATTTATCTAGTTCCTCCTTGACCCTTTTGGCATAGTTGGGATTCGTCTGGTACCTCTGTTGTTGTTGCCGGGCAGATAGAGACTGTATCTTCCCTCAGGTTGATCTGATGCTAATGTCATTGTTGGAACCAATGGACTTGGCCATTGCAAGGATGGTGGAAACAAGATGGGGAGAGTGAAAGGTGTAGGAGAGAATGAGATTTAGTACGAGAGAGAGAGAGAGAGAGAGAGAGAGAGAGAGAGAGAGAGAGAGAGAGAGAGAGAGAGAGAGAGAGAGAGAAAGAGAGGGGTGTAGTGAGTAGTAGAGAGATGTAGGTGTGGAGCAAGGTATAGGGGGTTACAACAATGAGGTTTATATAGAGAGGGAGAGAAGTTAAATTCCAAATATAGATTTCACTCTCTCTCTCTCTCTCACACACACACACACACACACACACACACACACACCCACTCTATACCTTTGCATGCTCAATTATTCCCCACTTTGTAGATTACATGTATAATACCTCCACATGCTCAATTATTGCCCACCACTTTTCCACTCTCTTTTAAATATTCCCTTCAATTTGAAAAAGTCCCACCCTCTCTCTCTTTCTCTTCTCCTCTCACTCTCCGATCTCTCCATCTCTCTCTCCACCTTCTCTTTAGATTCCTTTACATGCTCAATTATTCCCCGTTTTGTTCATTGCATGTACAATACCTTCACATGCACAATTATTCCCCACCATTTAAAAAAGACCCATCCTCTATAGTTTGAAAAAAACCCACCCTCTCTCTCTTTCTCTTTCCATCTCTCTCTCCATTCTCTTTAGATTCCTTGTCTTTGCATGCTTAATTATTCCCCACTTTGTCCGTTGCATGTATAATATTTTCACATGCAAAATTATATCTTTCCATTTGAAAAAGACCCACACCCTCTAATCCCTCTCACTCTCTTATCTTTACAATCTTGTACACCTGTCTCTTTCCGCTCTCTTTCAAATATTCCCCACAATTTGAAAAAGACCCACCCTCTCTCTCTTTCTCTCTCACACTCTCTCTCTCTCTCTCTCTCTCTCTCTCTCTCTCTCTCTCTCTCTCTCCCCTTTTCATACATGTGCATACCCAATAAAAAAGATTTCTAATATTTAGTACACACTTCATTTGAAAGAGAATATCTATTTTATTGCTCAATATTGGTGGCATGCTTGTGCCCTTGGAAAATATAAATCTAGCTAAGATGAGCATTGAAAAACCTTAACTTATATTCACTCTAGCTAAGTTTTCATAGCTATGCAAAAACCAATTTTTTCATGTTTTGTTTTAAGTTGATGGTGGCTATTGTCATGCATTTGATTGAATGCTCTTACTTGAATGTTAACTATAGTGTTATGCTTGTATACGCATGTTTAGGAAGTGTGTTTGTTTCCTTCCTTTTTGAAGGTTGCTTGGTGGGTTTCACTCAAGTTCCCTTCACTCAAAAAACTCGTTTGGAGAATGGTTTTCCTAACACATGGATGTATCGAGACAAAAATTCCCAAAACAATGTGGGCTATTCGAAAGACAGAGCTAGACAAGAATTGACTTACTTTGGGCATTTTGCCAAGAGAGAGTGTAAGATACATCAACCAGGGAGATGAAGACAAAAATGATGAAGTGCTTGCACCATGCTTCTGGGGTCATCAACAAAAATACCCTAGGTGTTTTGGTGGGGTTTGTTTGGTTCTATAACTTGGCTTCCACTCACTCTTGGGATGTTGATGAAGCCACGTGATTGGCACACCTAGTCCTAGGATGTGGCTAGTGGATGAAAGGACATGTCTACAAGCACATGAGGTGCAAATTCTCCCAGCAAATGGATTTGTGCTTCAAAGTGGAGGACCACCTCTGTAATCAGCTCAAGCAAATGCAAATGCATAGTAAACATTCTAAGTGCTTTTTGTCCAAAATACAAGGATGGAAAGATTGTTAAGTAAAGAGCATGATTAACCAAGGAATTTTATGAGAGTCTAGAGAAGGGAAGGATCATGGATGCACAGGTTATTCATGAGGACATATAGCATCTTTCAAGTTCCCTTATTTTGTTTGATGTTTTCTTGTCTATCCCCATGAGTGATGGGTGGTGTCATTTGTTGGATTAAATGCTATTATTTTTAACTAGAATGCAATTTTGTGTTGGCATATGCATGTTTGGAAAGTGTAGCTATTCTATTCTATCTGGAGGTTGTTTGGCAGGTTTCGCTCAACTTTTCCCTTTGTTTAGAAAAACTCGCTTGGAAAATGTTTTTCCCCGGACATGAAGGGGTTAAAACTTGACATATCTCTTGATCAACTCATGTCCTTGGTGCCCAATTACAAGGAAATTTTTCTAAGCAATCTGCTTGGGTCCAAGGAAGAACACAGTAGCTTGTCTGACTCCTCCTGACTCCTCCAACAAGTTAGAAGCAAACTGCAAGTCAATCAAACTAACAAAAGCCACAACGATAGAAAATGATGTACCCCAAATAATAGTAATGTTAAAGGGAAAGCAGATACATGGAGCAATACTGGATGGAGGTTTGAGAGTAAACATACTATCAGAAGCCATGGCAAAGGAACTCGACCTCACAAACTATGACCGTGCTCCTTTTTCTATGAAGATAGTAGACCAGTGTAGAGTCCAACCCCGGGGATTAGTCTAAGGTGAACACATTTGGATCGTGGGATATGATTTTCCTATCATTTTTCTTATTCTCTGCATGGAAAATGATGGAGCATACCCAATGCTAGTGGGAAGACCATGGCTCTGACAGGGCAAGATTGAACACGATTAGCACAGAGAACAAATCACAATCAAAAAAGGAAAAAAGAAGGTGAAAATCTCCACAAATCCAAAGAGGGAAGTCAACCCAGCTATTTTAGAGGTATGTGAGGTCTACTTTGCATTGTGGACTATTTTATGAAACTGGGACAGAGATATGTGTACATGGGTACACAGATGCTAATTGGGTACACAGATGTGTACATGGGTACACAGATGTGTACATGGGTACACAGATACTGATTGGGCTAGTAGTATCTCAGATAGAAAATCTACTAGTGGCTTCATGTTTTCTTTGGGGAGTGCTGTTGTGACTTGGAGCAGCAAGAAGCAGCTTACGGTTGCTCTATCCAGTACAGAGGTCGAGTACAGAGGTGCTGCTATGGCAGCATGTGAGGTAGCTTGGTTGAGAAAGCTACTTGCAGATTTGGGTCTATCAGTGGATAGACAAGTTGTCATTTTCTGTGACAACATTAGCAGTATACAGTTGGCTAGGAACCTAGTTTTTCATGCTCGCACGAAGCATATAGAGGTCCACTACCATTTAGTCAGAGAGAAGGTTTTGGCAGGAGACGTTGACCTTGTTTATGTCAGCACACAGGATCAAGTGGCTGACATCTTCACCAAAGCATTGGGTACAGAGAAGCTCCGCAGATTCAGGGCTTCGCTTGGTGTACATGAGATGGAGTTGAGCTCGAGGGGCAGTGTTGAGATATCGAGCTCATCTAGTGAGGCGGTGGACATTGATGACCCGCCTAGGGGATAGGCCCCACACTTACACCACTGGCATGGTGTAAGTGAGATCATGGGTGATATGCGGCCAGTGGGATGACAGGCTATGTGACAACCATTCTAGAGACTGGCATAGTTATAGCGCTAGCTCATTTAGTTGGGTTCACACTACAGAGAACCCTAGTATGTATTTGGTTGAGTACCTTTTCATATGTGTGTACTCTTATCTTTGTATATGGTGTGTTGAGTGTTGTGTGAAGAAGAAGAAGATTTTCTGCCGCTCACCTTGTGTGTTCTCTTTTAGGGTTTTATGAGTGTGTGTGTGCTTGCAAGAGCTCAAGCTCTCTTCTCCCTTGCATCTTTTTAGATTTTTGGGGCAAGTCAGACGGCACAGTCGAATGCTCTGGTATCTTGCCCACGTAGCAGTCTCATTAAACTAGCAAATGACCTAGGTAAAAAGACCATGGACCTCAGCAGTTGCAACAAGCCAACAACAATTGGATGGAGGAATGCAACATTGCATTCCGATGCCTCAAGCTGATGCTATTCGAAGCACCGATAGTTTGAGCCCCTAATTGGGAATTGTCGTTTCACGTCTTTGTGGATGCCCCAGAGATGTGGCAATAGGAAGTGTCTTGATGATGTAGGAGGCAAACAAAAAGTGGTTTCAGCGCCCGTTTACTATGCCAACGGGCAAGTATCAGCAGATGCCGAGTGAAATTAATCCACCACACATAGGGAAGCACTTGGCATGATGTGGATCATTTTGCTTTTCTTTATCTTGTGGATAAGTGGAGCTTGGCATAAGCAAGATGAATGCTGATCCTATAGGAATTCGAGTTCAACATAGTGCACACCCTAGGCGCAAACCATACAGTGGTGGCATATTACCTGTCCCAACTGGAATCTAGTGAAGCCCTGATCGGAGTAGCGGATGATCTACCCGATGTGGAGTTGTTCATAGCAGAAGCAGTCATCCCAATTCCCTAGACATGGTATGATGAAATGTTGGTGCGTTTGTCCATAGCCTTGATGGAGGATAGCCTTTTTCGTGATCAGAAGAAGCAGATAGCTGTCCGAAGATGGTCTTTCCATGTCATAGCCGGCTAGCTGTATAAAACAAGCATTGATCAGATCCTTCAGAGGTGCATTCCACCTCATGGACAAGAATCCGTCCTCAAAGAAGCCCATCAAGGAATCAGCGGGAGGTCACTTCACAGCAGGAGAAGTAATAGGAAGAAATATTCTCTAAGCCGGTCTCTGGTGGCCGTCGGTAATCGACAATGCCTACAAGTGGGCCAAATAGTGTGATGTTTGCTAGTGTCTTAGACAACCGACTGATAGAGAACGAATGCCACATAATCTGGTCCTTCCCCTAGAATCATTCTAGAAATAGGGCCTCGACTTCATGGGACCGTTCAAGCCACGAGCTTGCTTCACCACCAGTAATAAGTGGTGGCAACCGACTATAGCACCAAGTGGGTGGACGCCTGAGCTCTCCGAGATAATTCGATCGTCAACCACCAAATTCCTCTATGAGATGATCTTCAACCATTTCGGTTTCTCGATCAAGCTAATCAGTGAGATGACTAGGGCAAACACTTCGTCAATGATGTAATCCGACAGCAGCTGGTCACATAGCATCTCATCATTCATAAAAGATCCACAGTGTACTATCCACAGGCTAACGCTTAGGCAGAGTCCACCAAAAAAATACTCTTGCGGGATCCTGATGAAATTGGTTAATGAAAATCGGAGTGATTGGGATGAAAAGATGTACTCAGTGTTATGGGCATTCCGAACATCCTACAAGGTCTCCACAAGAATGACTCTGTTCAAACTAGTATATGGCACAAATGCAGTTATGCCAATGAAGTTGCTAGTGTCGAGCCTTCGGATCGCCATAGCCGAGAAGTTAAGCCCCAAAGAATCCCTGTAGCATCATCTAGATCAGCTCCTTGAGCTAGATGAAGACCGATGCAAGAGCTTCTTTGTCATCACTATAGTGATCTAGAAGCAGAGGAAGAAACAGGTTGACCGCCACTCCAAGTTTCGACTATTCAAGAAAGAAGATCCGGTGGGTCCACATCCGGGGAAGCTGAAGCGCAAGTGGATTGGACCCTTGTTTGCCTCACTAAAGTCACTCGGCCAAGCATGATTACATGGTGAGACACTTCGGCCGTGTGAGCGGTGAGCACAAGCTAGGCAATCACAAGAACCTCACCACCATTCTATGTTACAAAATGTTCTTGGAAACTATCGAGCTGTAGAAAAAGACACATCATATCCTAGCAAGAAGCCATGGGTTGGATCTGCAAGGCTGAGAAGGGAGAAGACATCAGTTGGGTAGCCCTCTCCCTCGCCAAACTACAAAAAGAAGCCATGGATATGAATGAATGAGATGTGATGTCATGTGAATTGGGATGTGAGTGAATGAATGAATGAATGAATGCGATGGATATGAATGAGTGAGATGTGATGTCATGTGAATCGGGATGTGAGTGAATGAGATGTGATGTAAATTGGGATAGATGTGAATGGATGATATGTGATGTGAATGAATATGATGTGATGAGATGTGGATATGAGTAGATGCGAGTGGATGAGATTTGATGAGGATAAATGAGGAAAGATGTGATGAGATGGAAAATGATGTGATGAGAATAGGAATACATATGAAATAAATGAGGATTGATTCGATCTCGATAGATTTCCTGAATTTTCTTTTTACAATCCGTGTGAATATAAAACGATAGAAATTTCTCTTAGAGTATTTGATTATTCATTTATCAAATACTCATAGAATTTAAACATAGAATTTAAGAGAATTCTAATTTTGATATAAAAATTCTTTATGCATCTATCTATGCATAAAAATCAACTTCAATGGGATTAACACTTTTATAAAAAAAAATCCTTTTATGCATCTATTTATGCATAAAATCAAATTTAATAAGAATAACATTTTTAAAATAAAAAGAATTTCTTTCTGCATCTATTTATGCATAAAAATTAATTTTTATAAGAATAACGCTTTTATAATAAAAAAAATTCCTTTATGCATCTTTCTATGCATAAAAATCAAATTTAATAAGAATAACACTTTTGTAATAAAAGAAATTCCTTTATGCATCTTTCTATGCATAAAAATTAAATTTAATAAGAATAACACTTTTATAATAAAACAATTTCCTGTATGCATCTTTCTATGCATAGAAATCAAATTTAATAAGAATAACACTTTTATAATAAAAATTTTTCCTTTTTGCATCTTTCTATGCATAGAAATCAAATTTAATAAGAATAACACTTTTATAATAAAAAAATTTCCTTTATGCATCTTTCTATGCATAGAAATCAAATTTAACAAGAATAATACTTTTATAATAAAAAAAATTCCATTATGCATCTTTCTATGCATAGAAATCAAATTTAATAAGAATAACACTTTTATAAAAAAAACATTTCCTTTATGCATCTTTCTATGCATAGAAATCAAATTTAATAAGAATAACACTTTTATAATAAAAAAATTCCTTTATGCATCTTTCTATGCATAGACATCAAATTTAATAAGAATAACACTTTTATAATAAAAAAAATTCCATTATGCAGCTTTCTATGCATAGAAATTATTTTTAATAAGAATAACACTTTTACAATAAAAAAATTCCTTTATGCATCTTTCTATGCATAGACATCAAATTTAATAAGAATAACACTTTTATAATAATAAAAATTCCATTATGCAGCTTTCTATGCATAGAAATCAAATTTAATAATTAATATTAGTGATATCCATGCATATTCATAGGTGAATATGTACATGGAGTAATTAGAATATTTCTTTAAGATGCAAAAAATGGTGGGAATTACTCTTTTGGAATAACATAAAAACAACTTTCTTTTTCACAAAATTTCTGAAAATTTTACCATAACCTCCTTTGTATGGCTGACCATTTCTCATTTTTATCTTTCTTCACTTAACTTAATTAACCCAATTTAGAATTATAGAACTCTAATCTACACAATTTTTTAAATTCAAGAGAGTAAATAATAAGAAGAGTTTAATTAATCACTTAGTTAATCTTTCTAGGATTAAGAAAGGTTGGAATGTAAAGAAGAGAAGGGGGTGGCCTTTTCATCAAAGGCATATAGAAATCCCGTGACTTCTTTCACTATCTTTGGTTCAGGCCAATCTATGACTGCTTGGACTTTTGCGAAATCTGGAGAAATTCTGTCTTTGGATACCAGAAAGCCCAAGTATTCAACAGGGTTGGCAGAGAAAGTGCATTTGCTCTTTTTTGCAAAGAGTTGGTGCTTCCTTAGAATCTCAAGAACTTTACAGACGTGAGCTTCATTGTTAGCTGCATTCTTTGAGTAAATCAGAATATCATCAAAGAAAACAAGAACAAAATCATCCAAGTATTCTCTGAGAATGTCTTGCATTAGGCGATTGAATGTAGCTGGGGCATTTGTCAATCCAAACGGCATGATAATAAATTCATAGTGCACATAGCGAGTATTGATGGTGGCTATCTTCGGGATATCTTGATCATTAATCCTGATCTGGTAATACCCTAATTTGAGATCTATCTGTGAAGATCTGGGCTTCATTTAGCCTGTCCAGAAGCTCATCAATTCTGGGGATAGGATACTTATTCTTAAATGGCTTACCCTAATACTCAGCTGGAGCATGGATGATAGAGAATTGACGATTTGGCCCTTGGTTTTCAATCGCGGCATAAATCTGATCTCTTTCCTCTTCCACTACTTCTGCTATCGTAAGCTCTGGCTGCTCTGTAGATTGGGGCGGAACTGTTTCTCTTTGGTTACCCCAGTTCTGGGAGGGAGTTTTGAGATTACTCTGAATAGAGGTAGATGGTTGAGCTGGAGTCCTGCTGGGATTGCCCTGATTTTGGCGAGACGGACCGTGATGGGGCTGGTCTCTACACTCTGGGTCCTTGACTTCCCTGTCCTCTTGACACGGCAGGAGTAGGGCAGTCTTTAAGCTGGACCAAAACTCTGACACCCAAAACACTTATTCTCACTTTTAAGTTCATCACTCTGAATCCTTGAAAGAGGTGGGGCTCCTGAGAAAGTGTTTTGAGGGAAGGGTCTTCCTTCACTTCTGAATTTCCCAGCATCTTGATTCTGATTAGGGCCTTGCTACCTCTGATTAGGGCCTTACTGCCTCTGATTAGGGCCTTGCTGCCTCTTTGGGGGTGGAATGTTTGAAGCACTTCCCAGGGTTTGGAACCTTTTAAAGTTTGAGGGTGCAGGCTTAGGTGCGGGACCTTAACAACAAATGCTTTGGCAAAGTCCTTTGCCATTCTGACAGCTTCTGCCATTGAGACTAGTTTAGCATTTTTCACTAAAGTGTCCAATGGCTCGTTCATCCCTCGAATGAATCTGGCCATCAGCTGCTCTTCATCCAAAAGTGGAGAATATTTGAGGAGAAGGGCAAATGCCTGATGGTATTCTTCATTCGTCCGGTTATCCTGCTTCAGTTCCAAGAACTCATTCATTTTGGTTTCCAAGAAGCCCGGAGGACAGAACCTTTTCCTGAGGTAAGCTTTAAGATCTGACCAGGTTTGGGTATTTCAGTCGAGACGGTTTGTCTCACAATGGTTCCTCCATGCGACCCTAGCCGTTTCCACAATTTTCAATCTGGCGAGAGCCATCTTGCTCTTCTCGTTATAACCGGTTACATCAAAATACTCTTCCATTGCTTCGATCCATTTTTCCACACTACTTCTCCTAACTGTTACCCTTCACCCTTGAAGGGACCAGGTTGGGATCGGTGTAGGGCTTTATGAAGGTCTGAATCTAACTCTTCATCATCGATAAGAGGATCTGGCTGCCTACCACGGGCCACGTGCCTCATGATTCTAACAAAACGATATTTTTATTAACTTAACTTTGTCATCAGATTTATGACTATTTAATTTTTGAGATTTATTTCTTAAACAAATGCAAAGGCAACAATGAATACTATGCAATGGGAGCTCAAACTCAAAGAGTATGGAAGAAACAAAGGTGTTTCCCCAGCAGTGGTGCCAAAAATGTTATGCTCAACCACACCTCCAAGAGGAAACTCTACACATTCACCTAATGGATGAGCAATGGAACACAACCATCATGGGGTACTTACCAATGCTTCGAGCTCGTGTCTCTTGAAGCCTCCAAGCTCTCATGTATGCTCCAAACTCTAAGGTCCACCTCCACATTGTCACCGTGGAGTTGCTCACACCGTCACATAGGCCAATCACACTCTCTCTCACTATAACTATGCCATACTCTAGTAATCTGAATGTGGGTGTCACATAGCCTATCACTAGCGTCACATAGTGCACATCAACTATAGTGGCAATGACATTTGTTAGTCCAAAGGCTCAATAACTCAACACTTCCTTAGGTAAGCAAAAATGGTCTTTCCATTTAGAGTAAGCATACAAGTCATCTATGAAGACTTCTAACCACTTTTGCAAGTAGTCCTTGAATGTAGTGCACATCAACTATCGTGGCAATGACATTTGTTAGTCCAAAGGGCATGATCCTTTAGGCGACCCTTTAGGTAAATATTCCACCCACTGTAGTAAATGTGACCTTTTGCTAACCTTCTAGGGTAATAGACGTTTGATTTATTCTCAAAAACCATCCAAGAGGTGTCTATGTCCACTAAGACTGTCTCTATGTAGGGTAGAGGAAAACGATCTTTGTATGTTACAACATTCACATTCTTTAAGTCCACACATATCCACAATTCTCAATCTTGCACAATGATGCTAGGAGAAGCCCAATCAGTATGCTCGATGAATGAACCTTGCAGAAGTGAGTTTATGAATTTCCTCCCTTTTATAGTTGCTACTAAGAACTTTAGGTTCATTCGTGTAAGATTCCTCCCCAGCCTCTCAAGATGTTCAACATCTTCCCCTGTAATCAAATCCCTCTTCAGAAATATAAAAGATCTTGTTTCTACCAGTTTTGGCCTAGAGAGAGAAAATCTTCTAGAGAGTGGTAATTCAGTTTTTAAATATTTTTGGATAGAAAAATATCTCATCTTATTAAAATAAGTTTCCCTGAAAGAGAAGTTCAAAAAGATTTTCAGAAGGTGCATTAGAAATTAAGTATAATCTGTTCAAGAGGCTTTATCCTAGGGGTCAAGATTTTTTCAAAATTTTAAATTAAGGTTCCTATGGACCAATAAGATTCATCCAAATGTAGGAGAATAAAAGGAAAATCCCCCAAAAATGAGTAAATACTCACATAAGATGAGTGAAGAGTTGACTAAGGACAAGGTTAATAGTTAAAAAAGAGAGATATTTAGAAGTAATGATGCATTTTTGACACCTCAGTATGGGGGAATTCCCCTCATGAAGGAGGCACCTATTTCACATGTGTGGGAGAGTTTTAAAATCCCAAATAATGAGATATTTTTATCTCTCCTCTCTCCTGTTGCAACTAGATCCAAAAAGTGGACTAAACTGACCCAAAAATGGTCAAAAACCAAACTAATTTGGAAAATTCTAGAATCAGTTGGCTTGGTTAGAAGCTCACTTTTTCCTATAAATAGAAGCCTTCCCCTTTGTTGAAACTCAATAGTGTTTTGCGCTGTTACCCTGCTTCTCCCAAGTGCCAAAAACTGTGAATTTTACTCACATAATTCATTAGTTTTTGACCTTCCCTCTTCTAAAAGATTGGTGGCCACTCTTGTTTCAAACAAGAGTAGAACCCTCAAACCATCAAGCCAAAGGAAAGCTCTCAAATTATCCATGTAAGTTGGAGATTCTTCTCTTTTCTATTTCTTTTATGGTTTTTAATGATTTTTGTCTTCTCTAAAATGAAATGATGTTCTGCCTCATTGAAAAAAAGGCATTCCCCTCTCTTCTTTAGCAAATCCAACCATTCTTTATCCTAGATGATTGATTATTGGATAAAATCAAGTTTTTCATAATGTTTCTCTTAAATAAGTAGAAAATGTTTACATTAGAATGATTTAAATACTCTTAGTGAACTTCTAATTAATTTTAGAGAGTTAAAAATTTGAAAAATGGTCAGCCATACAAAGGAGGTTATGGCAAAATTTTTTAAAAATTTATGAAATAAATTTCATCTTTTATTAATCAAAAAGAGTAATCCCCATCGTTAGAGTATTCTAAAAGTGTCATTTTCATTCATGCATAGAAAGATGCATATTGATTAATTTTTATAAAAGAATGATTTTCAATAGAATTAAATTCTATGTATAGAAAGATACATATTGATAATTTTTTTATGAAAGTGTTACTTTCTTGATTATGGATTTTTATGCATAAAAGTATGCATAAAAGAATATTTTTTATTATAAAAGTGTTACTTTTATTATTATTGATTTCTATGCATAAAAGTATGCATAAAAGAAAATTTTTTTTATTATAAAAGTGTTACTTTTATCATTATTGATTTCTATGCATAAACATATGCATAAAAGATATTTTTTTAATATTAAAAGTGTGATTTTCATCATAAATGATTTTTATGCATAAAAGATATTTTCTTATATTAAAAGTGTGATTTTCATCATAAATGATTTTTATGCATAAAAGATATATTTTTATATTAAACGTGTGATTTTCATCATAAATGATTTTTATGCATAAACATATGCATAAAAGATATTTTTTTATATTAAAAGTGTGATTTTTATCATAAATGATTTTTATGCATAAACATATGCATAAAAGATATATTTTTATATTAAACGTGTGATTTTTATCATAAATATTTTTTATGCATAAACATATGCATAAAAGATATTTTTTTATATTAAAAGTGTGATTTTCATCATAAATGATTTTTATGCATAAAAGATATTTTTATATATTAAAAGTGTGATTTTTATCATAAATGATTTTCATGCATAAACATATGCATGAAATATATATTTTTTATATGAAAAGTATGATTTTCATCATAAATGATTTTTATGCATAAACATATGCATAAAAGATATTTTTTATATTAAAAGTGTGATTTTTATCATAAATGATTTTTATGCATAAAAGATATTTTTTATATTAAAAGTGTGATTTTCATCATAAATAATTTTTATGCATAAATTGGTGCATAAAAAATATTTTTTTAAACATTAAAAGTGTGATTTTCATCATAAATGATTTTTATGCATAAACATATGCATAAAAGATATTTTTCATATTAAAAGTGTGATTTTCATCATAAATGCTTTTTATGCATAAACATATGCATAAAAGATATTTTTTTATATTAAAAGTGTGTCATAAATGATTTGTATGCATAAACATATGCATAAAAGATATTTTTTTAATATTAAAAGTGTGATTTTTATCATAAATGATTTTTATGCATAAACATATGCATAAAAGATATTTTTTTATACTGAAAGTGTGATTTTCATCATAAATGATTTTTATGCATAAACATATCCATAAAAGATATTTTTTTATATTAAAAGTGTGATTTTCATCATAAATGATTTTTATGCATAAACATATGCATAAAAGATATTTTTGTATATTAAAAGTGTGATTTTCATCATAAATGATTTTTATGCATAAACATATGCATAAAAGATATGTTTTCATCATAAATGATTTTTATGCATAAATGGGTGCACAAAAGATATTTTTTTAATATTAAAAGTGTGATTTTCATCATAAATGATTTTTATCCATAAATGGGTGCATAAAAGATATTTTTTATATTAAAAGTGTGATTTTCATCATAAATGATTTTTATACATAAAAGATATTTGTTTTATATTAAAAGTGTGATTTTCATCATAAATGATTTTTATGCATAAACATATGCATAAAAGATAAATTTTTATATTAAAAGTGTGATTTTCATCATAAATGATTTGTATGCATAAACATATGCATAAAAGAAATTCTGTTATATTAAAAGAGTGATTTTCATCATAAATTATTTGTATGCATAAATATATGCATAAAAGAAATTTTTTATATTAAAAGAGTGATTTTCATCATAAATGATTTGTATGCATAAACATATGCATAAAAGAAATTCTTTCATGATAAAAGAGTGATTTTCATCATAAATGATTTTTATGATGATAAAAGTGTGACTTTCATTAGAATTAGATTTTATGCAAAAATAGATGCATATAGAATGATTATATTTAAATAAGGGTTCTCTTAATCCTCTGTTTAATTTTCGCAAAAATTGGAAAAATAAATAAGTAGATAATCTGTGAGAAGAAATGCTACCGTTTCATATTCACTAAGATGGTAATGAGAAAATTCAATTAAACTATCAAAGTCGGAGATCAAGATAAATGATTATTTTATTCCTCATCATAAGAAATTCATGTTTTAGAAATCTGTAAGCAAATATTCGTCGAGCAAAATTTAGAAAAAGAGAAATTGAAATGGTACCTTTCGAGAAAGATAGTTTAGGAAGAACCTTTCCAGACCCAAACTCTGATTCAGACTATTGACCAAGACCTAATTCCTTTGTCAATTTCAATCAATGACGATGTGCCCAGTTCAGGAAAAATGTACTCAAATCTCCCACCGAATCTGAAACTAAGTTAAGACTTTTGATTTTGATTTGAGGATCAAGTTAACAGAATTCAAGGAATTTTGTTTGGAATTCAGACCTGGATCTAGAAGTATTGGGATACGGATTTAAGATTATTCATGGTTTCCAAACAAAATTAAAACTGAAAACTTGCATAGAAACCCTATTTTCTTGAAGGACTGTCTTACGCCAGAATGCTGGAGGGAGCATTTGGCATATATGTTTATCTAAGGGAAGTTCAGTTGCAACAGCTGGTGGGGAGTGTTCGAGGGACAGCTCACGCGGCAAAAACCTGGTATGGTGAAAAATGGTGTGCTTCCGGTACGATGGGCGAGGGCCGACGAAGTGGTCCCTGAGTAAAGTACCAGGACACCTAAGGAGGATCCTGGAGGGTTCTGACCAGGCGATGCATGGGCTCGCGGTGCTTAGGACACCCATACGTATGTCGAGGAAGATATATATATATGTATGTTGACGAAATGATTATTGTAATCTGTTTACTGGATCTCGTTGGCTGACCAGCTGGTCCCAACAATGGAGAGTCCAGATTGGTACTGTTTTTGTGAAATAAGGGATTGAATGAAAATTTTGAATTATGAAATCTGTGATCATATCTGTTTTGTCAATGGATTATTTTTATATTAAAGTTTTAAGTTTTTAAGAGGAGTGTGTGCGGATCTGTTTTCTAAAGCTAAAGTTAAGAAAGGCATTTCAATTATGGGTGGGTGAGTACTTATTTGGATCTATCGATTCCAGTGGCAGGGTGGTGGCTAACCCATGGGCCAGATGGGGTTAGGCTCGAATCAGTAGAGTTTTAATAATCAAACTGAGAAATCTTAGGATTACGCTAGGATTCGAGTAGCTAGTTAATGCCCTGATAAATTTCTCAATTGAGTGGATCAACGGCTGTGCCTGATCTTGATTAGAAAAAAAGCGTTGAAATTACTCAAATGATCAAATTATATCAGCGATAATTTCCTTCTATCTAGTTTATTCAGGTGAAGGATAGTTTAGAATTGATCTCGTTAGAAAAATTCGTTAAGAAAAATTTAAAAAGGTGGAATCGTCCCCACTTTTCGGGCATGGAAAATTTTCCCGGTATCGGTCTTTGGAGTGACCACCAGCCTAGTCTCGTGCCCGGACATTCGTGGGCAAGGCCCTGAGTGAGAAACCCAGCCCCGCGCATGAGGGGGCTGCTTTCGCTCTGTCAGCTACCGGGAGTCCGGTGCGCGGAGGGGGCAGAGGGATCTCATAGTTGGTATCAGAGCAGAAATTGCCTAAATTCTTAATAGAAATATGGGAATAGAAATCTGGAAAAGAAATGTTTTTCAGTTGTTAATACTATGTGAATGAACTTCAAAAATTGAAAACTTATAAATTGAATTGGAAATTTATAGATGGACACCCCGAACCTATCTGGAATTCCTGGACTCTCTCAGAGTCAGGATATGATAGCTTTTGCGTTTGATCACCTGATCAACTCTGCTACGACCTGAATGAGTAGAGTGAGACTCGCTCGCCATTTTGAGAGTCTTTACTTTCCTGATCCTCTTGAGCGATGTCGGTATATGTGGTTCTGTGGAGGACAGTGTATTAATATCAGTTGCAGTCAGCGTCAGAGGCTCAGGCAAAATATTTCCTTGGCCATGATTCTGATAAGACTAGGGCTTGTTCAGCATGTTCTACTCTATGATCATTCACCTAGGAACTTCAGAACTTCATGCCGATTTTTTAGACTTCTTAGCCGCTTTATCCCGAGAAATAAAATTAGAGCACCTCTTTGTGTAATGAATCGTGTGTACCATGGTATATCTTCTTCACAGTTTTGCTTCTTTATACGATTATGACTGAGGTGGTGATTCTGCAGCCGAGTTGCTCTATGTACATATTGTAACTTTTATATAAATATAGAAATGTTTTCTCAAGAAAAAAAGAAAAAAATTCCTTGTTGTAAGTGATTGTTTACGGACGATCTGATAAAGAAAAATCTGTTATCGGACATATGTCATAGATCTCCAATAAGATCATCGTCTTGTTTAAGAAATTGTTTTTCGAATCTCTTAAGTCTTAGGATCTCGTGGATGATATCAAAATAAAAATTTAATAATATATAAATTTTTGGCAGAATCATGAGACAAGAAAACTGTGGCCGTCAGCCAAACCCTCTCTCTGAAGATGACAAACTTGACCCTGATGTTCGCAAGGCTCAGCCAGGAGCCTGCAAAAGGAGAAGGGGAGAACCTGGGTGAGGCTGTGGAGAAATGGGTGGAAGCCATGGAAGAATATTTTGACATCACAGGCTACAATGAGTGGAGCAAAATGGCTGATGCTCGGCTGAAAATAGTGGAAACAGCTAGGGTAGCATGGAGGAACCACTGTGACACCAACCGTCTGGATAGAAATACTCAGTCTTGGAACGACCTAAAAACCTATTTGAGAAAGAGATTTTGTCCCCCTGGATTTTTGGAAATCAAAATGAACAAATTCTTAGAGCTAAAGCAGGAGAGCAAAACCATCGAGGAATATCACCAAGCCTTTGCTCTTCTACTCAAATATTCACCACCTCTAGATGAAGAACAACTCATGGCCAGGTTCATTCGGGGAATGAACGAACCCTTGGACACACTGGTCAAAAATGCCAAGCCAGTGTCCATGGCTGAAGCAGTAAGAATGGCAAAGGATTTTGCCAAAGCCTTTGTAGTAAAGGTCTCGCCAAAGCCTGCACCCTCTAACTTTAAAAGATTCCAAGCCCAGGGAAGTACTTCAAACTTTCCACCCCCGAAGAGGCAGCAAGGTCCGAATCAGAATCAGGATACAGGAAGATTCCAAAGTGAAGGAAGACCCTTCCCCCATAATACTTTCTCAAGACCCCCACCTCTTTCAAGAAATCAGAGGGATGAACTCAGAAGTGAAAACCGATGTTTTGGATGCCAAGGTTTTGGTCACCAACTGAAAGACTGTCCGACTCCTGCCATGTCAAGGGGACAGGGGAAAGTCAAGGACCCCGAATTTAGAGACCAACCCCTTCATACCATTCTAATCAAGGTTCGTCTCGCCCAAGCTAGGGAAACCCCAGAAGAACTCCAGCTCAGCCATCTGCCTCCGTCCAGAGTAACCTCAGAACTCCTTTCCAGAACTGGGACAACCAAAGAGAAAGAGTTCCACCTCAGACTGCGCAGCAGTCAGAGCAGTCACAATTTCAGATGTAGTAGAAGAGGAAAGAGGGCAGATCTTTGCTGCAATTGAAAACCAAGGGCCTAACCGTCAGTTCTGAGTCATCCATACTCTAGCAGAATATCAGGGTAAGCCTTTTAAGCTTTTGATTGATTCAGGCAATTCTCATTCATTCATTTCCCCTGGATGCTTGCCTAAGCTAGTCTTAGAATAGAAATCAGGGAAACCTATGCAAGTTGAATTGGCTAGGGGGAAGATTCTTTTCACTCACCACCATGAGACAGATCTTATCCAGTTCAATCTAGATGGTAATGTAACCGAATGTCAGTTCAAAGTCTTACCTCTGGGAGTTTTTGACGGGATCCTTGGAATGGATTGGCTTCTCAAAAATCAAGTTGACATACACTGTCACAATGGAACCATTTCCTTCCATGACCTTCATGGGAACAAAGTTCAAGGAATTGGAGTTTCCGGATCCCCAGACCTTCAGTTTAGTAAAAGCTTCTAGGTTGCTGAAAGGACTTAGAAAGAAGCAGCAAATTTATGTTGTCAAAATGAACCCAGTAGACTCAAAGCTTAAGACTAAAGAGCCAGAATTGTTAAGTGAATTTGATGATCTATTCCTAGCAGAGCTAACTGAAATCCCTCCAATTCGGGAAGTAGATCATGTGATGGAATTGACCCCCGCCGGAGCTCAGCCAGTAGCCCTACGCACGTATAAAATGCCAGTTCCTGAAGCCATCGAACTCAAGGAACAGCTTAGACAATTGTTAGAACAAGGGTTTGTAAGATCCAGTATTTCACCTTGGGGTGCGCCAGTTCTCTTTCAGAAAAAGAAAGATGGAACGCTTAGACTCTGTGTGGACTATAGAGGTCTAAATCAGCTGGCAGTTAAGAATAAGTATCCTATCCCAAGAATTGATGAGCTTCTGGACAGGCTAAATGGAGCCTAGATCTTCACAAAGATAGATCTCAAATCCGGGTATTACTAGATCAAGATTAATGATCAAGATATACCGAAAACAGCATCAATACTCGCTACGGGCATTATGAATTTACTGTCATGCCGTTCGGATTAACTAATGCCCCAGCAACATTCAATCGCCTAATGTAGGACATCCTCAGAGAATACTTGGATGATTTTGTTCTAGTTTTCTTTGATGATATTCTGATTTACTCAAAGAATGTAGCTGACCATGAGACTCATGTCCAAAAAATTCTTGAGATTCTAAGGAAGCACCAACTCTTTGCCAAAAAGAGCAAATACACTTTCTCTGCCGACCACGTTGAATACTTGGGCTTTCTGGTATCCAAAGATGGAATTTCTCTAGATATTCTGCAAAGGTCCAAGCAGTCTCATAGATTGGCCTGAACCAAAGACAGTGAAAGAAGTCAAAGGATTCTTGGGATTGACTGGTTGGTATAGAATTTTTATACCAAAGTATGCTCTCATAGCTTCCCCCCTGACTAACCTTCTCAAAAAGAATACCCCATTTCAGTGGTCTGCCAGGTGCCAGAGTGCTTTTGATAAGCTGAAGACCGCCTTGGTAACCAGTCCCGTTCTGAAGCTGCCAGATTTCTCTCTACCCTTTGAGGTAGTAACTGATGCAAGTGGTTTCGCCCTGGGAGGTGCACTCATGCAGGAAGGTCATGCAATGGCCTATGAATCCCGAAAGCTCAGAACGCATGAGAGGAATTATGCTGTCCACGACCTGGAATTACTTTCAGTAGTCTATGCCTTAAAGTTGTGGAGACATTATCTACTAGGAAAAAGATTCACTTTGATGACAGACCATTAGAGTTTTAAGTGGATCTTCACTCAGAAGGACCTCAATATGCACCAAAGAAGGTGGATGCAGACCCTATAGGAATTTGATTTTGAAATCAAGTACTGCCTAGGCAAAGAAAATGTGGTAGCAAATGCCCTCAGCAGAAAAGCCTCCTTGCTTGCAATTACGGTAGTATCAAATCCTTTGATTATTGAAGCAAGAGAGAAGATCATGCAGGATAGATTCTTTGGCCCTATTGCTTCCCTACTTATGCAAGAAAGCAAAACTCCTCAGGAGTTGAACAGAGTTCAAGGGTACAGCCTGGATGATGGCATTATGTATTATAATCGCAGGCTATGCATTCCCAATGATGAGGGGACCAAGGATCAAATTCTGAATGAAGCCCATGATAGCCTTATAGCAGGACATCCAGGTTTCATCAAAACCTACATGCCTGTAAAGAAAAGCTTCTTTTGGCCTGGTCTGAAAAAGGATGTACTGAATCATGTACGTCAATGTCTGACGTGCCAGAAAGTCAAAGCTGAAAGAGTAAAAATGCCTGGGAAGTTACATCCATTGGTGAAGTGGGAATGTATCAGTATGGATTTTATTATTGGATTACCTTCAGTGCAATCACGTTACAACTCCATTTTCGTGGTAGTTGATAGACTAACCAAAGTTGCCCATCTGATCCTAGTAAAAGAAACCTACACTGCAGCAGATGTGGCTAGAGTGTTGTCCATCGTACCGGAAGCGCACCATTTTAACCGTACCGATGCTGGTCAAGACCTGGGCAGGCTTTGCCGCGTGAGCTGTCCTTTGAACACTCCTCACCAGCTGTTGCAACCGAACTTCCCTTAGAAAAACACATACCAAATGCTCCCTTTAGCGTTCTGGCGTAAGAGAGTCCTTTAAGAAAACACGGTTTCTATACAAGTTTTCAGTTTAATTTTCTTTTGAATACAATGAGTATATCTTAAATCAGTATCCCCAAAACTTCATGATCGTAATTCTCAATTCCATAACAGAATTTCTCAAATTCTATAACCTTGATCCACAGATCAATTCAAAGAGTCTCAAACTTAGTTTTAGGTTTGGTGGGAGATTTGAGTGTATTTTCCTGAACTGGTCACATCTTCTTTCCTCAAAACTGACAAAAGAGTTTGGTCTTGGTCATGGTTTGATTCAGGGTTCGAGTCTGATAAGATTTTTCTTGAACTATCTTTCTCAAAAAGGGGTGATATTTCAGTTACTATTTTACTGAATTTCATCATAGAATATTCACTTAATTGATTTCTAAATTAATTACAAATTTTGATGAGGAATAAATTAATCATTTATCTGAATATTTCGACTTCGATAGATTTTCTCAATTTTCTCTTTATAATCCGAGTGAATATAAAACGATAGAAATTTCTCTCTCAGAGTATTTACTTATTCATTTATCAAATACTCATAGAAATTAAACATAGAATTAAAGAGAATTCTAATTTTGATATAAAAATTCTTTATGCATAAAAATCAACGTCAATGTGAATAACACTTTTATATAAAAGAAAATCCTTTTATGCATCTATTTATGCATAAAATCAATTTTAATAGGAATAACACTTTTAAAATAAAAAGAATTTCTTTATGCATCTATTTATGCATAAAAATCAATTTTTACAAGAATAACGCTTTTATAATAAAATTTCCTTTATGCATCTTTCTATGCATAAAAATTAAATTCAATGAAAATAACACTTTTATAAAATAATTTTTTTTATTATGCATCTTTCTATGCATAGAAATTAAATTCAATGAAAATAACACTTTTATAATAAAAATTTCCAATATGCATCTTTCTATGCATAGAAATTAAATTCAATGAAAATAACACTTTTATAATAAAAAAATTTCCATTATGCATCTTTCTATGTATAGAAATTAAATTCAATGAAAATAACACTTTTATAATAAAAAATTTTCCATTATGCATCTTTCTATGTATAGAATTTAAATTCAATGAAAATAACACTTTTATAATAAAACAATTTCCATTATGCATCTTTCTATGCATAGAAATGAATTTTAATAATTAATATCAGTGATATCCATTCATATTCATAGATGAATATGTACATGGACTAAATTAGAATATTTCTTTCAGAATGCACAAACAGTAGGAATTAATCTTTTAGAATAACATAAAAATAAACTTTCTTTTCCACAAAATTCAAGAAAATTTTTCCATAACCTCCTTTGTATGGTTGACTATTTCTCAATTTTTAACATTCTATTTTCAATTTAAATTAACCCCAATTAGATATAAAGGACTCTAATCTACAAAATTTTTAATTTTCAAGAGAGTAAACAATAAGAAAAGTTTAATCAATCTATTTGTTAATCATTCTAGTATAAAGAAAGGCTGATTTGTAAAGAAGGGAAGGGGATGGCCTTTTCATCAAGGCATAGCATCAGAATTCACTTTAATCAACTATAAAAAATAAGAAATTAGAAAACCATAGATTTGAAATTAAAAATGAGAAAATTTAACTAACATGGAGTTTGTAAGCTTTCCTTTGGCTTGAGGGATTGAGGGTTCTACTCTTGTTTGGATCAAGAGTGGCCACCAATTACTTTGGAGAGGATTAAGTAAAAAACAATTGAATTATCAAGAAAATTCAATGTAATTGGCTCTGGGTAGGAGTAGAGTAACGGTGCATAAACACTATTAAGCTTTTACAAAGGGGGAGGCTTCTATTTATAGGAAAAAGTGAGCCTCAAACCAAGCAAACTCATTCTACAATTTTTCAGATCAATTTGGTCAAATTTTGACCATTTTTGGGTCAGTTCAGCTTACTTTTTGGAACTAGACTTGATATAGGAGAGAGGAGAGATGAAATATCTCATTTTATTGATTTAAAATGGGGAGTAATGATGAGAAAAAAGGCACCTCCTTCATGAGGGGGAATCCCCACTCTGAGGTGTCAAAAATCAGTTTTTTAACTTTTTTCTTTGGTCCTTAGTCCACTCTTCATCTTATGCGAGCATTTACTCATTTTTGGGGGGTTTTTCTTTATTTCTTCAATTTATCTCCTCCCTACATTTGGATTAACCTTATTGGTCCCTCAGAACCTTAATCCAAAATTTTCAGACCCTTAGGCCCAGGTTTTTTGAGCATATTATAATTTATTTCTAATGCACCTTAAGAATTTCTTTTTAAACTTCTGTTTCGCGGGAATTTATTTTAATAAGAAAGGATATTTTCCATCCAAAGATATCTAAAAACTGAATTACCTCTCTCTAGAATATTTTCTCTCTCTAGGCCAAAACAGGTAGAAACAAGATCTTTTATATTTCTGAAAAGGGGATTGATTAACAAGGGAAGAAACTGGACATCTTGAGGGGCTGGGGAGGAATCTTACATCCTCTCCCACTTGAAAAACGCGAGATGTCCTCATCTCGCATATAGGGGGTAATCCCACATCAGTTCGGCTTCTTTCTCGGTGGCGTCTTCAAAAGGATAGAACTTTCATTTGACTAATAATTCTCTTAGAATTCTATTCCTAAGAACCTTCTCTCGAACATCAAGGATTTCTTTAGGTTGGAGTTCCATCAGCCCTTGGGTTGAAGAAGTTAAGAGTTCATCATTAAGCACATGAGTCGGGCTCGGTACATACTTCTTAAGTAGGCTGACATGAAATACATTATGTACTTTGAGATGAGGAGGCAGAAGAAGTCCATAGGCTAAGTCACCTACTTTCTTTGTAATCAGATATGGCCCACAGTATCTGGGGGATAACTTCTTGTACTTTCCAAGAGATAGAGAACTTCTTTTGGGGCGTACTTGAATGAAGACCATATCTGCTTCTTCAAATTTTCTGTCTGACCTCTTCTTATCTGCATACTGCTTTTGTCTATCTTGGGCAGCTTTTATATCTTTGCGGATTGACTGCATCTGATGCTCCATGTCGTCAAGCATTTGTCTGGACATCTCTACCCTAATCAATGGGTGTCGGACCAAGTTAATGGTGTTAGGAAATCTTGTCCATACAGAGCTTTGAAAGGGCTCATCCCGATACTTCGGTGATAAGAAGCATTGTAGGCGAATTTGACTAGGTGCAGATAGCTTAGCCACTTCTTGGGTTCCCTGCCCCACAACATGACCGAAGTATATCTTGGTTCACCCTTTCTATTTGACCATCGGTCTCGGGGTGGTAAGCTGTGTTGAGATCCAAGAAAGTTCCTACTGCTTCGAAAAAATGCAATCCAGAATCTTGACGTGAACTTGGGACCTTGATCACTTACTATTCTCTTGGGTAGGTCATGCAATCTGAAGATTTCCTTGAGGAACACTCTAGCCACATCCACTACAGTGTAGGTTTCTTTTACTGGAATCAGATGGGCAACTTTGGTTAGTCTGTCAACTACCACGAAGATAGAGTTGTAACAACCTGATTGCACTGAAGGTAGTTATAATACATAATTCCTTCATCCAGGCTGTACCCTTGAACTCGGTTCAACTCCTTGAGGAGTTTTGCTTTCCTGCATAAGTAGGGTAGCAATAGGGCCAAAGAATCTATCCTGCATGATCTTCTCTCTTGCTTCATTAATCAATGGATTTGACACCACTGTGATTGCAAGCAAGGAGGCTTTTCTGCTAAGGGCATCTGCTACCACATTTTCTTTGCCTGGGCGGTGCTTGATTTCAAAATCAAATTCCTGCAGGGTCTGCATCCACCTGGAGAAATTCCGTCTTTGGATACCAGAAAGCCCAAGTATTCAACATGGTGCGCAGAGAAAGTGCATTTGCTCTTTTTTGCAAAGAGTTGGCGCTTCCTTAGAATCTTAAGAACTTTACGGACGTGAGCTTCATGGTCAGCTACATTCTTTGAGGAAATCAAAATATCATCAAAGAAGAACAAAATCATCCAAGTATTCTCTGAGAATGTCCTGCATTAGGCGATTGAATGTAGCTGGGGTATTTGTTAATCCAAATGGCATGATTGTAAATTCATAGTTCCCATAGCGAGTATTGATGGCTGTCTTTGGGATATCTTGCTCATTAATCTTGATCTAGTAATACCATGATTTGAGATCTATCTTTGTGAAGATCTAGGCTCCACTTAGCCTGTCCAGAAGCTTATCAATTCTGGGGATAGGATACTTATTCTTAACTATCAGCTGAGTAAGACCTCTGTAATCCACACAGAGTCTTAGCCTTCCATCCTTCTTTTTCTGAAAGAGAACTGGCGCTCCCCAAGGTGAAACAGTGGGTCTTACTACAAACCCTTGTTCTAACAGCTGCCTAAGTTGTTCCTTGAGTTCAATGGCTTCAAGGACTGGCATTTTGTACGTGTGCTGGGCTACTGGTTGAGCTCCGGGGGTCAATTCTATCACATGATCTACTTCCTGAATCGGAGGCATCTCAGTTAGCTCTGCTGGGAATAAATCATCATACTCACTTAACCATTCTGGTTCTTTACCTTTTAACTTTGTGTCTACTGGATTCATTTTGACAACATAAATGAGTTGCTTCTTTCTAAGTCCTTTCAGTAACTTAGAAGCTTTTACTAATTACAGATCTGTCAGTTACATTCCCATCTAGATTAAACTAAATACGATCTGTTTCATGGTGAGTGAAAAGGATCTTCCCACTGGCCAATTCAACTTGCATAGGTTTCCCTGATTTCTGTTCTAAGACTAACTTACGCAAGCATCTAGGGAAAATAAATGAATGAGTACTGCTGCCTGAATCAATCAAAAGCTTAAATAGCTTACCCTTATACTCAGCTGGAGTATGGATGACAGAGAATTGACGATTTGGCCCTTGGTTCTCAATTGTGACATATATCTGACCTCTTTCCTCTTCCACTACTTCTGCTATTGTAACTGCTGCAGATTGGGGTGGAACTCTTTCTCTTTGGTTACCCTAGTTTTGGGAGGGAGTTCTAAGATTACTCTGAATAGAGGCAGATGGCTGAGCTGGATTCCTCCTGGGATTGCTTTGATTTTGGCGAGACGATTGACTGATACGAAGGGGCTGGTCTCTGCACTGGGTCCTTGACTTCATTGTCCTCTTGACATGGCAGGAGTCGGGCAGTCTTTAAGCTGGTGACCGAAACCCTGACACCAAAAACACCTGTTCTCACTTCTAAGCTCATCCCTCTGAGTCCTTGAAAAAGGTGGGGCTCCTGAGAAAGTGTTCTGAGGGAAGGGTCTTCCTTCACTTCTGAATCTCCCAGCATCTTGATTCTGAATTGGGCCTTGCTGCCTCTTTGGGGGTGGAAAGTTTGAAGCACTTCCCAGGGTTTGGAACCTTTTAAAGTTTGAGGGTGAAGGCTTTGGCGGGACCTTGATAACAAATGCTTTGGTAAAGTCCTTTGCCATTCTGACAGCTTCTACCATTGAGATTAGTTTGGCATTTTTCACTAAAGTGCTTGTTCATCCCTTGAATGAATCTGGCCATTAGCTGCTCATCCAAAAGTGGAGAATATTTGAGGAGAAGGGCAAATGCCTGATGGTATTCTTCAATTGTTCGGCTATCCTGCTTCAATTCCAAGAACTCATTCATTTTGGTTTCCAGGAAGCCCGGAGGACAGAACCTCTTCTTGAAGTAAGCTTTAAGATCTAACCAGGTCTGGGTATTTCGGTCGAGACGGTTTGTCTCGCAATGGTTCCTCCATGCGACCCTGGTTGTTTCCATAATTTTTAATGTGGCGAGAGCCATCTTGCTCCTCTCGTTATAACTGGTTACATCAAAGTACTCTTCCATTGCCTTGATCCATTTTTCCACTATTTCTCCTAACTGTTCCCCTTCACCCTTGAATGGACCAGGTTGGGATCGGTGCAAGGCTTTACGAACATCCGGATCTAACTCTTCATCATCGGTAAGAGGATCCGGCTGCCTAGCACAGGCCACGTGCCTCATGATTCCGACAAAATGAGATTTTTGTCAACTTAACTTTGTCATTGACATCAGATTTATGACTATTTAATTTTTGATATTTATTTCTTAAACAATAAATATTCCATCATAATTTTTAAAAACAAGATTCACTTTGATAATTTTGCTAACCAATATTCACAACCATGAAATCATTTTGGAATCTTTTGCAAAACATCATTTATTATCAAAAGTTTTTGATATATACATAGAGCGTCTCGGCTCCAAAAGTCATTGCCTCAATCGCGTACACATAAAAAGGCGATACTGTGATGGAGACATGCCATGATATACACGATTCATCACTGATAATGGTGCTGTAATTCTTCTCCTAGGAATAAAGCGGCTCAAAAGTTTAAAACTTCGGCAAGAAATTCTAAAATTCTAGGGTAAATGATTATAGAGTTGGACATAATGAATAACTCCTAGCCTTATTAAGATCATGGCTAGCGAGATATTCTGTCTGAGTCTCTGATGCGGATTGGTATTGACGTTAATACATTGCCCTCCAGAGAACCACATGTGCTGATGTCGCTCTACTGGATCGCTCTACTGGATCAGGAAAGTATAGATCCTCAAAGTGACGAGCGAGCCTCACTCTGCTTTCTCGAGTTGTAGTGGAGTTGATGAGATTTTCGAAGGTAAAGGCGATCATATCTTGACTCTGGGAAAGTCCAAGAATGCTAGACAGATTTGGGGTATCCATCTAAAAATCCATTTCAATTTATGAATTCATTTTAAACATTATCTTTGCAAGTGAAAACATTATTTTCCAGATTTACTTTAAAATTTTAGGCAATTTTTGCTGCTATTTCATAAGTTTACAACAGCGCTCTGATACCAGCCTGTGAGACCCCTCTGCCCCCTCCGCGCACTGGATTCCTGGTTGGTAGCAACGGAAGTAGCTTCCTCTTGCGTGGGGCAGGGTTTCCCACTCGGGGCCTCGCCCTCGAATGTTCGGGCACGAGACTAATCTAGTGATCATTCCGAAACTGAAACTGAGAAAATTTTCCTTGCCCGAAATACGGGGACGATTCCATCTTTTTGATTTTCTCAACGAATTTTCTAATGGGGTCAAGAGGCTAAACTATCCTTCGCTTGATTAAACTAGATAGAAGAAAAACTATTACTTCTTGAAGAAATCAACGCTTTTTTCCTAACCGCAATCAGGCAAAGCCATTGATCTAATCATTTGAGAAGTCTTCAGGTTATTATTTAACTACTCGAGTTCTAAGCGTATTCCTATTATTCAATTTCATTATTAAAACTCCACTGATTCCAGCCTAATCCAGCCCATGGGTTAGCCACCAGGGTAGAACCAAACAATTACTCACCCACCCATAAATGAATACCTTTCTTAACTTTTGCTTTCGAATACAGATATGCACACACTCCTCTTCAAAACTTTAACTTATAACACAATCCATTAACAAACAGTTATTAGTTACAGATGCCATAACTCAAAATTTCCATCTAGTCCCTTGTTTCTCAAAAAACAAACAGTATCACTCTGACTCTCCATTGAGACCAGTTGGTCAGCAACAAGATCCAGTAACAGATTACAATAATCATTAGTCCATCATACAATCTTCCACGACATACGCATGGGTGTCCCAGGCACCGTGAGCCTGTGCATCACCTGGTTAGAATCCTCCAAGATCCTCCTTAGGTGTCCTGGCACTTCACTCAGGGACCTCTTCGTGGGCCCTCGTCCATCGTACCAGAAGCGCACCATTTTAACCGTACCAAGGCTGGTCAACTTGGGCAGGCTTTGCCGCGTGAACTGTCCTTTGAACACTCCCTGCCAGCTGTTGCAACCAAACTTCCCTTAGAAAAACACATACCAAATGCTCCCTCCAGCATTCTGGCATAAGATAGTCCTTTAAGAAAACAGGGTTTCCATGCAAGTTTTCAGTTTAAATTTCTTTAGAATACAATGAGTATATCTTAAATCAGTATCCCCAAAACTTCGTGAGATCATAATTCTGAAGGGGTGATATTTCAGTTACTATTTTATTGAATTTCATTAATTGAATATTCACTTAACTGATTTTTAAATTAATTACAAATTTTGATGAGGAATAAATTAGTCATTTATTTGAATATTTCGACTTCGATAGATTTTCTCAATTTTCTCTTTACAATCCGAGTAAATATAAAACGATAGAAATTTCTCTCTCAGAGTATTTACTTATTCATTTATCAAATACTCATAGAAATTAAACATAGAATTAAAGAGAATTCTAATTTTGATATAAAAATTATTTACGCATCTATTTATGCATAAAAATCAACGTCAATGTGAATAACACTTTTATATAAAATAAAATCTTTTTATGCATCTATTTGTGCATAAAATCAATTAATAAGAATAACACTTTTAAAATAAAAAGAATTTCTTTATGCATAAAAAATAATTTTTACAAGAATAATGCTTTTATAATAATAAAATTTCCTTTATGCATCTTTCTATGCATAAAAATTAAATTCAATGAAAATAACACTTTTATAAAATAAAAAAATTTCCATTATGCATCTTTCTATGCATAGAAATCAAATTCAATGAAAATAACACTTTTATAATAAAAATTTCCATTATTCATCTTTCTATGCATAGAAATTAAATTCAATGAAAATAACACTTTTATAATAAAAAAACTTCCATTATGCATCTTTCTATGCATAGAAATTTAATTCAATGCAAATAACACTTTTATAATAAAAATTTCCATTATGCATCTTTCTATGCATAGAAATTAAATTCAATGAAAATAACACTTTTAATAAAAAAATTTCCATTATGCATCTTTCTATGCATAGAAATTAAATTCAATGAAAATAACACTTTTATAATAAAAAAGTTTCTATTATGCATCTTTCTATGCATTGAATTTAAATTCAATGAAAATAACACTTTTATAATTAAAAAATTTCAATATGCATCTTTCTATGCATAGAAATTAAATTTAATAATTAATATCAGTGATATCCATGCATATTCATAGATGAATATGTACATGGACTAAATTAGAATATTTCTTTTAGAATGCACAAACGGTGGGAATTACTCTTTTAGAATAACATAAAAATAAACTTTCTTTTCCACAAAATTCAATAAAATTTTACCATAACCTCCTTTGTATGGCTGACCATCATTTCTCAATTTTTAACATTGTATTTTCAACCCAATTAGATATAAAGGACTCTAATCTACGTAATTTTTAATTTCCAAGAGAGTAAACAATAAGAAAAGTTTAATCAATCTATTTGTTAATCATTCTAGTATAAAGAAAGGCTGATTTGTAAAGAAGAGAAGGGGATAGCCTTTTCATCAAGGCATAGCATCAGAATTTACTTTAATCAACTATAAAAAATAAGAAATTAGAAAACCATAGATTTGAAATTAAAAAGTAGAAATTTTACCTTACATGGAGTTTGTAAGCTTTCCTTTGGCTTGAGGGATTGAGGGTTCTACTCTTGTTTGGATCAAGAGTGGCCACCAATTACTTTGGAGAGGATTAAGTCAAAAATAATTGAATTATCAAGAAAATTCAATGTAATTGGCTCTGGGTAGGAGTAGAGTAACGGTGCATAAACACTATTAAGTTTTTACAAAGGGGGAGGCTTCTATTTATAGGAAAAAGTGAGCTTCAAACCAAGCAAACTCATTCTACAATTTTTCAGATCAATTTGGTCAAATTTTGACCATTTTTGGGTCAGTTCAGCTTACTTTTTGGAACTAGACTTGATATAGGAGAGAGGAGAGATGAAATATCTCATTTTATTGATTTAAAATGGGGAGTAATGATGAGAAAAAAGGCACCTCCTTCATGAGGGAGAATCCCCACTCTGAGGTGTCAAAAATTAGTTTTTTAAACTATTTTCTTTGGTCCTTAGTCCACTCTTCATCTTATGTGAGTATTTACTCACATCAAAGGGAAAAGCTGTGTAAGTGCATTATTTGTTGTAACTATAGGTGTAGACTACTTGTGCAAGCATAGTTATGATTAGTTTTTGAAAAAAGATGATCAAATTTTGTATTTTTATTTTTTTACAGTTTTTTTAGAACTAGGCGATAAGAACCTACTTAAGTGGAGGCTAAGTTAGTGTCATACACATCAAATTATGGCTTATTTATCTCATCTCAAGCATGAAAACCAATAATCAACATTCTCATTGATAGGGCTACAATTTTTTTTAGTGGCGTGATTGAGTTTTGATAATACGCGTTACTTTTGCTGATTTTATACAACTTTTTTGGAAAAAATTCTAGGAAAGGAAAATGATTTTTTTGGTGAACTTCTACCTCCTTGGACTGATGTATGCTATCAAAATATCTTGGGAAAAATGCTATTGATATCATTGGATTTTTTTTTGAGAGAATGATGCTTGCATATTTGGAAAAATCCTGAAAAATCCTGAAAAATGTTCATTTTCAAGACATATGCTACTTTGTTGCTTATGTACTTCCAAATAAAAAGGCATTTTATATCTTTAGCATTTTTTACATAAGCATAGGATTATGTTCTACATGCCCAATGAAGCATTTTGGTTTTTAAAGCCTACATTAGGAGTTTGATTTTTTTTCGCAACCCCCAAAAAAGGACACTCAAGTGTCCTGTTTTGGTACCAAACTAGTGTTAAGCACATGATTCGGGCTCGGTACATACTTCTTAAGTAGGCTGACATGAAATACATTATGTACTTTGAGATGAGGAGGCATAAGAAGTTCATAGGCTAAGTCACCTACTTTATTTGTAATCAGATATGGCCCACAGTATCTGGAGGATAACTTCTTGTACTTCCCAAGAGATAGAGAACTTCTTTTGGGGTGTACTTGAATGAAGACCATATCTGCTTCTTTAAATTTTCTGTTTGACCTCTTCTTATCTCCATACTGCTTTTGTCTATCATGGGCAGCTTTTATATCTTTGCGGATTGACTGCATCTGCTGCTCCTTTTTGTCAAGCATCTGTCTGGACATCTCTACCCTAATCAATGGTGGGTGTCATACAAAGTTAATGGTGTTAGGTAGTCTTGTCCATATAGAGCTTTGAAAGGGCTCATCCTGATACTTTGGTCATAAGAAGCATTGTAGGCGAATTCGACTAGGTGCAGATAACTTAGCCACTTCTTGGCTTCCTTGCCACGACATGACCGAAGTATATCTTCAATTACTTGGTTCACCCTTTCTGTTTAACCATCGCTCTCGAGGTGGTAAAAGCTGTGCTGAGATCCAAGAAAGTTCCTACTGCTTTGAAAAATGCAGTCCAAAATCTTGACGTGAACTTGGGATCTCGATCACTTACTATTCTCCTAGGTAGGCCATGCAATCTGAAGATTTCCTTGAGGAACACTCTGGCCACATCCACGGCAGTGTAGGTTTCTTTTACTGGAATCAGATGGGCAACTTTGGTTAGTCTGTCAACTACCATGAAGATGGAGTTGTAACCTAATTGCACTGAAGGTAGTCTAGTAATAAAATCCATACTGATACATTCCCACTTCATCTGGGGGATGTCTAATGGATGTAACTTCCCAGGCATTTTTACTCGCAATATCTTTGCAGTATCCTGCATGCTCTAGCCAGGGTCCCCGTATTGGCAAAGAAATCTAGGACTGCATCCTCCCGCGGTGAAGACATATCAGGCAGCATTGACGTACATGATTAAGTACATCCTTTTTTAGTCCAGGCCAAAAGAAGCTTTTCTTTATAGACATGTAGTCTTGATGAAACCTGGATGTCCTGCTATAAGGCTATCATGGGCTTCATTCCGAATTTGACCCTTAGTTTCCTCATCATTGGGAATGCAGGGTCAAGAGGCTAAACTATCCTTCACACACCTGATTAAACCAGATAGAAGGAAAACTATTATAGACTTCTTGAAGAAATCAATGCTTTTTTCCTAACCGCAATCAGGCACAGCCGTTGAACTAATCATTTGAGAAGTCTTCAAGTTATTATTTAACTACTCGAGTTCTAAGCGTATTCCTATTATTCAATTTCATTATTAAAACTCCACTGATTCCAGCCTAACCCCCCATGGGTTAGCAACCCCAACCACTGGAATTGGTAGAACCAGACAATTACTCACCCACCCATAATTGAAAGCCTTAACTTTTGCTTTCGAATACAGATACGCACACACTCCTCTTTAAAACTTTAACTTATAACACAATCCATTGACAAATAGTTATTGGTTACAGATGTCATAACTCAAAATTTCCATCCAGTCCCTTGTTTCTCAAAAAACAAATAGTATCACTCTGGACTCTCCGTTGAGACCAGCTGGTCAGCCAACGAGATCCAGTAACAGATTACAATAATCATTAGTCCATCATACAATCTTCCACGACATATGTATGGGTGTCCTAGGCACTGCGAGCCCGTGCATCGCCTGGTCAGAACCCTCCAATATCCTCCTTAGGTGTCCTGGCACTTCACTCAGGGACCGCTTCGTCGGCCCCCCTCGTCCATCGTACCGGAAGCGCACCATTTTAACCGTACCAAGGTTGGTCAAGACCAGGCTTTGCCGTGTGAGCTATCCTTTGAACACTCCCCGCCAGCTGTTGCAACCGAACTTCCCTTAGAAAAACACATACCAAATGCTCCCTCCAGCATTCTGGCATAAGAGAGTCCTTTAAGAAAACAGGGTTTCTATGCAAGTTTTCAGTTTAATTTTCTTTTGAATACAATGAGTATATCTTAAATCAGTATCCCCAAAACTTCATGATTGTAATTGTCAATTCCATAATAGAATTTCTCGAATTCTGCAACCCTGATCCATAGATCAATTCAAAGGGTCTCAAGCTTAGTTTTAGGTTTGGCGGGAGATTTGAGTGTATTTTCCTGAACTGGTCACATCTTCTTTCCTCGAAACTGACGAAAGAGTTTGGTCTTGGTCATAGTTTGATTCAGGGTTCGAGTCTGATAAGATTTTTTGTGAACTATCTTTCTCGAGAAGGGGTGATATTTCAGTTACTATTTTATTGAATTTCATTCATTGAATATTCACTTAACTGATTTTTAAATTAATTACAAATTTTGATGAGGAATAAATTAATCATTTATCTGAATATTTTGACTTCGATAGATTTTTTGAATTTTCTCTTTACAATCCGAGTGAATATAAAACGATAGAAATTTCTCTCTCAGAGTATTTACTTATTCATTTATCAAATACTCATAGAAATTAAACATAGAATTAAAGAGAATTCTAATTTTGATATAAAAATTATTTGTGCATCTATTTATGCATAAAAATCAACGTCAATGTGAATAACACTTTTATATAAAAGAAAATCCTTATGCATCTATTTATGCATAAAATTAATTTTAATAGGAATAACACTTTTTAAATAAAAAGAATTTCTTTATGCATAAAAATAAATTTTTACAAGAATAACACTTTTATAATAAAATTTCCTTTATGCATCTTTCTATGCATAAAAATTAAATTCAATGAAAATAACACTTTTATAAAATAAAAAAATTTCCATTATGCATCTTTCTATGCATAGAAATTAAATTCAATGCAAATACCACTTTTATAATAAAAATTTCCATTATGAATCTTTCTATGCATAGAAATTAAATTCAATGAAAATAACACTTTTATAATAAAAAAATTTCCATTATGCATCTTTCTATGCATAGAATTTAAATTCAATGAACTTATCACTTTTATAATAAAAAAATCTCCATTATGCATAGAATTTAAATTCAATGAAAATAACACTTTTATAATAAAAAAAATTTCATTATACATCTTTTTATGCATAGAAATTAATTTTAATAATTAATATCATTGATATCCATGCATATTCATAGATGAATATGTACAAGAATATTTCTTTTAGAATGCACAAACGGTGGGAATTACTCTTTTAGAATAACATAAAAATAAACTTTCTTTTCCACACAAAATTCAAGAAAATTTTGCCATAACCTCCTTTGTATGGCTGACCATTTCTCAATTTTTAACGTTCTATTTTCAATTTAAATTAACCCCAATTAGATATAAAGGACTCTCATCTACACAGTTTTTAATTTCCAAGAGAGTAAACAATAAGAAAATTTTAATCAATCTATTTGTTAATCATTCTAGGATAAAGAAAGGTTGATTTGTAAAGAAGAGAAGGGGATAGCCTTTTCATCAAGGCATAGCATCAGAATTCACTTTAATCTACTAAAAAAAATAAGAAATTAGAAAACCATAGATTTGAAATTAAAAAGTAAAAATTTTAGCTTACATGGAGTTTGTAGGCTTTCCTTTGGCTTGAGGGATTGAGGGTTCTACTCTTGTTTGGATCAAGAGTGGCCACCAATTACTTTGGAGAGGATTAAGTCAAAAACAATTGAATTATCAAGAAAATTCAATGTAATTGGCTCTGGGTAGGAGTAGAGTAACGGTGCATAAACACTATTAAGCTTTTACTAAGGGGGAGGCTTCTATTTATAGGAAAAAGTGAGCCTCAAACCAAGTGCACTGATTTTAGAATTTTTCAGATCAATTTGGTCAATTTTTGACCATTTTTGGGTCAGTTCAGCTTACTTTTTGGAACTAGACTTGAAATAGGAGTGAGAAGAGTTGAAATATCTCATTTTATTGATTTAAAATGGGGAGTAATGAGGGCGAGTCCCCACTCTGAGGTGTTAAAAATCTGTTTTTTAACTATTTTCTTTGGTCCTCAGTCCACTCTTCATCTTATGTGAGCATTTTCTCATTTTTTAGGGGGTTTTTCTTTATTTCTTCAATTTATCTCCTCCCTAAATTTGGATTAATCTTATTGGTCCCTCAGAACCTTAATCCAAAATTTTCAGAAAATCTGGACCCTTAGGCTAAGGTCTTTTGAGTAGATTATAATTTATTTCTAATGCACCTTAAGAATTTCTTTTTAAACTTCTGTTTCGAGGGAATTTATTTTAATAAGAAAGGATATTTTTCCATCCAAAGATATCTAAAAACTGAATTATCTCTCTCTAGAATATTTTCTCTCTCTAGGCCAAAACAGGTAGAAACAAGACCTTTTATATTTCTAAAAAGGGGGATTGATTACAGGGAAAGAAACTCGACATCTTGAGGGGCTGGGGAGGAATCTTACACTGTGTGTGAGCTATCTCTTTTTGTATCTGCTCCTTGGCCATCGCGACACCAAAAATGTTATGCTTGACCACACCTCCAAGAGGGAACTCTACACATTCACCTAATGGATGAGCAATGAAACACAACTATCATGGGGTACTTACTAATGCTTCGAGCTCGTGTCTCTTGAAGCCTCCAAGCTCGCATGTATGCTCCAAACTCCAAGCTCCACCTTCACACTGTCAACGTGGAGTTGCTCACACCATCACATAGGCAAATCACACTCTCTCATACAAGCATAAACACACAAGCATGAAAGAGGCACAATGCCAGAATGCTCTCACTCCTCACTCTCTCACAAGTACAAGGGAAGAGATCTCAATAGCACAAAGGGGATTGTGTCCTTTCATTATGAGAAAATACCTTATATACAATTGGCCCTTGGGTGGCCAATGTCTCATAATGTACAACCTTTATAGTGCCTTTACATGACACTTATTAATGTCCTCAATTGAGGATCATGGTGTTAATCCAAATGGGATTAACATTCCCCCTTTACTGAAGTAGGTTCTGTCCTCAGAACCTATTTACTGAGGTCTGAAGACCTGGTCACCGAATTTGTGGCGATAGAAAGCGAGACTGAAGTATTCTGAGTGTGCGCCGGAATGCCAAATGGGACTTCCAGAACCCGGTGTTGATCATGTCTTCAAATGTTATGTGCATATAACCTGGAAGACATCTTAGACGATGGCAATATAGCATTATACCTCTGTCTGATGGCCCTTGGTTCATGTCGAACTGTAGATGCTGAGCCTCATAGCCATCATAATGTTCTCTAGGTTGGTCTATCAGAACCACTAATAATCTCATGAACCTGACATTGGCTACAATTGCAAGATCTGGTATTTTTCGCCAAGCTCTGATCCAATTGAGCAGTTATTGTCTTTGTGCTTGAATACCGGCAAATGTTGCTGGGTTGAATATTGGAAAATTGTAGCAGATATGAGAATCCATTTCTTTTGCAGGTTGAAACTCAAGTGGTGTCCACCTCCTTTTGATAGGCATGTAGAGTGGATCCACTCGTAATGTTGGTGGCGCACTCATGTAAATGCTACTGTACTATTAAAAATTCCTTTCTCCATGATGGTTGCACTCCAAAATCCTATAGTTGTGGTGCCTCTTCAATCGTGTGGAGTGTACAAGGCTAGATTGGTAGCCAAAGGATATGCACAAACATATGGCATTGATTATGAGGAAACTTTCAGCCCAGTTGTCAAGATGGCAACAATGAGAGTTGTGATAGCAGTGGCTGCGTCAAAGCAATGGTCTTTACATCAGATGGATGTAAAGAATGCATTCTTGCATGGGGATTTGCAGGAAGAGGTGTATATGTTGCAGCCACCTGGTTATGAGCATGTGAGTCACCTCGAGCATATTTGCAGCTTGAAGAAAGCCTTGTATGGCTTAAAACAAGCACCAAGAGCATGGTCTGACAAGATTTCTGAATATCTTGTCACTATAGGCTTTCATGTAGCCAATGCAAATTTCTCGCTATATGTGAGACACAGTGATAGAGGGGTTATGCTTGTTGTCATCTATGTAGATGACCTGATCATTACGGGGGGGACCATGATGCAGAGATCTTTGATGTAAAGATCTTGCTTAGATAGAAGTTTGAGATGAAGGATATGGGGGAACTCAGATATTTCTTGGGCATTGAGGTGATTAGGTCACCACATGGTATTGGATTACGAGACAGTATGGCTTGGACAGAAGTTTGAGATGAAGGATCTCGGGGAACTCAGATATTTCTTGGGCATTGAGGTGATTAGGTCACCACATGGTATTGGATTACTGCAGAGACAGTATGGCTTGGACATGTTGTCCAAGTATGGTATGATAGTAGGCTGTAAGCCTATCTTAGTGCCACTGGATCAGAATGGCAAGTTGAGTGTGCAGATTCAGGAGAGATTTTGGAGGATCCTACTATGTATAGGCGCATAGTAGGAAGCTTGATCTACATGACGATCACCAGGCCAGATTTGAACTATGTTATTGGGTTGGTGAGTCAATTTATGCAGGTTCCTTGGAAGCTGCATTTGGATGCATTGAGATGCATAAATACTGAGGTATGTGAGGTCTACTTTGTATTGTGGACTATTTTATGAGACTGGAACAGAGATATGTGTACATGGGTACACAGATGCTGATTGGGTTGGTAGTATCTCACATAGAAGATCTACTAGTGGCTTCATGTTTTCTTTGGGGAGGAGTGCTGCTGTGACTTGGAGCAGCAAGAAGCAGCCTACGGTTGCTCTATCCAGTACTACAGAGGCCGAGTACAGAGGTGCTATTATGGCAGCATGTGAGGTAGCTTGGTTAAGAAAGCTACTTTGCTGATTTGGGTCTATTAGTGGGGATAGACAAGTTGTCATTTTCTATGACAACATTAGCAGTATACAGTTGGCCAAGAACCCATTTTTTTATGCTCGCACAAAGCATATAGAGGTCCACTACCATTTTGTCAGAGAGAAGGTTTTGGCAGGAGACGTTGACCTTGTTTATGTCAGCACACAAGATCAAGTCGCTGACATCTTTACCAAAGCATTGGGTATAGAGAAGCTCCATAGATTCAGGGCTTCGCTTGGTGTACATGAGATGGAGTTGAGCTCGAGGGGGAGTGTTGAGATATCGAGCTCATCTAGTGAGGCGGTGGACAACACTGATGACCCGCCTTGGGGATAGGCCCCACACTTACACCACTGGCATGGTTGGTGAGATCATGGGTGATATGCGGCCAGTGGGATGACAGGCTGTGTGACAGCCATTCTAGAGACTGGCATAGTTATAGCGCCAGCTCATTTAGTTGGGTTCACACTATAGAGAACCCTAGTATGTATTTGGTTGAGTACCTTTTCATATGTGTGTACTCTTATCTTTGTATATGGTGTGTTGAGTGTTGTGTGAAGAAGAAGAAGAAGATTTTCAGCCTCTCACCTTGTGTGTTCTCTTTTAGGGTTTTGTGAGTGTGTGTGTGCTTGCAAGAGCTCAAGCTCTCTTCTCCCCTACATCTTTTCATTTACATCTTATCACATTCCATTTACATCTTATCACATCTCATTTACATCTTATCATATCTCATTTACATCTTATCACATCCATTCACATCCTATCACATCCCGTTTACATCTTATCACATCTTATTCCCATTTAGTAGCTTTTTCTACTTTGATACCGATAATGGCACTTTTTCTAAATTTCTGCCAATTGCTTGGCTTAGATAAAGATTCTTTTTCTTGATGACTATTTTCATATTCCTTCTTAATTCCTCAGATCTTCCTAAGATCATCTCCTCTTCCATTGTACCTGTAAGCATTACAAACACCTTTCCAACCAAGGGATTACTGATGGAAATATTAACATTTAAATACCCAATGGCCTTTGTGGTTGTTAAGTGCACACTACAAACTTTTGCATCTATATGTTCCAGGTTTGGTCTCCCTAAGGCTATTCATGTATCATATGAGATTAGGTTGTGGCTCGATCGCATATCTATCAATGCAACACTTGTTTTTGCAATGCCCTTATTTGTTGTGAGTCCCAACTTGAGTCTTGCTAGTTCAATGTTTAGATCCTCTTCGTCCACCATGGTTATGGATGCCATATTGACATGAATCAAGTCCTTCTGCATTTTAGCTTTTTCTTGCCTAGCTTTAGCCTCGTCTTGCGCTTGTTGGATCTTTTCTTTTGCTAATTGCTTTTGTTTTTTTGAGAGGTGTTCTTGGAAGAGCATCTCCTGGGTTAATGGTCCAAAGTATTTTTTTAGTTTACTCCCATTGACATAGCCCTCCATTTGGATGCCATCAATTTTCTCTATTTGGACAACAGACCCTTGAGGTGTGATTTTTGATATGCGGAATGGTCCTAGACCGTGGTATTTCAGTTTCTTTTTCTTGGCACTTCCCACACCATAAATGAGGTCAAGGTCCCATGTTTTTAACTCTTTTTGCTTGAGGTTTCTATCAAACCAATGTTTTCTGTGCAACTTTTCAACCATGAGTCCATATGATGCTATCAACCGGGTTTCATCCAGTTTTTCTAAGTTAATTAGCTTTTCAGCTAATGCATTTTCAGTTAGACGTTCTTGTATAGCAATTCTTAAGCTGGGGACTAAGTATTCCATGGGCATAACTGCTTCAACACCATAAGCTAGACGAAAAGGAGTATATGATATTGCCACCTTATAGGATGTGCGGTAGGCCCAAAGAGCTGCTATAAGCTTATGCTCCCAATCTGTTCAACTTGCTTCCATAGTTTTTGTCAGGATGGTACACAAAATCTTATTGGTACTTTTTGCCTGACCATTTGCTTGAGGGTAGTATGGTGACGATTTTCAATGGATTACCAAGAATCTTGCAAGTAATTGATTAATCACCTCATTAATGAAATGCGAGCTGCGGTCACTCACCAATTCCAATGGGCATCCGAATCATGATTCGCTCATATACAAATTTCGTAGTAGTTGTTCGCGCATCCGCTTTCTTTGAAGTTATGGCCTCCTCCCACCCACTTTGTGAAATAATCAGTGGCTACGATTATGTAGCGGGCTTGTGATGGATGAGCCTCTGGACTTATAGGCCCCACAAAATCTATTCCCCATTTCTCAAATGGTTGCTTGACAATGATGGGGGTTAGTGGCATCTTGTCTCTTTTTTGCGGGACCGCGAAACATTGGCATTCCTTGCATCTTTTGACAAACTCATTGGCGTCCCCGAATAATGTGGGCCACCAGAGTCCAGCTTGGAGCACCTTCCGGGGGGGCTATAATTTCTCCGACAAAATGCCCGCCTGCTATCCCGAAATGAGACTCTTCCAATATGGTCACGAATTCATCCTCCCTTACGCATCGTCTGAGCACATTGTCTTTGCCCAGTCTATACAACTCTCCGGCAATCAATTGATATGGTGTTGCAAGCTTGATAAGCCTTTGCATCTTATCCTTTTGGGTCAGTTCAGCTTACTTTTTGGGTTTAGATTTGAAACAATTCAGCTTACTTTTTGGATCTAGATTTGAAACAGGAGAGAGGAGAGATGAAAATATGTCATTTTATTGATTAAAAATTGGGGATAATGATGAGAAAAAGGCACCTACTTCATGAGGGGAGATCCCCACACTGAGGTGTCAAAATTTAGTTTTTTAATTCTTTTCTTTGGTCCTTAGTCCACTCTTCATCTTATGTGAGCATTTACTCATTTTTGGGGGTTTTTTCTTTTATTCTTCAATTTATCTCCTCCCTACATTTGGATTAATCTCATTGGCCTATCAAACCTTTGTTTGGACCTTAATCTAAATTTTTTTGAAAACAGGGACCCTTAGGTTAAGGTCTTTTGTGCTTATTATAATTTATTTCTAATGCACCTTAGGAATTTCTTTTTAAACTTTTGTTTCGAGGGAATTTATTTTAATAAGAAGGGATATTTTTCCATCCAAAGATATCTAAAAACTAAATTATCTCTCTCTAGAATATTTTCTCTCTCTAGGCCAAAACAGGTAGAAACAAGATCTTTTATTATTCTGAAAAGGGGATTGATTACAATGGAAGAAACTGGACATCTTGAGGGGCTAAGGAGGAGGAATCTTATAATAAGCTAGACGAAAAGGAGTATATCCTATGGCCACCTTATAGGATGTGTGCTAGGCCCAAAGAGCTGCTGTAAGCTTATGCTCCCAATCTGTTCGACTTGCTTCCACAATTTTCGTTAGGATGGTACACAAAATCTTATTGATACTTTCTGCTTGACCATTTGCTTGGGGGTAGTATGGTGATGATTTTCGATGGATTACCAATAATCTTGCAAGCAATTGATTAATCACCTCATTAATGAAATGTGAGCCGCGGTCACTCACCAATTCCAATGGGTAGCCGAATCGTGATATGATTTGCTCATATACAAATTTCGCAGTTGTTCGCACATCCGCTTTCTTTGAAGTGCTGGCCTCTGCCCACTTTTTTGTGAAATAATCAGTGGCTACGATTATGTAACGGGCTTGTGATGGATGAGCCGCTAGGCCCCACAAAATCTATTTCCCATTTCTCAAATGGTTGCTTGTGACAATGATGGGGGCTAGTGGCATCTTGTCTCTTTTTTGCTAGATAGCGAAATGTTGGCATTCCTTGCATTGACGAACTCATTGGCATCCCTGAATAACGTGGGCCACCAGAGTCCAGCTTGGAGCACCTTCCGGGCTGTAATTTCTTCAGTAAAATGCCCGCCTGCTATCCCGGAATGAGACTCTTCAAGTATGGTCATCACGAATTCATCCTCCCTTACGTATCGTCTGAGTGCATTGTCTTTGCCAAGTCTATACAACTCTTCGACAATCAATTGATATGGTGCTGCAAGCTTGATAAGCCTCCGCATCTTATCCTTATTTAAGGGTACGTCCTGAGGGAAGCCATAAGCCAAATACTCTGAGATCTCTTCGCTCCACTCTAGTAACATATCTAATTTGAATAGACAAGCATCAAGGAGGTCATCGTCTACGCCAGTTGTTGCTGGTTCTCCATTTGGAACTCTGGACAGGTGGTTGGTCAATACATGTTGTGTTCCCTTCCTTACCACATGACAGTAAAGTCAAATTCCAACAACAATAGTAGCCGTGTGATTCTTCCTGTGGTGCAAGGTTTATTCACTAGATATAGTAAAGCTTGATGGTCCACAAAAATATGAATTTGTTAGCCAAGAGATAATGTCGGTATTTCTTGACTGCATAGGCCATGGCCAATCCTTCTCTTTCGGTAGTGGTGTAGTTCACCTCTACATCATTCAATTGACGACTAGCAAAGCAAACTGGATAATCCAACTTGAATTCACCAGGTTGGGCTAGCACGCAACCAATTGCAAAATTTGACGCATCGATGTACGTGGAATATAAGATCCCAATTGGGGGGCTGCAAAATGGGTGCGCTTGCCAAGGCTTACTTCAAATGATCATAAGCCTCTTGACACTCCTTGGTCCACTCAAAGACAATGAGCAGTTTATACAAGGGTCTCGCTATCTCTGCATAAAATATGATGAAGCGTTGATAATAACCCACATGACCCATAAACCTTTGCACACCTTTGTAGTTGGTGGATGATGGTAGTTTCAAGATCAACTTGACCTTGCTTTCATCAGTGGATATGCCATTTTTTGAGACTATGTGTCCTAGTATCACACCATGCTTGACCCAAAACTAGCACTTCAAAGGGTTTAGTGATATCCGATATAATCGGCAACGTTCAAACACCTTTCTCAAACAGTTCGAATGATCTTTCCATCGAGAATGTGCACATAGATCATCAATAAACACTTCCAACCACTTTTGCAAGTAGTCCTTAAAAGCTGTGCACATCAATGAAAGGTTGCCAGGGCATTTGTAAGACCGAACGGCATGAACTTATAAGCGAATCTTCCCCACATGGTATTAAAGGCAGCCTTATGTTGGTCTTCTAGTGCTATGGACACCTGATTGTACTCTGAAAACCCATCCAGGAAGCTGTATGCTTCCCTTCTAGCCACTCTTTCTTCCAGGACATGTTCAGTATACGGTAATGGGTAATGGTCCCTTCTTCGAGTGGCTACATTTACTTTATTAAGATCAACACATACTCTCAATTTTTCATTCTTTTTAGGCACTATCACAATGGGTGATAACCAATCCGTATGTTCAATCTCATAGATAAAGTCAGCAAGCAATGAGCTTATCAATTTCCTCCTTTACAATTGCTGCATACTTTGGATTCATCTGGTATGGTTTATGCCTACAGGCCATGATCCTTCCATAATTGGAATCCTATGTTGTACCACCTCGGGCGGTACCCCTTTCATTTCCTTATAGTTCTAGGCGAAACAATCCTTGTATTCTTTAAGAAGAGCAATAAGCTCTACTTCCTCGTAGAGGTCAAATGGCAATATATATAGGTCTTGCTTCTTCCCCTGATTCTGGAATATTAACCTCCTTGACTTCTGCCGGGCCATCGTATGATGTCGACAGCCCTTCCTCTTTTACCCTAGTGGTTGTTAACCGGACCACTCTTCGATCATCAATTGTATAGTTCTTGAAATGGTTAGGCACTGAGAGTACATCCGTTTTGTCCTCATTGTCTTTTTTTGTTTTTTCCATGATTTTCTTGGCCTCACGTTCTGCCTCTGCCAAGGCCTTGTTGCGTTTTTGGCATCCCGTTTTTGTAAGTTTGGGTGTATCGGTTTCCTTAAGGGTGATTTTCTCTAGATTCCTCCCTTCCAATGATATTTTACTCAACTCTTCCCAATCCTTAGAGAATTCATCATGTACCCTTGTAGCCTCAAGGTATCTCAACCATTGGGCATCCGTTGGTTTGCTTCGCAGCAATGCCTTTTATAGGGCTAGGTATCGTTTTTGTCTCCGCCACCATCACCTGATGCGCTGACTACTAGTTCGAATTCGCACCACGGTACCTTTTGTACTTGATGTCTCCTCCACTGACTCCCCATCCATGGTTTGCCAATCAACCATGGAGATAGAAGTCATAGGGATGTTTCTAGATTCCAAATACTGGGTTCCCTTAGGTTGCATCACATCAATTGTGGCCAACACATGCATCCAATTCTCAGAGAAATCCGGGGGAGGTAGTGAGGCATACATCTCTGTATCCTCCTCATCCTTGGATTTCCCCTCTGTGGGCTGGCATATCTGTAGGGATGTGGTTCGCTCAGTTTGTGACCGAGTCGTTACCGAACAATTGCCCTTCCATGGGATATGCCTTCCATGCTCTTAGATCAATCTTTAATGTTTGTGAGTCCCTGCGTACATATACATGATCCAAAGCCTAATCATGCACCAGTTTGGATTCCCTCATGCAAGGTCGTCCTAATATTATGTCATATGTATCAGGTTGGCGTAGGAAGTCCATGACCACATATGTATCAGGTTGGCGTAGGAAGTCCATGACCACAAATGTATGATGATATTGAAACGTAGGAAGTCCATGACCACAAATGTATTGAAACGTAAAGAGTCTGAACTTTACATTTTCCAAGAGCCCAATGGGTCTCGAAGATGTTCCATCAGCCATCTTAACGATTAGATCTGCTCTTTTTAGATCCGGCTTCCCCCAATTTTTCCAGCAATGTTTGGTGATGATGCTGACCCCTGCCCCACCATCTAGGATGGCCAATGCCTTGTATCCATCATGATGAATCGAAATTGTAGCGGTCATGTCGTCACTCTCATAGTAGCGTCCCAGTTAGTTAACTGGTATCTTAACCACTCGCATTTCCTTTGTATGCCTCAAGGGTCTTTCTACCAAGGGTGGCAGAGCCTCATCCATATTCTCCGCTGCTGGCCTTAGACCTCCTTCGACCCATTCTTTTACATATGTCCACAGGGTGGGTGAATTGCGTAACAAAACTGACCCAAGGGCATCTAAACAAGCGTGGATAACAAAGTGTGGATAACAAAGCTGCTAAGCTTCCTATATCCCTGGGTTCCTTAGATATAGAGTGTTCTTCCCATCAAGGTGTCTCGTATTCTTCCATGGGGAAAGAATGTATGGACCCCCCCCATTTTCCTTGAACATTCTAGTCATTGTGTTTGTTTGGGAGTCTGTTTCAGTTTTTTTCAGAATTGGGGTGGGTAGGTTCAAAGCCCTATTGCAGGGTGGTACATCCAGTGGATAGATGGTATCCCTTACTCGGCTAGCCCTAGGCTTAGTTTCATGAATTTGTTGGTACTTTTCAACTAGGGCCTTGGCATCTTCTAACTTCCTTATTTCTTCGTCAACATTAGGATATTCACCAACCCCCTTTGGGGTTGTTGGTTGTTCTCCTTGTTTTCGCAGGTCTAACCCTTCCAGATTGATCCCTTGACCCCCCTCTTCCTTTGATTGTGTGGACCCGGTATCAATTGTATCTTCTTCAGATTCGTCTTGGATTGTAACCCATGTGTCCCCCTTTCCTAATTTCTTCACTCTTCTCCTGCAACCAAATTTGGAAATAGTAGCATTCTCCCAGTTCCTTCCTGTGTCACCTAACTGAGCTTGAGCTCGTGTTAGGAAATTGAGCAGTGTGATCTTCCCAGACTGTACACTATCTTGGCCTGTGGTGGTTGGTAGAACTGGTGGTGGCAAGGGCGAAGCGTCTGGTACCCGAAACATCCCCCTAGGTAAAGAAGAAGGATTGGGTTGTACAGCAGTGGCAGTGGTTTGCACAGGTGGTGTCGACAAGGCCAGTGGGGCTCTATTTGGTTGCAATTGTGCTATATTTTGAAACCTTGGAAATCTACACAATGATGTGTCATGATTGCCCAATTTTACACAATGTGCACAATACAGTAAAGGTCTTGCCCTTAACTGCGGACATTCAGTGGTGGTATGGTTTAGTCAGCACATGGAGCACCACACCAGTTCCCTGCGGGGGGTAAAGGTGACTATGCCCATGGCCCGACATCTCTCTTCCTTACCTTACCTTTAATTTCTCCAATATGGCATTGCTGAGCTCATCCACAGTCATATGTCCGACTTGTTTGCTTCAAGTTCCAATTTCTTGATGACTCGAGACACGCAAAGTCGTGGTTGTTGCTACCAATGTTCTAACATCCTCAGGTTGTGGCAATTCTAACATGTTATCTTCGTATTCGATTGCCATTTTGCAGCATGCATCAAGGGTAACTGGCCGGGCTAGTACCAAGTAATCATGCGTTTTATGGTCTCTAACCCCTCTCCTGCTAAAACAAGGTAACAATTGATCATCGGTCAATCTTTTTCGAATTTTGCATCTTGAATTCAAGTGTTTCAGGTGAGAAATATAGTCTCTCATAGACTCATCTTCCTTCTGTTTGATGTTATATGTAGTTGGGCCACAGGGCTCCACCTGTCACACCACTACGTGCAAAACTGGGCACAAAAATATTTTTTAACATGGTGAAGTTAACCTTGTCCTCAGGCTTAAGGGTTTTGAACCACTAATGAGCGTTTCCTTCTAAGGTCACCGAAAAAGCATGTATCATGGTCACATCACTGACTGGTCCGCAGGTTTCACATGTAGATTCAAAAATCTCTACATGCTGGATAGGATCTCCATCCCCAGAGAATTTTTGGATAAGTTTTGAGATGATATGGGGTTTCATCTAGGAAGGTCGAGGTTCTAGAGTAGAACCCAACCTCCTGACCATCCCCCTACCCATCTCAGCTGCAATATTCAACAAGTCGGTCCTTGTGGCTCCATTAAGGTCCATGATTGGATCGTTTCTAGGTCTCTGGGGAATTGCTCTCCCCCCTTCCTAGACCTCATCCCCTACCCATATTGGCTCTTCTTGGTATCTCAGGTTTGTGGACTTGTCCGATTGTGGTGTCCTGGTGGGATTCCCCAATAGTAGCCTCTGTGCGTCTTTGTGTAATTAAGAGCTCCATATCTTGTAAGAATTTAGGGTGATTAATTATTAGCTCTATGTCCTTGGTATAGAGCCAGTCCTCAATTTCTACAACCAAGTTGGCTATGTTACCCTCTTCTTCTCTCTGGAATTACATGTTACACTTGCATGGTAGGGTTTACTTGTATGACATCAATTGCTACTTGGTGCAGCAAGTGCAACTCAGACTCTCAGGGGTCGCCTTGGAGGCATTTCCTCTATTGTCTTTGGCATCAAACCACTTAACTTACGAGATTCATAAATACAAAAGGTTGGAATTAAGTCTTTAAAGAGAGTCATCTTTTCTTTTCAAAAACTATTTATTTAATCAGAAAAGATTACATTCAAAAGAAAGAAGACCCTCACAGCTTTAGTTTTGCAATTCGTTAGTTTTGGTCTTCTCGTGAAACAGCAAGATTGAGTTCACGTCGTGAAACAAAAAGTATTTCATGCCGTGAACGACTTCAAAAGTGTTTCACGCCGTGAACTATTTTGAAAATGGTTCACGTCGTGAAGGTCTACTGCACTTTCACGTGATCCAATTTTTGGCAGACTAAGGGTTTCTATTTTTGGAATGTAATCCCGTGATTTTTGGCTAAAATCCCGGCGCTGATTTCTTGAGCGACTCGCATCGTGAAATTGCAAGAAAATGGTTCACGTCATGAACAACTTCCTGCACTTTCACGTGAAGTTTTCCGCGTCGGCAATTTGTAGACTTAGGTGCATAATACTTATCCAATTGATGAAAATTAGATTGTGCCAATGCTAGGGGATGAAATGCAAGTTCCTGGCTCAATCAATGGTCCCTTATGTTTTTGAATTTTTGAATTTAAAAAAAAAGAAAAAAACAACACACAACCTGCTTCTTCACGTTGGTGTTTTTGTGGTGCTAACATAAAACTTATCAAGAGTAACCAATGAATCCTTTCCTAAACTACTTTCCACAACATTTACAGCATCAAAACGATAATACTTTTTTTTCTCAACCACACACACCTTATCCATCCATTTTCCATACAATGCATTACCAAAATGCAAAGGCAACAATGAATACTATGCAATGGGAGCTGAAACTCAAAGAGTATGGAAGAAACAAAGGTGTTTCCCCGACAACGACGTCAAAAATGTTATGCTTGACCACACCTCCAAGAGGGAACTCTACACATTCACCTAATGGATGAGCAATGAAACACAACCGTCATGGGGTACTTACCAATGCTTCGAGCTCGTGTCTCTTGAAGCCTCCAGCTCGCATGTATACTCCAAAAACTCCAAGCTCCACCTCCACACTGTCACCATGGAGTTGCTCACACCATCACATGCTCTCACTCCTCACTCTCTCACAAGTACAAGGGAAGAGCTCTCAATAGCAAAGGGGATTGTGTCCTTTCATTATGAGAAAATACCTTATATACAATTGGCCCTTATTCACACTTGGGCACCCAAAACTTACTAACTAGGCCTTGGGTGGCTAATGTCTCATAATGTACAACCTTTATAGTGCCTTTACATGACACTTATTAATGTCCTCAATTGAGGATCATGGTGTTAATCCAAATGGGATTAACAATTGGTGGATGCATTTTTCATGTTTGTAGCTGTATCTTTAGAACTTGGGTATATTTTTACAAATAAATGTAATGCCTAGTCATGCACCAACCTGGATTCCATCATGAAAGATCTACCCAAAATGACATCATATGAATATGCTTTTGGCACAAGAAGTTCATCACCACAATCGTATGATTGTAACGGAACTTAACACTTTTAGCTTTAGGTTTGGAAAAACTCCCATGGGCCTTGCTGATGTTCCACTTGCCATTTTTACAATTAGATCCATTTGTTCTAATATTAAGGAGCAAGGGGTCAAGAAATAGCAAGAGGTGCCACTTGGAGAGGCTTTTGAAATTGTTTTTGAAGAGATCTAGACTCCTTCATCTCAAGCGTACAAAAAGTCTTTTGAAATTGTTTTTGAAGAGATCTAGACTCCTTCATCTCAAGCGTACAAAAAGGCTTCTATATTCAATCACAAACTCTTGTTTTTATTTAACACTAGTTTGGTACCAAAACAGGACACTTGAGTGTCCTTTTTTGGGGGTTGCGAAAAAAAATCAAACTCCTAATGTAGGCTTTAAAAACCAAAATGCTTCATTGGGCATGTAGAACATAACCCTATGCTTATGTAAAAAATGCTAAACATATAAAATGCCTTTTTATTTGGAAGTACATAAGCAACAAAGTAGCATATGTCTTGAAAATGAACATTTTTCAGGATTTTTCCAAATATGCAAGCATCATTCTCTCAAAAAAAAATCCAATGATATCAATAGCATTTTTCCCAACATATTTTGATAGCATACATCAGTCCAAGGAGGTAGAAGTTCACCAAAAAAATCATTTTCCTTTCCTAGAATTTTTTCCAAAAAAGTTACATAAAATCAGCAAAAGTAACGCGTATTATCAAAACTCAATCACGCCACTAAAAAATAATGTAGCCCTATCAATGAGAATGTTGATTATTGGTTTTCATGCTTGAGATGAGATAAATAAGCCATAATTTGATGTGTATGACACTAACTTAGCCTCCACTTAAGTAGGCTCTTATCGCCTAGTTCTAAAAAAACTGTAAAAAATAAAAATGCAAAATTTGATCATCTTTTATCAAAAACTAATCATAACTATGCTTGCACAAGTAGTCTACACCTATAGTTACAACAAATAATGCACTTACACAACTTTCCCCTTTGATGAAAATCAAAATTAGGCTCATAATTAGACATTTTATGTATTAAAAACAGGTTGCGCAAAAGGCCATGTATGAGAAGAGGCCCAAAAGTGGCTCTAAAGTTTTGGAAAATTCAAAACAAAGTAGTGTTTACCCTATATAACATGGGTGCACCTCAAGTTTTACATTATTAGCTTGCATATGGAAGGAGAAAAATTCATGCTCCACTTGTATAAAAAAACGTCATTTCAATATTAGCGAGTCAAAAATTTATCCAATAATTATCGTTTGATGATTCTAGGATTTAGTTTACATCATGGGCTTTCCATCAAGCCAAGTTTCATGATCAAACTATGTCCCTTCTAAAAGTTATGTCCAAATTACTACTATTTTGAAAACAGCAAAAATCATGCGTTTTATCAGCATGTGTCTAAGAAAATTAAAATATTGCCTTGCAAAAGCTAAGAAAAGTGCGATTTAAAAAATCTCAAGGATTTTTTGGGTCTTGAGGAACATCTGTGGATGTTAAGCATTTCAAAACTCTTAATAGATTGCCCACAAAAATTCAAGAAAAATGCTAACTTTTCAGGACACTTTAGTGTCCTCAGGACACTTTAGTGTCCAATTACAGAACTAGTGTTAATTCCCAAGACTTTAATAATGAAACCTTTGAACCTTAACATAAACCTTACCAAACAGAGATTTCCAATTAATTAAAGGGGTGCAATGCACACATGCCCACCCGTGATTTAGTCATTTTTGCACATGATATCTACATATTCCCATTAATATTTAAATTACCTTCTCTTCCTATAATTGGTTCCATTACTATTTAAGCGAGCTTGGAGGCTCTCATTTTTATTATCGATTATGTTTTTTTAGAGGTTACATGACCCCAATCAGAGTCAAAACGTCAATTTTTTTTTATGTTTTTTCCAAATTTGATCTCTTTTTTTGGTTACCATTAAAACTATACGTTTTGCGAATTAAATTAGAAAATAATTATATGCACATGTTTCTCAAGTTGAAGAAAATTTTACCCAAACTAAAATTTCTCACTAGACATATTTTCTCTCTATAAATTTTAACTCAGAAAGTGGGGACCATGGGGGCTATTACATACTTTCACATACCTGGGGTGACCCTTAAAGAGAAATCTTATATCCTCTCCCCATTGAAGAACTCGAGATACCCTCATCTCGATAGGTAGTAATCCTTCACAAAAAAGATCATCTTCTTTCTCCCAACAAGTAGCATCCTCAACACGAAAGAACTTCCATTTTACCAAGCATTATCTAAGAATTTGGTTCCTCAATGGCTTCCTCTCACATGTTAAGGGTCCAGCACATACTTATTCAGAAGTAGAACATGAAAAACATCATGGATCTTTAAACGCTCAGGAAGACATAGATCATAAACGTAACAACATGTGGTCCATAATATTTGGGTGCTAGCTTCTTGTTTGCCTAAGCATACATAACTTTCTTTTTGGCCCCACCCTAAGAAAACCCATATCACCTTCTTAAAATATTCAACCTTGGGATCAATGTACTTCTTCTATTTGTCCTGGGCAACCTTTATATCTTTTATCTTCCACTCTATTTCATATAACATTTTCTTTAAAATCTTAACTTGAATAAAGGGATCTATCCATATTCCTATCCATAAATATCTTTGAATGGGGTCATCATGATACTTCAATGATGAGACGTGTTATAAGAAAATCTCTACCACAAGTGAAGATAACTCATCTATCTACGAGGCGTACGGTTTTAGTATGAATGAAGAATATCTTTAATCACTTGATTCATCCTTTCTATACGGCCATCTATCTGTGGATGACAAGAAATGTTGTGGGCTCTCATGGCTTACACTGTGGGTTCACACTGGGTAGCCTCACGTCTAGTGGACTCACATTTTTTTTTGTATAAAATAGGCTCACACAAGTCCGATGAGCTATAGACTCATGTCATCATGCCCTATAGGCTCACATATGTGGGTTCACATATGGGAGGTTTATGCCTTGTGGACTCACACTTGTTGGCTCATAGCTCTAGCTAGGGGCTCACATATTTTCTTTTGAAATACTATGCTCCTCAATGTTGCTTTATGAGATATGCACATTTGAGCACACATTCCACATAGTGTAAGGGGCTTTGGGCACCTATGATAGAGTTAGTCCCCACTAATTGTACTTAATGCTCGAATAATTATAAAGGGAAAAGAAATTTCCTTAAAATTTGTTTTGCTGGTATAGATTGTATGACATGAAATCTTTATAAGACATAGGTAGGCATGCCCTTACAAGTCTTCACAATAATTTTAATTGGATAATATTAGGTTCAACTACCTCTCACATATTTAACTTGGCTTATGCCTTATCTAGGTAGACTTATGTCATGTCTCAGTAGGAGGCTCATCTCATATCTACCTGCTATGTCATGTCCTTGTAGATTCACATCTAATGGGCTCATGTCCAATTTTCATGGGACTAATATCTCCCAAACCAAGAGGTGGATGGCCTTTTTTTTGGGGACTTTTTTATGGTTTCTTAGACTTGAATGGAGGTAATTAAGATTTTTGATCAATAATGGTATTTATGAAGGTGTTTGTGGATGTTTCTTGATTGATTTTGGTTGATATTACATGCTGTAAAACCTACTAGTTTCAACAATGCATGAACAAAAAATTCACAACATTATCACTCTAATCTCCACACCAAATGGATCTTGTAGCTTATGTTTTCAAAGTGGATAACACTCTTAATTACAATTGCTAAGCTATTTCTTGGACTAATGCAACAAAATCAAAGGCTTGTGGGCTTCAAAATCATGCAAATGGCCAAGGAAATCAGGGTTTTCTCCTTCCAAGTATGCAAAGAGAATGATCTAATGAAAATAGTGCAATCTAATGAAATAGCATGTAAATAGAATAATCTATGGATTTTCTCCTTCCAAGTATGATCTAATGAAATAGAATGATCTAAGGGTTTCTCCTTCCAAGTATGAAAATAGAATGATCTAATGAAATAGTATGCAAATAGAATGATCTAATGAAAATAAGAATTAAAACCAAGCTAGAAAACAACAACATAAAAACCCAAGGCTCCAAAACCATATGTTTTTTAGAGTGTGACCTCCTAATCAACATGGAGCCTTGTTAAGACAAACTCACAGGACTAAGGGATAAGCTAAACCACTGTATCCACAAAGAATCCTGTCAACCAAAACCAATGAGAATACTTAGTTGTTTATCATGGGGATGAGAGTACACATTTAGAGCTTCCTAATGTAGGCTCTCCAACCACTTGTTGAAGTAGCTAGCTTGTGTTTTAGCTTCCATCGTTGTCACTCATAGTGTTTGTTGTAGCTCTCAAAGGACAAAACCCTTACAACAAGAAGCTATGGTGGTATGAGACAATAACCATCAAGCTCTCTCTTACCACACACACACTCACAAGTGATAAGGTAGAGTAGAGAAGCTAGTGCTCTTAATATCATACAAGGTAAGTGTTTGTTCTCATTAGAGAAGTTATCTTTTATACAAACTACTAAGTACCCAAGCACCTAGACTTTGATGATCGGGTGTTTGTACTGTACATCTTCACTAAGGTATCCCAAATCCTCCTAGGCATTTGTGCATCCTGTATATGCACAATCATAGAATTTGTCACATTGATTGATAACCAATATAGCACCTCTCTAGAACTTTCATGTTATGCTTTATATCCCAACACACCTGATGTGGCATCAAATTTTCTTTAGCTATTTCTGGCTCCTTTTCATCACCTGTGATGAACTCCCAATATCCATAAGGAAATTGGTCATCTTGAATGTTCATGCCTAGAAATTATTCTGATCTAACTTCTCACTCACAAGCTATCAAGACCATATTAGGAACTTTAGGAAAATCCCATCGCTTTGAAAATTAAATTTGGTTTTTTAATCTACTTTTTGGTGTATCTTGAGTATACTTGTTAGAGAATGTGGATTTAGAACCTAATAACTAAGCACTTTTAACAAATTCTTCTCTTACAGTGTTACAAGACCAAGGTACATGGAGATTAAAATATTTCATAAACTTAATAATAGAAAAAATAAACCATAAACACTATAGCATAACTCAAGAGCATGAAAATCAAAGAACACAAGATTGGGTGCAATCTTCCCTCCGAAGTGTGGCTCCACTGCCACACACGGTATTCATATTATCATAAATTTTACCCTTGGAGCCATAAATAGCATAGCTTTTCCAAAATAGGGCTTTTTATAAAATTGAACCTTATTTCAATGATTTTAAAGTATCTCATAAAAAATAAACCTTGCCCAACATATGTACAATGGGCCAAACCATACAAAATCAAATATTTAGCACATGTGCTTGGCTAGATAATCTTGTCCAATGTCTACCTTGGTTGTTCCGAACTCATGATCTATACTCAACATAGACCACAATGTTAGATCACACTTACTTTGGAATTACTCATAAAAATAATTCTAACAAATGAAAAACATTCACTACCATGCTTCACACATAAGCCATGCATCACACATAATTAACTAGATTCACCCCCATTATAAAATATTCTGAAAATCTCACTCCCGTGATGTACAGTATCTTGCAAACTTTGACAATATTCTTGCGGTGCTGTAAACCTATTATAATGCTACTATATGTGGACCAGACACATAAAAATACATCCACCAATACTTGTAGCACTGAGGTTCTCTACACAGATTGTCCATTTTTGCTGTAACTTTTCATTAAACTAGAAATTGGTGTACATAGTCAAAATTGACACTTTCTTAGAGTGGCTATGAAAAACTTGTAGAGCCAAAACGACACGCCCGAAACGTGTAAAATAATAGTTAACAAAGTTAACTACACAACGGGGTCTTCATTCTTCACCCTTGCCTTATTCTTGCCGCTTGCTTTCCTTCTTAGCTCTCACACAAACTAGAGCTCTATACCATAAAGAGATTGCAAGAGGGAGAGCTTGAGTTCCTTATAAGCAAACACACACACTAGAGAGCAAGACACAAGATAGAGATGGATGGCTAAATTATCTCCTATCTTATTCTCGTCTCTACAACTATAAACTAAAGAGATAGGAGTACATACTAAAAGGAAAAGAACTCTCCTACTATTTCATAGCGCTTTTGCTATGACCATTTCTTGAGACACAAACCTGTCGATTGTTGCTCCTCACATTATCTGAACTATCTGTTCTCGATGACACACTTTCGAAATCATTACCGAGAGTTTCAACACCTAGCATGAATACTAAGGTGGAGGGAACTAGGTCTGTTATGCCCATCTCTTTATATTTGGTTCCTCTTGTTGGCATCACATCAATGGTGGTGCAAGCACATGCATCTAGTTATCATGAAGTCAAGAGGAGGAAAGGATGCATATATCCTGATACGTACACCTTATCCTCTTTTGAAACAGTCTCTTGTTTAGCCACTCATGCACACGCTTGCATTGAAGTGGTTCGATCTATCGTGTCAAATTCATTACCAAATAGGTTTCTATCCATTGGTGGATGCATTTTTCATGTTTGTAGGTGTATCTTTAGAACTTTCATATCTTTTTACAAATACAAATAATGCCCAATCATGTACCAACTTGACTTTCGTCATGAAAGATATACGCAAAATGACATCATATGAATCTAATTTTAGTAAAAGAAGTTCATCACCACAAATGTATGATTGTAACGAAAGTTAAAAGACCTTCGTCTGTATGTTATGCAAAAATCCCATGGGCCTTGTTGATGCTCCATTTGCCATTTTTACAATTAATATGTTTGTTCTAATGCAAGTTCTTCCATGTTTTCCAACATTTCTTGGTGATAATGCAAGTTCTTCCATGTTTTACAACATTTCTTGGTGATAATGCTCACTCCCACTCTTGCATGCAAGATTGTAGTTACTTGTTATACCCCTTGTGGTGGATTGGAATAATGAAGTCTCATTGGTTTTGTAGTAGTGATGTAATTGATTCACTAGGATCTAAATAAACCTAGGAACACTACCATTCTCCCTCACTTAGGATAGGCCTTCGGTATCATGCTGAGGTATGTCCCTTTCAGTTACCAACTCTTGGTTTAGATATATTGTGAAGTACCTTCCACCTAATATTTAACATCATAACTGCCCTATTGGCATGTTTATCAGCAATAAAAGGAATGCCACCTTTATTGTGCTTGTTGGGTGTGCTTCATCTCTTTGTCGTGGACTTCTTTTAGTGGCTAAAGCCTTTCCCCAAATAGATGAGGTGAAAAAACTATCCTCTCTCTCTAGATCCAAAATTTTGTTCAATGTCTCTTCTTCATCGTCCACATCCACTCCTTCCAACTGGTTCGTCGTCTATTTCTTCCACTCCTCCTAAGAGCATTAAATCCTCATTTGGATTTTTTACAATCTGAATTAAGAAGACCCCAACCGCTTGAAACCAACCAATAGATTCATGTGTATGGAAAATTAGGGTCACGACCATGACAATAAACAACTTGTAACAATAGTAGAACGTAGGCCATTGCTCGTAGACGTGATGCTAGCGGTCCTGACCTTGTCATGTTCTCTGACAAGCTCACGCCGCCTCCTCCAATACACAACCTGTGATCTTAATTAGGCTCACTTCGCTCACTAGGAATAAGTTGGGATTGTAAAGAAGCATGTCAATTGGTTGTCTTTATAGAACCATATACCAAGTTATTTGTAAGACCATCCCAAAAAAACTGTTTTACTTGAGCTTGATTTGCATTAATGTTTATGATCACCCTATACTTTACCATTGCTCCACCCTCCCTGTGTAATGCTTATGTACCAACTATCTCCCATATATGTCAGGTCCATATGAGGAGTATCCATGGCTGAACAGCTCAGATGCCTTGCAGCATGGCTTGTGCACCTGTTGGTGTTGGTGGCCTGCTCACACTAGACTGCCTAGAAAGTTGCCTTGCAGCCCAGTTTGAGCACTTGTTGGTTTTTAAAAAAATCAGCAGGATGCTATTCCAGTCTACCGAAACCCACCCAAAGAGACTGCATAAAGCTCAATGCTAACCTATGCATCACTCCATTTCTCTACATTCACTACATGTTGCATCTTAGCTTTTCCTTCTAGCATACAGCCTACCTCTCAACACCCTCTCGACAGTTCTATTTCAACCATCAAAGCCCTTTATGAACAAGTGCGCTCAAAGCTTAGGGCCATCTGTTGTAAAATGTCCATCAGTACCTTATTATTCTCCATCTTTGTAGTCGAGCGATTTGTGCTTAAGTTTCATACAGGGGAAGATCCTGCATTCTTCAATTGTTGTTCTGTGTACACTTTTGTTCTGTCACCTGTGTACACTGCAAGCTTTACTCCATGTCTTCAATACCAGTAACGTCCTTGCATTGTTAGTGTCTTACATACATGCTCATTTTTCTTTACGTAAAACATGTTCCCGTAGGTATGTTGACAAGACACAATGCTCTGGCCACACAAGGATCATTCTTTATATGTTCATGTGAGGACTAATCTTCCTTGGGCTTTTGGCTTATGGCATGCACCCAGTTATATGATAATTTTTCTAATCCATGCTTTTGATATTTTATATAGGAGTGCAATTCCTGCTCACGCTCAACCCAGCTCTTGCCAAGCTTCCTCCATGCACCTGAAATTTTCCATCTCAGCTGCACACTTATGCAGCCCTGCATCAGCGTAAATGTTTGATAACATCACATATACTGAAGGCTGGTTGGGCTGCAGACTGACAGTATGATCAAATACCTCTTTAGCCAGATGCAAATTTCCATGTGTACGACATGCAGCCAGCAAACACAACCAAATAGTCAGATTAGCCTGCATTGGCATCCTCTTTAGCACATTCTCTACCCTCTTGAAGTCTCCAGCACGTCCAAGGAGATCTAGCATAATGCCATAATGAGTAACGTTCGGAGTTTTACCATACTCTCTGCTCATAGATTCAAAGCACTCAAGACCTTCAATGACAAGGCCAGTATGACTGCAAGATGCAAAAACTGAAGTGAACGTTATTTCATCAGGCTCGGTGCCTTCCAGTCTCAAGTTCTCAAACGTGTGTAGGCTTGCTACAAAATTTCCTTCTCCTGCATGACCAGCGATGCATGCATTTCGAGTCACAATATCGGGTTCGGAAAGTTCATCTAAGAATGCCTGCGCATCTCCCATGCTTGCACAACTCCCATATGCATGGGTTAAAGTCGCTGCCACAGAGGGGATTCGATCATAGCCAGAAGAAACAGCGTCAAAGTGAAGCTGTTTACACATCATTAAGCCTCCCGCTCCACTGCATGTTTGCAGTACACGAATAAGTGTAACATCATCCAGAACCCCACACTCCTTTTGCATCTGTCGGTACAACTCTAAAACCTTTTCTCCTTGTCCCTGCTCAGTATATGCTGAGAGCATCGCATTCCATGCCATGAGATTGTGCTGAGACACTGCACCAAACACACTCTCTGCTTCCAAAATTGCTCCCGACTTGCCATACACACTCACAAGAATGCTGCCAACAAAGACATTGAATGCGAAGCCATTCCTGGAAGCATCTGCGTGCAATGCCTGTACAATTTCCAGGGACAGTACTTTGTTTGATCGCCCCTGGGTTTCTTCCTTCCCTGAAAGGGTGCCACATGCGAGAAGGGCCATCGCAAATGTTAGCTGATCTGGACTCGTGCCTTGTTCTTGCATCCGTGCATACAGTTGTAAAGCCCTCTCTCCTTGGTCCTGCTCAACGTATGCCGACATCATCGCATTCCATGACACAATATCATGCTGAGATAATGCACCAAATACATCCTCTGCTTCCACAATGGCCCCACACTTGCCATACATGCTCACAAGGGTATTGCCAACGAAGACATCCATTGTGAAGCCTTTCTTGCAGGCTTTCGCATGTAATGCCTGTCCAATTTCAAAACAAATCAGCTTGGTTGATTGTCCCTGCATTGCAATGGCTTCTTCTTTCTCTGCAAGACTGCCACATGCCTGAAGGGCAAACATGAGGGTGTGCTCATCTGGAGTCACACCTTCAACTTGCATCTGTCTATACAACTGTAAAGCCTTCTTCGCTTGGCCTTGTTCAACATATGCCCAGAGCATTGCAGTCCACAATACGATGTCATGTTGGGACGATGCGCCGAACACATCCTCTGCTTCCACAACTGCTCCACACTTGCCATACATACTCACCAGGGCACTGCCAACAAAGACAACAGATGTGAAGCCTTTCCTATGGGCATCAACATGTAATGCCTGTCCAATCCCCAATGACATTATCTTGATTAGTCGTCCCTCTACAACAAGAGCTTCTTCCTCCTCTGCTAAAGTGCCACATGCCTGGAGGGCAAACACGAAGGTGCGCTGGTCTGGATTTATGCCTTCCGCTTGCATACATTTGTACAACTGCAAAGCTTTCTCTCCTTGGCCCTGTTCAAGATATGCTGAGATCATCACATTCCATGACACAACATCACGCTGGCACAATGCACCAAACACAGCCTCTGCTTCTAGAATGGCCCCATGCTTCCCATACATACTCAAAAGAGTGCTACCAATGAAGAGGCTGGATGCAAAATCCTTCCTGCGAGCATCTGCATGCAATGCTTGTCCAATCTTCAGAGACATCACCTTGATTGATCTTCCCTCCACAATCAGATCTTCTTCTGGAAGGGTGCTACATGCCTGAAGGGCCATCATGAATGTCAGCTGGTTTGCACTCACGCCTTCCTGCTGTTGCATCTGTTTGTACAACATCAAGGCTTTCTCTCCTTGATCGTCCTCAACATACCCTGAGAGCATCGCATTCCACGAAACAACATCGCGTTCGAACATTGCACAGAACACATCCTCGGCTTCCGGAATGGCCCCGCACTTGCTATACATACTGACAAGGGTGCTGCCAACAAAGATATCGCATGTGAACCCTTTCCTTCGAGCAGCGTCAGCATGTAACTTCCTGCCCTGTCCAAGGTCCCGTATGTTGCCACAAGCTTTGTAGAGGCTAACAAAAGTATAACGGTTTGGGTCGATCCCATCTTCTTGCATACATTGATACATTCTGAGGGCTTCTTGGTTGCGGCCGCATTCCACACAGGCAGAGATCATGGCATTCCAGGAGAAAACAGTGAGGTGAGGCAATCTACCAGATATCTGGTGTGCATCTTCAATAGCCCCGCATTTTGCAAGTGTCACCACCAAGTAGTCACCTAGTAAACCAGTCAGTGGGATGCGATGTAAGGAGAGATGTGCTAAGACACGTTTGGCTTGGCCGAGGGCCCTGAATTTGTTGCAGGCCTTGAGCAGGGACATGTAAATGTTGGTGGAGAGGGCTGTGTCCATGCCACATAGCACATCCAGCGCCCTGTCGAGCTGTCCTTTGTGGCACAAAGTTTGAAGTAGAAGGTCAATATCATCATCATCATCCTGTATATCCCCAGAGTTCCTCCTGGGGTAACGAGAAGAAGAAGGGAAGCCCTGTCCTTCCTTCTTCTCATGCACAGGAGAAGCATGATGATGATGATGATGATGTCGTCGATGTGGTTGTGATGCTTCTTCTTCTACTAGTGCTGATGACGATGCTTTTCGAAGGAGGCCTCCGGATAGAGGAGGAATTTTTCCTTTGCACATGCTGAACATGCATAGTGATAGGGATACCACCTAGCAGGAGCACTAATAGCGACTGAGCCAAGGTAAAAAATAAGATGTTTCTATGAATATATAAGTGTAGGTGGGTTGACTATTATTCTTCTTATATAAATCTAAAATTATAAAAAATTGGGTAAATGTTTCTAAAATGGGACGAATACTTTTTAAAACCTTTCAAAACAGCCAAAATTTGGATGAATGTTTTAAGATACCAGGCGAACTGTTTTGTGAAAAAACTCCAAAAAATAGCCAAATAGTGAAGATTAGCCTCTATTTTTTCCTTGATATTACACAAAATGTTAACAAAACCTCCATCTCTAAATATATATTAGTTTTGTTTGACAAATTTACAATAATTTAAAGATATTTATAGCTAAAATTGTCTTTAAAATTTTTGTTTTGCATACTCATTCACCCAATTTCTGTTTCGCATACTCCTTCACCCAATTTCTGTTTTGCATACTTCTTCACCCAAAACTAAGGGTAAAATAGGTATGTGTTGTAAACTAACATATTGTAAACTAACCTGCTCTTTAGTTGTTACCTCCTCCTCCTTCCTCCCCTACAATACCACCACCTTTTCTTCCTTAGCCAACGACCTACAGCCAACCACAATAAGAAAGTTATCTATGAGAGAAGTCGACATAGTCTACCTGGGCTCCAATTTTTAAACTCTCCTCCGTCTCTCTCTGCGCCCTCCCCCCAGCTCTCTCTATCGCCTTCTCTATCTCTTCTCTCTCTCCCCCCACCCTCGCTCTATCTCATCCCCTTCTGTCTCCCTTCACTCATTCTCTACACCACGCCCTACTACTCCCCATGTTCCCCCACCTCCCCTCCCCTTCTCCCTTTGCCCTCCCCCTTCCTCTTGCACATGTTCACATATCCACAACCTTGTCCTCACACGAGAGAGAATCATGCGGCGGTTGTATGGACAAAGAGAGAGAGAGAGAGAGAGAGAGAGAGAGAGAGAGAGAGAGAGGGTGAGGACAAGACACTAAACGAGAGACAAAGAGAGCCTTGTGTGTCGAGAGAGAGAGAGAGAGAGAGAGAGAGAGAGAGAGAGAGAGAGAGAGAGAGAGACGTCATAAATAGGAAAATGTATGCCATGCATCAATTTCCGCGTGTTGCTCTCTCACAAGGACAAGGTTGTGGGTGACAGTGTTAAGCATGCCAAATGAGGCGGATTACTACTAAATATAGGCTTTAAAAAACATATATAACAAACCCACCAAAACCTTTCAACTCTTCGCTAATTAATTAATACAAACTCAAAAAAAAAAGATTTTGGTGGCCTATTGCATTTAATATTAGAATTTATAACTTATGGGGTAAGTTGAATTTCTAAACCTTCAACTTTAAAATTTGTAAGTAACTTTCAGATTTCACCAGTGTGCAAAATACATTGTACCTGGGTTTTTTTGCGCACACTACTCCACACTCAAGTACTCTTCAAATTTGAGTATTATTTATAATAGCACCTAGATATTATATATATAAGGAGTGGGGGGGACACTCCAAAATGGGTGGGGATAAAGAAACGAGCCTCCTTAGAAAATATATATGACCATATATAAAGTTTAGAATAACATATTTATTCGTTGTGTAAATGCCATTTACTCAAATTCGTTTATGCAATATAGTAAAGATCCAAGATTAAGAAAACTAGAGTCCATTTATGTAATTAAACTTTAAAGTAATGTTAATCTTACATGGAAAATAAATTAATAAATGAGAGAAAACTAGAGAAGACAACAAAACTTATAGAAAACATCAAAGGCTTAAAAGCGATGAGAATGTTGGTTATTTTGGAGCTTCACGTCTGTGTCCATATTGTGTGTGTAACCATCCTTTGTGTGTAACCTTATTCATATGTGTGTGTGTGTGTGTGTGAACACCCCCTTGCCAAATGTTATTACTATGTGTGTTTGTGTGTGTGTGTGTGTGTCTGTGTGTGTTGACATGTATCATGTGTATGTGTCAAAAGATAAGGCTACTCCAAAGCCTACAAAAAACATTGTACTTGGGGAACTTCAAATATATCTAATCAACCATCATTGAGTCATGCAATATTATCTCTCCTTGAGGATTCTCTCTCTCTCTCTCTCTCTCTCTCTCTCTCTCTCTCTCTCTCTCAAGAATGTGGGGGAGAAAATGACTTGAGCTCTTGCAAGCAATCACACACACACACACAAGGGTAGACAAACAAACAAGATAGATGGATGGCTGAATTTTCTTCTCTTCTCTCTACAACCATAAACTAAGAGATAAGAGTACATACTATAAGGGAAAGTACTTTCCTACTATAACATACACCGGACGGTCCATAGTGTGAACCCGACTATATGAGTTGGCGCTATAACTATGCTATAACTCTAATACAGCAAAGTGGTTGTAAACCACTAGTCTCACTAACCATGCCACTAGTGTAAATGTGAAAGCTATCACCCAAGCGGCTCATCAATGTCTATAACACTAGTTAAGCTCGATATTTCAACACTCCCCTCAAGCTCAATTCCACATTGTGCACTATACTCCAAGTAAGCTATCACCCAAGCGGGTCATCGATGTCTATAGCACTAGTTAAGCTCGATATTTCAATAGTCCCCCTCGAGCTCAATTCAACACACTATACTCCAAGTAAGCTACTCCAAGTAAGGTCCTAAACTTGCGAAGCTTCTCTATACCCAATGACCTTGTGAAGATATCAGCCATATAATCCTCTTTGCTAAATCCACATCACCGACTAGAATCTTCTCCCTCACTAAGTGATAATGCATCTCAATGTGCTTCGTCCTAGCATGGTATACTAGGTTACTGCTCTGGTGGTGAGTTGTATACTACTCATGCTATCATAATAAATGACAACAGCCCTATCCAGGACTCATACAAGCTACCTCACAAGCAGCCATAGCAGTGCCCCTATACTCTGCCTTTGTTGTTACTCCAACTCACATTATCACTATCAAAAGAAAACATAAAGCCATTGGTAGATATCCTTTCTGAGATAGTGTCACTCTAATTAGCATATCTGCATACCCATGTAGCTGATGTATCTCTATGCTAGCCTCACAGGAAAGTCCATAATTAACTGTGGACTTTGTATATTTGAGAATCCATTTGGCCACATCCAAGTGGTGTGGCTTCTTGGGGGTCTACATAAACTGACTCACAAGTCCAATAGTATAGCTCAAATCTGGCCTAGTAATGGTCATGTAGATCAGGTTACCCACTATACATGGTAGGCTCCTCCAAAAGCTCACTTGTATATCTACGAAAAGTTTAGTGTTTTGTTCTAATGGCATTGAAATAGACTTATAGCTTGCCATTCCATACTTGGATAATATGTTCAAGCCATACTACCTCTGTAATAGCAAAATATCATTAATTGATCTCACCAACATCAGTGATAGTCAAGGCATCCACATAGATAACTAATAACATGATTCCTAAACTTCTTTTTGCAAATCACCATGCAAGAGTGCATTCTTTACATCCATTCGATGTAAAGATCAAACCCTTTGCTACAGTCATAGCAATGATATCTCTCATGGTTACCATTCTCGTAATCGGGTTGAATGCTTCCTCTTAATGTCATATGTTTATGCATGATCCTTAGAAACAATGAGTCTTACCTTATATATGTTTGTAGATCTATTGGAGTTATGCTTAACCTTGTTGTACACCCACTTATATCTCTGATTGCATTTTTATCCTTAGGCAAAGGCACCCACTTATATCTAATTTCCTTCTTATCCTTAGGTAGTAAAAGCACCAATTCCCATGTCGTATTGTATATCTAATGCTACCACAGCTCCTCATCCAGGGCATCTTTCCATTTCTAATTTCCAAGTGCCTGCTTAAAACAAGTGGACTCTATCTCCTATATTTCTTTAACCATGTAAGCATTGTGATGGGTTATATATCCATCATATCTCACCATGTCAAAAGAGTATCTAACTCGAGTAGACCTGCATACACCTAGATCACTACTGGTTGTCCTCAAAACAACCATGGTTCTTTGTGCACCAGAAGTAACCATTGACAGAATGCCAAGCTCCTCATTAAGGCTTTGCTCAGAGCCACTAATGTCACAATTCACATAAGAGTGTCCTACTGATAGATCAAGCACAAAAGGATGATGAGCTACTTTTTCCTTCCCTTTGTGTGATACATGTGTACCAACACCTGTATCACCATGAGATGATGCATCTACATTCTTTGCATCTGTCCTTTGGTTCCAACTTAATTTCTCACTTCATTGGACCAGCCCACCTTAGCCCCATCATCATGTCTTCCACTTAGTTATAGCCTCATCAGCACACTCATCACCATTGCATTGCCACGCCATCACGTTGCCTACTGTTAAAACCCTAAGATCTCTCTAGATAATTGTTATGCATAAACATGCATAAATCAGGCATAAACTCAACCACCCGACCACCCCCGAGCCCAAGGGATGCACACATGAATTATAAATGAAATACATCATACCTCTACCTTGATGTCCCATACCATCAAGAGGTATAACTCCAATCCAATAGCATGTAGCTATTGGAAATAAATTATAAATGAAATACATCATACCTCTACCTTGATGTCCCATACCATCAAGAGGTATAACTCCAATCCAATAGCATGTAGCTATAGTGTGAAATGGTAGGTGAGTAGATATGGACGTCTACACAAGAGACCATAGCCTAAGCCTCCAAGCCTCCCTTGAGTGTGTCCCATGCCCCTATTATATAGGAGGGTCCTCAAGTGACTCTTGACTCTCCATTTCCCATGTGTGACCCTTGGATGCCTGACCCTAACCTTAACCCTTAAGGTTAGTCCTAACCCATGCTCCACTAGAGCTTGCTCCCATGCTCCTATGCTCACAAGCTTAATGTGGGTTAGCCTCCTAGTATATGCACACATAATGTGCATATAACATACTTCCCCTCTCTTAAAACATTGCACTCTTGTAATGAAAAGAAGAAGAATTGCACTGAACAATATCAACCGACTCCCAAGTAGTCGAAACCTCTATTTTCCTATCTTTCCACCTAATTTTAACCTCAAGATGTTGAAATTTGAGCATAATGATGAGCTATGGTGGACCAAACACTAGAATCAATATCATTAACAAAGTGATTAGTAAATAATTAAGACGTAATTAGTGGGTAATTAACAAATAGATTAATGTAGGCATGGATACTCAAAAACCAGCAAATTCTCATTAGGGCTATGCCTCAATTTATAGAGTTTACATCAAGCATCAAATCCCATTGATTTCTCCATAATTCACTCCCAGAATATCTCCACCTTTTGCCTGATTCTCTCCACCTCTTCTCTTTTCCCTGAATATCTCCCAGAATAACTCCACACTCCTAAATTCTCTCATGCTACCCTTTATTCTCTCCCAGTAGATTCTTCTCACCTTTTCACAGGTTCTTTCACAATTACATCTTCTCTTTTACAGCCTCTATCCAAGAGCTTGTTCCCACACACACCCTATTCACTTGTATATTTCAACACCTCCCCTCAAGTGAATAATCTTAGCACACCTAGACCCTATATCAAGTTTCTCTCTTACTTAATAGCCTGCGACCAGTGCCTCGAGTCCCTAAACTCATAGTCCTTGACACTCTCTCTCTCTCTATGTGTCCAAGGCTTACTATAGTTGCCTGTGACCTTGACTAAAGTGCTCACACATACATCTACCACGTGGCCTACATCATCGGTGGCTCAGAGGTGGTTTTACTTTGTTGGGGCAGGTTACATTGGGTTGTGGGGTCTCTCTCTCTCTCTCTCTCAGAAAAGATGATCTGACTCCACTTCCTTTGGAGCCTCCATGAAGTTTGCTGATGTCATTCCTTCTCCACTGGGTTTGCTGTAGCAGTCTCTTGCCATGTGTCCTGGCTTTCCACAGTTGTTGCAAGTGAAGGTCCTCCCTCCTACTCTGCCTCTTCCTCGTCCTCGTCCTCGAGAGAATCCTCCTACTCTGCCTCGTCCTCGAGAGAATCCTCCTACTCTGCCTCGTCCTCGAGAGAATCCTCCTCAGGTGAAGAATGCTTTTTCCTCTCCTGCTGTTGAGTCGAGCCCTTTCTTCTCTTTGCCTCTGCTCTCTTGCTCTAGTAGAGCTGCTTCTATCTCGTGTATCTTCAATTCAGGTACATTCTTTAGTGTTGCTACAATGTTTTCATAATCTCCTTTGTCCACACTCTTCAGAAGTACAGCTAATGCTTCATCATCTTCTACCTTTTTGCCAATAGGTAGCTACCAGTTGTTGCTTAATGCTTTTATATTTGTTCAAGTGTGTGATTAAAGGTTCACTTTCCTTCATGTCCAATTTGTAGAATTGCATTAACAGATTTATCTTTGAATTTTTTGCTTGTGTGCCAAATAATTTATTGAGTTCATCCCATGCATCTTTTGCCCATTGTATCCCTGTGATATGATGAATGATTTCATCATTTAAACTGAGTGCAATAAGTCCCAATGCTTTTTCATTCCTACTCTTCCACTCACTTTCTCCTCTCTCTGGGCATTCATCTCTCCCTTCAACTAATCCCCACAGATTTTTCCTCATCAGCAAATACATGGTTTTTGTCTGCCATGTATAAAACTGTTCCCCATTAAATTTGGCTATTTCCTGTGCTGAACTCGGTGGTGATGTGAAGGGGGTCTTACCTCGATCCAATTTCAAGATTCAAGGGCAGTGTCTACCCTTTTACAACTCAATCTGGTGTTTAATAGATGATTACAACAATTTTATCAGCATAAAATCACCAGAAATTACACTAAATTAAGGGTAACCAATTTGTATGGGATGGTTGGAGTATCAAACCAACTCCGATTTGAAATCTGAAGCTTTAGGGATCTGTATCAGATACCTAATGGTTAATTTGAACCCTCAATTGCACCAAAATACAGTGATTAGTACTAATTAATCACTGATTAGTAAATTAATGCTTTATTTTATGTGCGGAAAACAGAGTATGCGGGGAGTCCAGATCTGGTGCCTTCCACTTCAAATGAGCTCAAATGCTTTCAAAGGCATCAATAGCAATGAGTCTAGTAGAGGATTAAGCCAAGAAACACAAGATTTGACCAAATATTGAAAGCTTAATCTCTGTTTTACCAAAGTCACCTGCAAATTTGATGAAGAGCTTGGATCTCATTGTAGACTTGATGAAACTCAATTCTGTCTTCACCAGCTTGTAGAGCATGCTTGATTACCCCTTGGGCTAAGAGGAATTAGAAGGATTTGACTTGAGCAAGAAGAAATCTCCATTCTGCTTCAGAAAAATGGCGCCCCTTCTTCTGCGAAAATCAGCGCTTCTACGTGGTGGTTTGCTGCGTTTTTTGCATAGGCTTGAAGCCAAGGATGTTAGCTAGCTAGTGTTAAAAGCTTATGCCCTAATTCTATGTGTGCAAGGTGCTAGAGATCCTCCACTGGCTGGGGGTGAAGGGGAGAAGTGAAAACTCACTAAAAATTTGTTTATTTGCTAATTATCTACTAATCTGGATTAATTAACTAATGGGCTCATAAACCTAATTGATTCTAGGCATGGCTCTGATACCATGTTGAAATTTGAGCATAATGATGAGCTATGGTGGATCAAACACTAGAATCAACATCATTAACAAAGTGATTAGTAAATAATTAAGATGTAAATTAACAAATAGATTAATGTAGGCATGGATACTCAAAAACCAGCAAATTCTCATTAGGGCTATGCCTCAATTTATAGAGTTTACATCAAGCATCAAATCCCATTGATTTCTCCGTAATTCACTCCCAGAATATCTCCACCTTTTGCCTGATTCTCTCCACCTCTTCTCTTTTCCCTGAATATCTCCCAGAATAACTCCACACTCCTAAATTCTCTCATGCTACCCTTTATTCTCTCCCAGTAGATTCTTCTCACCTTTTCACAGGTTCTTTCACAATTACATCTTCTCTTTTACAGCCTCTATCCAAGAGCTTGTTCCCACACACACCCTATTCACTTGTATATTTCAACAAAGGATTAGTCAACTAGAAAGTTTCCTTTCCCTGAATTCAAGTACCTTTTCAGGTTCATGTGGAACATAGGATAAATCTTTGACTTCAACGAGTTCTTGAGGAGTAATTGTGTTATCCTCACCTCCCAGTTTCCCTTTCAATCTATTGATATGAAAGACTGGATGAACTCTAACATGTGGAGGTAGTTTTAAGTTCAAACGCAACCGTGCCAATCCGATGTATAACTTGAAAATGGACCACAATATCTACGAGATAAATTCTAGCATTTTTTTATTGACAAAGTATGAGAATCTTTAGGAACATTAAAATAAACCAACGCTCCTGGTTCAAAAGACCGAGATGAGCGTCCCCTATCAGTATAAAATCGTACTCTATCCTGAGCACTCCTGATAGAATCCCGAGCTTCCGTCAACATTTCCTACATATCTCGCAAGAAATCCCTCGATGCATCAAGCTCAATGTCCTTAAGACCGACATCAATAGGTGCCTTGGGTTGATACCCATACATAAGTATGCACGGACTAAAACCAATAGCCGTATATTTAAAACTGTTATAGGCAAATTCCATCATTGGAAGATATTTTTTCCAATATGATGATTTTCTAGAGACATGCACGAAGCATATACTCTACAATCTGATTCATACGCTCTATTTGTCCCATCAGACTGTGGATGATCAGAGCAATTCACATTCAAAGTAACTTCCTCGTTAAACCATTTGGAATAAAGTAGAAAAACATGGCATTATAACAGCTAAACCACGGATTCATCAGCACACCAACGTACCCACATCTCCATATGGAATAATCGACGTCCCGAGTTACCCATATTAACATAGAGAGTCATCAGCATCTCGATGAGTCACGGAACTAGAGAAAGAAATGCCAACAAAGGAAGAATCCAAATTTCCTTATCCGAACACAACAAGATAAACTTGTTTGAACTCTAAAGAAAGAGATTTCAACAAGTGAAAATACCGACAAGATTACCCTCATCAAAGCATGCAGGCTATAGATAAAAGAAGTTTATTTAGAGAATGCCCACACTATAACTTTTAGAGAATGTGATTGTCTTTGAATGTTGAGGTCAACATGCTGAGTGATGTAAGCAAAGCAACAATCTTGAGCCCAAATTATCCCATAAGATAATATATGTGAGGGATCACTAGCGTCCCATACCACCATGATACCACCCATACATACCTTAACAATTTGAAACTCCCTAGTATGTCATCTAGGAAATATGAATAAAATCCTATATAAAAGGAATAAAATGGCCTTATCCCAGACTTTCACATACTAAAACCTATCTCTATATTGCTGAGACTACATTAAGGAATAACTCTTTTCGAGTACATCATTAGAAAAGAAATTGAACTATTAGCGCCTTTCTAATGATAACTACCCAATAAACACAATAAAGTTAGGGTAGAAAATAACTCACCTAGATATAGTATCCGAGTTGGAATATGTACAAAAAGTACAAGCAATATACTCCAAAATTAAGTGCAAAAAATGAAGGCAAATGCTACTTTCAAAGCACATGATATTATCCAAAAGATTAAAAGATCCTTATAAAACCATGGATAAAAGCATAGAAGCTCCTCAAATCCATAAAAACCATAGTTGATCATAAAAATCAATGCATACCATCTAATGGACATTAATCATGCTAAAAGAAGCATTAAAATTGGTGGCCAACTCATCAATCCCCCATAATGAATGTGGTGTCGTTCATGCAAAACTCCAAAGTAAACAAGTGAATGTGTGTAGCACTCAATAAAAAACCCCTAGACACAAGTGATCTAGGCAGAACTTGATGAGTCCATATAAAACTTGGAAAACATCCAATAAAATCCACCAAAACAAACAGATCAACTAACCCATGATAGAATTTATCTTAGGCTTAAGAAATTAAGCACAAACCACACTTAAACAAGTGCAAAATAAATTATCATGGAAAAGTGTCAAAGGTGAAACACACTTTGAACGTAAATTATAGCCATCAAAAGAAATTAAGGAACATGTCCAAAAAGAATGGTTAAAAATGGTAAAAAAACATGAAAATATCGTTTAGAATTAATCCAAACAAAAAATAACTACTTATATGAGGTACAATCATATTAATAATATGCGAATAGCCCGCATCTATCTAATGTCAGCACGAGAAAACGTACTTCAACATTAAATAACCCTCGAAAATATTAAATTCTCGAGAAAAAAAATTATCATGATTTTTTCCTAATTTTTTCTAATTTTATAGGTTCTCGAAATTCGATAATTTTGAATTCCACCAAACCTATCTTATGGCATTCCAAACCTATATTTTTCCAAAAAAAATTTAGCAATTTAATTTGCCAAAATACTATTGATATTTTCAACATATCAATTTTTAGGATTTTTAAAAATAATTTCTAGAATATTCCTAATTTTTCCTAAGAATCCCATCGTTCATGAAATTTCCAATTTCGCCTGATAATTCTCAAATCCAATGAAAATTTACAAATTTAATGGATTTTCTAATTTTCTAGGTCAAAAATATATTTTTAAAGAAATTTGAATGGTCACGGGCACCTGAATGGACACACCACATGCCAAACACCAACCCCACATTTTTTTGAAATTTAAAATAACCATTGTCTAATTTTTCACTAATTTTAAAGAATTTTTAAAAAAATTTAATTTACCTTGAACGCATTTAGAATATGAACGGTCAAAAAATTTCGGAATCCCAACGGTTTTTTCGAAATACGGAAAGCCAAAAGTTTTGGAAAAATGAAAAGAAAAAAAAATCAGAATGTGAAAGGTCAAAAGTTTTTGGAATACGGAAGGTCAAAAGATTTTTTGGAATTCGAAAAGCCAAAAGGTTTCCCGGGAATGCGGAAAGCCAAGAGTTTTCAAGAAAATAAATTACAGAAATTTTCAGAGAAATTTTTTTTTCTCAAAATTTGGATTTTCCTCTCTTTTTTTTTGGTTTTTTTCCAAGCTTTTTTGAAATGCCCTTTTTTTGGAAATAAAAACTCTTGTTTTATATATTTTTAAAAGTTAAAAAAAAACTTTTTTAACTAAGGTTTTTTAAAACCTTATTAAAATGATTTTTTTGGGGGGGGGTGGCGATTTTCGTCGGCTGCCTGCACAGCAGCGATCCCCCCCCCCCCCCCCCCCCCCCCGCGTGCACCAAAAGCTGAGAGAGAGAGAGAGAGAGAGAGAGGGATATTATCTCCTCTCCATCTCCACTTCTTCTCTCCTCCATCTTCTCCACTCAATTCCCCCTCCATCTCTCTCTCTCTTAACAAAGAGGTTAACTTTAATCTTTTGATTAAAGTTTTTTATTAAACCTTTACTTAATCATAATTAACATTAATTATGATTAATGTTTAATTAAAAAAAATCCCTTTTAAGAGAAATTTACACTGGAAAATCAGAATTGAGAAGCGGAGAGGGTCCCACGCACACGGGAGAGCATTTCATGCATCAACATGCTATCCCCTACTGCATTTCAGCAGAAAATCAACAGAAATTTGATCGCATACCCGCAGAAAACCCGCAAAAATGTATAAAAAATACATTTTTAACTATAAAAATGCTCTAAAAATTTCAAAAAAAAAGCTTAAAAATCCTTAAAACTCTAGAAATTTAGGGAATCCATTCTACCAAAAATATCCACAGTAAAATATATGGTTATTTTGTAAAAAATTCTATTAATGCTTATTTTAAACCACCAAAAAATAGAGAAAAATAGCATTAAACTCACGAAATTCCCCCGCAACGTCGATTCGTCCATTGAATAGTAGTAACACACATTCCAATCGCCATATCGATGATCCACGTGCAAATCATTAACACAAATCAACAAAATAATATTTTTATTAGTAAATATTAAAATTTACTTCAAAAAAATGCCAAAAATTACAATAAGAAAGAAGAATCACAATAATTAACTAGAGATTGCTCTGATACCACTGTTAAAACCCTAAGATCTCTCTAGATAATTGTTATGCATAAACGTGCATAAATCAAGCATAAACTCAACCACTTGCGAGCCGAAGGGATGCACACATGAATTATAAATGAAATACATCATACCTCTACCTTGATGTTCCATACCATCAAGAGGTATAACTCCAATCCAATAGCATGTAGCTATAGTGTGAAATGGTAGGTGAGTAGATATGGACCTCTACGCAAGAGACCATAGCCTAAGCCTCCAAGACTTCCTTGAGTGTGCCCCATGCCCCTATTATATAGGAGGGCCCTCATGTGGCTCTGCGCGGCCTCCTCTGGGGCACTATCAGAGCAGAAGCAGCAGCCTCTCGCACAGGGCGGAGGATTCCCACTCAGGGCCTCACCCCCATGAATAACCGGACAAGAGACTAGCCCGGCGGTTCCTCCGAACCTGAACTCGAAAAAACTTCCCTCGCCTAGAAGGCATGGGCAATTCCACTAGGAAAGTCATCTAACGGGAGATTTATCTAATAACGAGTCAAAGCCTTAACTATCCACTCTGATCCGACCGAACTCGTAGGTCACATGGCCAGATCAAGGAAGAGACTTGCACTTGGTTCATAGAATCAGTGCTTTTTTTCCCATTAGGCAGCACAGCCCGCTCATTCTTTCCCACAGAATAAGAATCTTCTAGGGACTTATTCTAACTAGCGTAACTTGACGTATCTGAATGTATTGTAGGAATCCACCGATCCAACCTAATCCCAACCGGCTTATGGGTTATTAGCCAACTGCCCAACCATTGTATTGGTGGGATCCCTTTATATAAAAATTTGGTTATGTTTTGTCTCGGGTACCAAGGAAAAGAGTTCCCAGGCCCCCTAGTTGGCGCTTCAAGCAAAATTCAAGATAGTCACACCACTTACACACCCAATATGAAATTGCCTTTTTCACAGATTCGGCTGTTTTTAAAGCAATCTTTTAATGAAACCATAGTACTACTGATCATAATCCTCCAAAATATCCGGTCCATTGTTTTACAAAAATATCATCCGGACTCTCCGTGAAGACCAGCTAGTCAACCAACGAGATCCAATCTTGAATTCGAGTTCACATAGATAATTTCTTTCCAGTCCATCCATATCTTCCTCAACATACGCATGGGTGTCCTAGCAACCGCGAGCCTATGCATCACATGGTCAGAACACTCTAGGATCCTACTTAGGTGTGTAAGGTAGTGCACACAGTGCAAGTCTTGTCACTTGAAGCAACCGCCGCGAGCCTATGCATCACATGGTCAGAACACTCTAGGATCCTACTTAGGTGTGTAAGGTAGTGCACACAGTGCAAGTCTTGCCACTTGAAGCTTCTTAAAAGTTTTCTGAAGTTCAAGTATGCCATATCGATGCCATGCATGAGTGTTGTGTAACCTCTACGATGTGGATACTGTTATATGTACATTATGTGTGCTATGTTATATACACATTATGTGTGCATATACTAGGAGGCTAACCCACATTAGGCTTGTGAACATGGGAGCATGGGAACAAGCTCTAGTGGATCACGAGTTAGGACTAACCTTAAGGGTTAAGGTTAGGGTCAGGCATCCAAGGGTCACACATGAGAAATGGAAAGTCAAGAGTCACTTGAGGGCCCTCCTATATAATAGGGACATGGGGCACACTCAAGGGGCTTGGAGGCTTGGGCTTATGAGGCCAAGGCTATGTTATGCTCTCTTGTGTAGAGGTTCATATCTACTCATCTACCATTTCACACCATAGCTACATGCTATTGGATTGGAGTTATACCTCTTGATGGTATGGGACATCAAGGTAGAGGTATGATGCATTTCATTTATAATTCATGTGTGCATCCCTTGGGCTCGGGGGTGGTTGGGTGGTTGAGTTTATGCCTGATTTATGCATGTTTATGCATAACAATTATCTAGAGAGATCTTAGGGTTTTAACAGTGATGTCAGAGAAATCTCTATTTAATTGTTGTTTTTTAAAGTAAATTTTAATATTTATTAATAAAATATTATTTTATTGATTTGTGTTGATGAATTGCATGTGGATCATCGATATGGTGATTGGAACATGTGTTACTACAATTCAATGGACGAATCGACGTTGCGGGGGAATTCCGTGAGTTAATGCTATTTTTTTCTATTTTTTATGGTTTAAATCAAGCATTAATGGAATTTTTTACAAAAATACCACATATTTTATGGTGGATATTTTTGGTAGAATAGATTTCCTGAATTTCTAGAAATTTTAGAAATTTTTTCTAATTTTTAAGGAATTTTTGAGCATTTTTATGATTTAAAATGTATTTTTATACATTTTTTGCGGGTTTTTTCCGCGGGAATGCGATCAAATTTCTGTCAATTTTCTACTGAAATTTAGTAGTAGGGGACAGCGTGTTGATGCATGAGATGCTCTCCCGTGTGCGTTGGACTCTCTCCGCCTCTCAAATCTGATTTTTCCTTCTTTTTTCTGTGAGAAAATCTCTTAAAGATGATTTTTTTAAAACATTAATCATAATTAATGTTAATTATGATTAAAAAAGTTTAATTAAAAACTTTAATCATGGATTAAAGTTAATCTCTCTGATTAACAGATTAACAGAGAGAGAGAAGAGATGGGAGGTGAAAGATTGAAATGGAGAGGAAAGGGAGGAGAGAGGGGAGAAGAGAGAGACCCTCTCTCTTAGCGCAGGCGACGGGAGGGGGGGCTGCGCACAGTAAGCCGGCAGAAAAAAATGCCCCCTCTTAAAAAATCAAATTCCAATATAAGCTAAAAAAGCTTATTTTTTTATTTTTTTAAATGAGTTTTTTATTTAAAAAAGCTTTTTGCTAATATTTCAGAAAAAAGCTTGAAAAAAGCTTGGAAAATACTGAAAAATATGAGATTTGAGGAAAAAAATCTCCGAAAATTTTCTGAAAATTTCTTCTTGAAATTTTTTTGGCTTTTCATCTTCCGGAAAACCTTTGGCTTTCTGTTTTCCCGAAACCTTTTGGATTTCTGAATTCCGGAAAAACTTTTGACCTTCCGTATTCTGGAAACCTTTGACCTTTCACATTTCGATTTTTTTTTTGTCTTTTCATTTTCCCAAAACTTTTGGCTTTCCGTATTCCGGGAAAACCGTTGGAATTCCAAATTTTTTTGACTGTTTGTATTCTAAATGCGTTCGGGGTAATTTAAAATTTTTTAAAAATTCTTGAAAATTAGTGAAAAATTAGACAAAGGTTATTTTAAATTTTGGGAAAATATGGGGTTGGTGTTTGGCATGTGGTGTGTCCATTCGGGCGCCCGTGACCATTCAAATTTCTTTAAAAATATATTTTTTGACCCAGAAAATTAGAAAAATCTATTAAAATGGTAAATTTTCATTGGATTTGAGAATTGTCGGGCGGAATTGAAAATTTCGTGAACGATGGGATTCTCAGGAAAATTAGGAATATTCTAGATATTATTTTTAGAAATCCTAAAAATTGGTATTTTTAAAATATCAATGGTGTTTTGGTAAATTTAATTGCTAAAACTTTTCTGGAAAAATATAGGTTTGGAATGCCATAAGATAGGTTTGATGGAATTCAAAATTATTATATTTTGAGGCCCTATAAAATTAGGGAAAATTTGGAAAAAATCATGATAATTCTTTTTCTCGAGAATTTAATATTTTCGAGGGTTATTTAATGTTGAAGTACGTTTTCTCGTGCTGACATTAGATAGATGCGTGTTATTCGCATATTATTAATACGATTATATCTCGTATTAATGGATATTTATGTTTGGGTTAATTCTAAACGATGTATTTATGATTTTTTTACCATTTTTTAGCCATTCTTTTTGGACATGTTCCTTAATTTCTTTTGATGGCTATAATTTACATTCAAAGTGTGTTTCAACTTTGACACTTTTCCATGATAATTTATTTTGGCACTTATTAAAGTGTGGATTGTGCTTAATTTCTTAAGCCTAAGACAAATTCTATCATGGGTCAGTTGACCGGTTTATTTTGGTGGATTTTTATTGGATGTTTTCCAAGTTTTATATGGACTCATCAGGTTCTGCCTAGATCACTTGTGTCTTAGGGGTTTTTTATTGAGTGCTACATACATGTGTTTCACTTTCTTACTTTGGAGTTTTATTTGAACAACACAACGTTCATATACTTCGGGGATTGATGAGTTGGCCACCAATTTTAATGCTTCTTTTGGCATGATTAATGTCCATTAGATGGTATGCATTGATTTTTATGATCAACTATGGTCTTTATGGATTTAAAGAGCTTCTATGCTTTTATCCATGGTTTTATAAGGATCTTTTGATCTTTTGAATAATTACATGTGCTTTGAAGGTAGCATTTGCCTTTGTTTTTTTGCACGTAATTTTGGAGTATATTTCTTGTACTCTTGTACATATTCCAACTCGGATACCTAGTTGCTTATATATCTAGGTGAGTTATTTTTCTATCTTAACTTTATTGTGTTTTGGGTAGTTATCATTAGAAAGGCGCCAATAATTTAATTTTTTTTCTAATGATGTACTCACAAGGAGTTATTCCTTGATGTAGTCTCAAGTATATAGAGACAGGTTTAGTATGTGAAAGTCTAGATAAGGCCATCTTATTCCTTTTATATAGGATTTTATTCATATTTCCTAGACGGCATACTAGGGAGTTTCAAATTGTTAAGGTATGTATGGGTGGTATCATGGTGGTATGGGACGCTAGTGATCCCTCACATATATTATCTTATGGGATAATTTGGGCTCAAGATTGTTGCTTTGCTTACATCACTTAGCATGTTGACCTCGCTGATGTCATTCCTTCTCCACTGGGTTTGCTGTAGAAGTCGCTTGCCATGTGTCCTGGCTTTCCACAGTTGTGGCAAGTGAAGGTCCTTCCTCCTACTCTACCTCGTCCTCATCCTCGAGAGAATCCTCCTCGGGGAAGGATGCTTTTTCTTCTCTTGTTGTTGAGTCCAGCCATTTCTTCTCTTTGCCTCTGGTCTCTTGCTCTAGTAGAGCTCCTTCTATCTCATGTAGCTTCAATTCAGGTACATTCTGTAGTGTTGCTACAATGTTTTGATATTCACCTTTGTCCAAACTCCTCAAAAGCACTGTTAGTGCCTCATCATCTTCTACCTTTTTGCCAATAGAGCTGCCAGTTGGTTGCTTCATGCTTTTATATTTGTTCAAGTATGTGATTAAAGGTTCACTTTCCTTCATATCTAATTTGTAGAATTGCATTAATAGATTTATCTTTGAATTTTTTGCTTGTGTGCCAAATAATTTATTGAGTTCATCCCATGCATCTTTTGCCCACTATATCCCTGTGATGTGATGAATGATTTCATCATTTAAACTGAGTGTGATAAGTCCCAATGCTTTCTCATTCCTACTCTTCCACTCATTTTTCCCTCTCACCTCTGGGCCTTCATCTCTTCCCTCAACTAGCCCCCATAGATTTTTCCTCATGAGCAGATACATGGTTTTTTCTTGCCATGTGTAAAACTGGTCCCCATTAAATTTGGCTATCTCTTGTGCCGTACTCATGATAAGGTGAAAAGGGTCTTAGCTCTTGATCTAATTTCAAGATTCAAGGGCAGTTTCTACCCTTTTACAACTCAATCTGGTGTTTAGGTGATGATTACAATAGATTTATCACCATAATTTTACCAGAAATTACATTAAACCAAGGGTAACAAATCTGTACGGAATCGTTGGAGTATCAAACCATCTCTGAATTGCAATATGAAGTTATAGGGATCTATATCAGATACCAAATGGTTAATTTGAACCCCCTCAATTGCACCAAAATATAGTGATTAGTGCTGATTAATCACTGATTTAGCAAATTAAGCCTCTATTTTGTGTGCAAAAAACAGAGTATGCGGGGAGTCCAGATCTGAGGCCTTAGAGTTCAAATGAGCTCAAATCCTTTCAAAGCCATTAATAGCAATTAGTCTTGTAGAGGATTAAGCCAAGAAACACAAGATTAGATCAAACATTGAATGCTTAATCTCTGTTTTTCCAAAGTCACCTGCAGATTTGATGAAGAGCTTGGATCTCACTGTAGATTTGATCAAATCAAAATCTATCTTCACCACCTTGTAGAGCACCCTTGAAAACCCCTAGGACAAGAGGAATTAGAGCCATTGCATTTGATGAAGCAGAAATCTCATTTTTCCCTCACAAAAACGGCGCTGCAAAATTAGTAAAAATCAGGAGCTTGCGCCGGCAGTTTGAGGTTTTGATTGAATGGGCTGAAGCCTTGGGAGTATGACAATGTATGGCTAGGAGCTTGGAGGCTATTGTTAAGCCTGGAGGGAGATCAAGCCCCTCCAGTAGCTGGGGGTGCAGAGAGCTAGTTGAAAAGAGGTAAAGAATCTTAATTATCTATTAATCCTAATTAGCTAGGTGATTAGCAAGATAATGGGCTCACAAATTTATGGCTTCTAGGCTAGGCTCTGATACCATGCTGAATTTGTAGCAATGTGATTAGCTTTGGTGGATCAAATGCTAGAATCAACATCATTGACAAAGAGATTAGATGATAATTAAGATGCAATTAACTGATAGCTTAATGTAGGCATGGATAATCAAAAACCAGCAAATTCTCATTAGGCCAATGCCTCAATTTATAGAGTTTACATCCAAGCATCCAATCCCACTGATTTCTCCTTGATTCACTCCACCTCTTTTGCTTGATTCTCTCCACCTCTCCCAGAATATCTCCACACCTCCTAAATCTCCTCATGCTACCCTTTATTCTCTCCCAGTAGATACTTCGCACTTTTTCACAGGTTCTCTCACATTTACAGATTCTCTTTTATAGCCTCTTGCCAAGGGCTTGTTCCCGCACACACCCTATTCACTTGTATATTTCAACACCTCCCCTCAAGTGAATACTCCTAGCACACTTGGACCCTATACCAAATTTACCTCTTACTTGATAGTCCGCGACCAGTGCCTCAAGTCCCTAAACGCATAGTCCTTGACACTTTCTCTCTCTATGTGTCCAAGGCTACTACAAGTGCCGGTGACCTTGACTAAAGTGCTCACACACATCTACCACATGGCATACATCATCGCGGTGGCTCAGAGGTGGTTTTACTCTGTTGGGGCAGGTTACATTGGGTTGTGGGGTTTCACTCTCTCTCTCTCTCTCTCTCAGAAAAGATGATCTGACTCCCCTTCCTTAGGAGCCTCCATGAAGTTTGCTAATGTCATTCCTTCTCCACTGGCTATAGAAGTCTCTCGCCATGTGTCCTGGCTTTCCACAGTTGTGGCAAGTGAAGGTCCTTCCTCCTACTCTGCCTCTTCCTCGTCCTCGTCCTCGTCCTCCTCGAGAGAATCCTCCTCAGGTGAAGGATGCTTTTTCTTCTCTTGTTGTTGTTGAGTCTAGCCATTTCTTCTCTTTGCCTCTGGTCTCTTGCTCTAGTAGAGCTCCTTCTATCTCGTGTATCTGCAATTCAGGTACATTCTTTAGTGTTGCTACAATGTTTTCATATTCACCTTTTTCCAAACTCCTCAAAAGCACTGTTAGTGCCTCATCATCTTCTACCTTTTTGCCAATTGCCAGTTGTTGCTTAATGCTTTTATATTTGTTCAAGTGTGTGATTAAAGGTTCACTTTCCTTCATATCTAATTTGTAGAATTGCATTAACAGATTTATCTTTGAATTTTTTTCTTAAGTGCCAAATAATTTATTGAGTTCATCCCATGCATCTTTTGCCCACTGTATCCCTGTGATGTGATGAATGATTTCATCATTTAAACTGAGTGCGATAAGTCCCAATGCTTTCTCATTCCTGCTCTTCCACTTATTTTCCCCTCTCACCTCTGGGCATTCATCTCTTCCCTCAACTAGCCCCCACAGATTTTTCCTCATGAGCAGATACATGGTTTTTGTCTGCCATGTGTAAAACTTCTCCCCATTAAATTTGGCTACCTCTTGTGCCGTACTCATGATGATGTAAAAAGGGTCTTACCCCTTCATCCAATTTCAAGATTCAAGGGTAGTGTCTACCCTTTTACAACTCAATCTGGTGTTTAGGTAATGATTACAACAGATTTATCACCATGATTTTACCAAAAATTACATTCAACCAAGGGTAACAAATCTGTACGGAATTGTTGGAGTATCAAACCATCTCCGAATTGCAATCTGAAGTTATAGGGATCTATATCAGATACCGAATGTTTAATTTAAACCCTCAATTGTACCAAAAGATAGTGATTAGTGCTGATTAATTATTGATTAGCAAATTAAGCCTTTGCTTTGTGTGTAGAAAATAGAGTATGCGGGGAGTCCAGATCTGAGGCCTTAGAGTTCAAATGAGCTCAAATCCTTTCAAAGCCATTAATAGCAATCAGTCTAGTAGAGGATTAAGCCAAGAAACACAAGATTTGACCAAACATTGAATGCTTAATCTCTATTTTACCAAAGTCACCTGCAGATTTGATGAAGAGCTTGGATCTCACTGTAGACTTGATCAAATCAAAATCTGCCATTCACCACCTTGTAGAGAACCCTTGAAAACCTCTAGGGCAAGAGGAATTAGAGCCATTGCATTTGATGAAGCAGAAATCTCATTTCTTCCCTCAGAAAAACGGCGCTACAAAGTTAGCAAAAATCAGGAGCTTGCGCCAGCGGTTTGAGGTTTTGATTGAATGGGCTGAAGCCTTGGGAGTATGACATTGTATGGCTAGGAGCAGCTTGGAGGCTATTGTTAAGCCTGGAGGGAGATCAAGCCCCTCCACTAGCTGGGGGTGCAGAGAGCTAATTAAAAAGAGGTAAAAATCTTAATTATCTATTAATCCTAGAGCCAGGTGATTAGCAAGATAATGGGCTCACAAATCGATGGATTCTAGGCTAGGCTCTCATACCATGTTAAATTTGTAGCAATGTGATGAGCTATGGTGGATCAAATGCTAGAATTAACATCATTAACAAAGAGATTAGACGATAATTAAGATGTGATTAGTGAGCAATTAATTGATAGCTTAATGTAGGCATGGATAATCAAAAACCAGCAAATTCTCATTAGGCCAATGCCTCAATTTATAGAGATTACATCCAAGCATCCAATCCCACTGATTTCTCCTTGATGCACTCCACCTCTTTTGCTTGATTCTCTCCACCTCTCCCAGAATATCTCCACACCTCCTAAATCTCCTCATGCTACCCTTTATTCTCTCCCAGTAGATACTTCTCACCTTTTTACAAGTTCTCTTACATTTAGAGATTCTCTTTTATAGCCTCTTGTTAAGGGCTTGTTCCCGCACACACCCTATTCACTTGTATATTTCAACACCTCCCCTCAAGTGAATACTCCTAGCACACTTGGACCCTATACCAAATTTCCCTCTATTTGATATTCCGCGACCAGTGCCTCAAGTCCCTAAACTCTTAGTCCTTGACACTTTCTCTGTCTGTGTCCAAGGTTACTACAAGTGCCGGTGACCTTGACTAAAGTGCTCACACATACATCTACCACATGGCGTACATCATCGGTGGCTCAGAGGTGGTTTTACTCTGTTGGGGTAGGTTACATTGGGTTGTGGGGTTTCACACTCTCTCTCTCTCTTAGAAAAGATAATCTGACTCCACTTCCTTAGGAGCCTCCATGAAGTTTGCTGATGTCATTCCTTCTCCACTGGGTTTGCTGTAGAAGTCTCTTGCCATGTGTCATGGCTTTCCACAGTTGTGGCAAGTGAAGGTCCTTCCTCCTACTCTGCCTCTTTCTCTTCCTCGTCCTCGAGAGAATCCTCCTCGGGTGAAGGATGCTTTTTCTTCTCCTGTTGTTGAGTCCAGCCATTTCTTCTCTTTTCTTCTGGTCTCTTGCTCTAGTAGAGCTCCGTAGCAGCAATTCAGGTACATTCTTTAGTGTTGCTACAATGTTTTGATATTCACCTTTGTCCAAACTCCTCAGAAGCACTGTTAGTGCCTCATCATCTTCTACCTTTTTGCCAATAGCTGCCAGTTGTTGCTTAATGCTTTTATATTTGTTCAAGTGTGTGATTAAAGGTTCACTTTTTATATCTAATTTGTAGAATTGCATTAACAGATTTGTCTTTGAATTTTTTTGCTTGTGTGCCAAATAATTTATTGAGTTCATCCCATGCATCTTTTGCCCACTATATCCCTGTGATGTGATGAATGATTTCATCATTTAAACTATGAGTGTGATAAGTCCCAATGCTTTCTCATTCATGCTCTTTCACTCAATTTCCCCTCTCACCTCTGGGCATTCATCTCTTCCCTCAACTAGCCCCCACAGATTTTTCCTCATGAGCAGATACATGGTTTTTGTCTGCCATGTGTAAAACTGGTCCCCATTAAATTTGGCTATCTCTTGTGCCGTACTCATGATGATGTGAAAAGGGTCTTACCTCTTCATCCAAATTCAAGATTCAAGGGCAGTGTCTACCCTTTTACAACTCAATCTGGTGTTTAGGTGATGATTATCACCATAATTTTACCAGAAATTACATTAAAGCAAGGGTAACAAATCTGTACGGAATGGTTGGAGTATCAAACCATCTCCAAATTGTGATCTGAAGTTATAGCGATCTATATCAGATACGGAATGGTGAATTTGAACCCTCAATTGTACCAAAATATAGTGATTAGTGCTGAATAATCACTGAGTAGCAAATTAAGCCTCTGTTTTGTGTGCAGAAAATAGAGTATGCAGGGAGTCTAGATCTGAGGCCTTAGAGTTCAAATGAGCTTAAATTCTTTCAAAGCCATTAATAAAAATTAGTCTAGTAGAGGATTAAGCCAAGAAACACAAGATTTGACCAAACATTGAATGCTTAATCTCTGTTTTACCAAAGTCACCTGCAGATTTGATGAAGAGCTTGGATCTCACTGTAGACTTGATCAAATCAAAATCTGTCTTCACCACCTTGTAGAGCACCCTTGAAAACCCCTAGGGCCAAGAGGAATTAGAGACATTGCATTCGATGAAGCAAAAATCTCTTTTTTCCCTTAGAAAAACGGTGCTGCAAAATTAGCAAAAATCAGGAGCTTGCACCGGCGGTTTGAGGTTTTGATTGAATGGGCTGAAGCTTTGGGAGTATGACAACGTATGGCTAGGAGCTTGGAGGCTATTGGTAAGCCTGGAGGGAGATCAAGCCCCTCCAGTAGCTGGGGTTGTAGAGAGCTAGTTGAAAAGAGGTAAAAAATCTTAATTATCTATTAATCCTAATTAGCCAAGTGATTAGCAAGATAATGGGCTCACAAATTGATGGATTCTAGGCTAGGCTCTGATACCATGTTAAATTTGTAGCAATGTGATGAGCTATGGTGGATCAAATGCTAGAATCAACATCATTAACAAAGAGATTAACAAAGAGATTAGATGATAATTAAGACGTGATTAGTGAGCAATTAACTGATAACTTAATGTAGACATGGATAATCAAAAACCAACAAATTCTCATTAGGCCAATGCCTCAATTTATAGAGTTTACATCCAAGCATCCAATCCCACTGATTTCTCCTTGATTCACTCCACCTCTTTTGCTTGATTCTCTCCACCTCTCTCAGAATATCTGCACACCTCCTTGTAAGATTCCTCCCCAGCCTCTCAAGATGTCCAGCATCTTTTCCTGTAATTAATCCCCTCTTCAAAAATATAAAAGATCTTGTCTCTGCCTATTTTGACATAGAGAGAGAAAATATTCTAGAGAGAGAATATTCAGATTTTAAATATTTTTAGATAAAAAATTTCTCATATTATTAAAATGAATTTCCCTGAAACAGAAATTCAAAAAGAACTTTCCAATGTGCAATTAGAATTTATTGGAAATGGGTATAAAGGACCTTAGCCTAAGGGTCTAGATTTTCAGAAATTTTTGGATTATGGTCCAATTAAGGTTCCTATGGGCCAATAGCATCAATCCATGTGTAGGGAGGAGATAAATCCAATTTGTAAAGGAAGACACCTAAAAATGAGTAAATGCTCACATAAGATGAAGAGTTGAAAATGTACAAGGTTTATTAGTAAAAAACTATGAGCAATATTAAAAATATGAGATATTTTGGGTATCCAAAAATGAGTAAATGCTCACATAAGATGAAGAGTTGAAAATGTACAAGGTTTATTAGTAAAAAACTATGAGCAATATTAAAAATATGAGATATTTTTGGGTATCCAAAAAGGAGTAAATGCTCACATAAGATGAAGAGTTGAAAATATACAAGGTTTATTAGTAAAAAACTATGAGCAATATTAAAAATATGAGATATTTTGGGTATCCAAAAAAGGGTATATGCTCACACAAGATGAAGAGTTGAAAATGCACCAGGTTTATTAGTAAAAAACTATGAGCAATATTAAAAATATGAGATATTTTGGGTATAATGATTCCATTTTGACACATATGTAAGGAAGGGGAATTCTTTAAAGGAGGTGCATATTTCACATGCTTGAATGAGTTTTAAACTAAAAAATAATGTGATATTTTTATCTCTCCTCTCTCTTGAACCAAACCAAATCAAAATAGAACCAAACCGAATCAAAAAGTAACCAAACTAGGTCCAAATCTAGTCCAAATTCAACCAAACTGAATTTAAAAAATTCTAGAATTCAGTTAGCTTTGGTTAGATCTTCCCTCTCCTATAAATAGAACATGAGTCCTTTGAAAAAAAAGATATAGAAGAATTTTACTATACTAGAGTTATGCTGAAATAATGCTAATTTCTACTATTCTCTAAAATTCTCTCCAAATTGAAGAAATTAGAGCTTCCCTCTTTCTTCAATCCCCATTGGTGGCTCCATCAACATACTTAACCAATTGATTGGTTGGGGGCCTCTACCGTGAACAAAGAATCAAGCAAATTGTAAGGTAAATGGTGAATTTTGATCTTTTCTATAATTTCTCAATGCTTCTCTCTTCTCAACCCCTCTCAAGCTTGAGAAGCTTAATTGGAATGGTTTTTGAATGCTATTGAAGTTAATTGATGAATGGTAGTGAAGAGTTACATAATTTGATGAATGCTATTGAAGTTAATTGATTAATGATAGTTAAGAATTACATAAATTTTCATTTATGCTTAATTCAAAGGGTTTTTATGTAAATTCTCTCTCTCACTCAAGAAATGGTCATACTCATGACCCATTCTCAATCCAAATGAAGCTTTTCATAAAGCTTTTCCTTAATCTAAGATTAATCTATGCTTGAGGCCAAATTAATGGCTTTTTTCTATGCTTTTAGTTTATGTATATTGATGATTCAATCCATTATGGATTAATGATCCAATTAGGGATCATTCTAATTATTTCCTTAATGATAAGCTTTATCCCTTAGAAAAATTGAGATTTATCAGTCATAGCAGCGGAGCTATGGTAAATTTTTTATAAAAATTACGCATAAAATAATTTCATTCAAAGCATAAAAAGAGGACTTCCTACCATATTCTAGGAATTATCATCCTAGATTAATTGAAAGATATTCATTGTAATCCTAGAGAAATTGATTTTTATATTATGCATAATTGATTTTCATGCATAGAGGTATGCATAAAAGATTATTATTTTAACATAAAAGTGTTACTTTTATCATAATTAGATTTCATGCATAGAGGTATGCATAAAAGATTATTATTTTAATATAAAAGTGTTACTTTTATCATAATTGAATTTCATGCATAGAGGTATGCATAAAAGTTGATTATTTTATTGTAAAAGTGTTACTTTTATCATATTGGATTTCATGCATAGAGGTATGCATAAAAGATATTCTTTTTATACTAAAAGTGTGATTTTTCATCATAAATGGATTTTTGCATAACTTAGATGCATAAGAGAAATTCTTTTATTCTAAAAGTGTAATTCCTACCAAATTGAATTTATGCATAAGAAGATGCATTAAAGATTGATTTTTAATTCAAAAGTGTCATTCTCATCTAAATTAAATTTATGCATAGGAAAATGCATAAAAGATTGAAATTTAATTCAAAAGTGCCATTTTCATTTAAAATGAATTTATGCATAGGAAGATGCATAACAGATTGATTTTTACTTCGAAAGTATTAATCTCCTTAAATAGAATTTATGCATAAATAAATGTGTAAAGAAATCTTATATCAAATATAAGAATTCTCTTGTATTCTATAAATAGATATGAGATGTGATAGGATGTGATAAGAGGTGTATAAGATGTGATAAGAGGTGATAAGATGCTTATGAAATAAGTTAGGAGGTGATAAGATGAATTAAGATGTGATAAGATGTGTATGGGATGAGGTGAGGCGAGAATGGATGTGATGTAAAAGATTAGATGTGAAGGCATATGGGGTTATATGAATGGGAATGTGGAAATGGATGTATGTATGTGGATGTGTGGATGTGGAGATGGGAGTGTGGATGTATGAAGGTGAAAATGGATGTATGCATGAAGATGTATATGCATAGATGTGAATGTGGATGTAGATGTGGATATATAGATGTGAATGGGAATGTGGATGTAGATGTATGTGAATGTGGATATAGATGTGGATGTATAGATATGAATGTGGAATGTGGATGTGGATGTATGTATGTATGTGGATGTATAGATGTGAATGGGAATGTGAATGTGGATGTAGATGTGAATGTGGAATGTGGATGTGGATGTATGTATGTATGTGGATGTAGATGTGGATGTATAGATGTGAATGGGAATGTGGATGTGGATGTATGTATGTATGTGGATGTGGATGTATGAATAAGGACGTGATAATGGATGTATGTATGTGGATGTGGATGTATGGATGTGGATATGGATGTGTATGTATGAATGTGGATATGGGATGTGGATGTATAAATGAGGATGTGAAAATGGAGGTAAGCATGTAGATGTGGATGTACGGATGTGAATGTGGATGTGGATGTGGATTTATGGATGTGGATATGGATGTGAATATATGATATGTGATGTGAAGGAATCTGAAGTGAAGAGATGAAAAATGATGTGATTGGACGAGTACACATATAAATGGAATGTGGAATAAGTAATGTGGATTAATGAGGGATAATGTGGAAAAATGAGAGTTAATATAGAAACTGTATTTGTAAACTGTTTGTAAATGCTGTTTGTAAGTGGCTGTTTTATGTCAAGAATGCTGGGGAAGCATTTTGACCGTCTTGTGATTAAGGTCGTGGAGACCTAACTGATAAAGTTGCAACTGCTGTGCTGACGGAGAGTCAATGGAGGACGTCTTTGCGTAGCAAAGTCGGCCGAGGTCTTGACCAGCCTCGGTTCGATTAAAATGGTGAGCTTCCGCGGTACGGTGGATGAGGGACCAAGGAAGCGGCCTATGAGTGAAGCGCTAGGTCACCTGCGAAGGATCCTAGAGGGTGCTGACCATACGGTGCTCGGGCTCTGGGTCGCGTAGGTTACCCACGCGTGCGTCGAGGAAGATATTGGAACAAGGAGTAAGAGTTGTTTTCTGAAACCGGGCATGGATCTGGTTGATTGACCTTGCTGGTCTTCAATGGATGAGTCCATGGCTCTTTTTATGAATCTGTTGGTTGATCTTGCTGATCTTCAATGAGAGTCCATCTTGATTTTTATAAGTGATTATATTGCCGAGTATTATGGGCTAGGAACTATTGAAAAGGCCCCCGAGTGGATAGGTGGTGAGCGTTCTAGTTGCCAACGATGCCATAGATACTCTGATAAAGGATTGATGGGAAATTAAAAATCAACCGGATAATTTGGAAGATTGTGATCAGTGGTACTATGGTTTCATTAAAGGATTGTTTTAAAGTTAGCTGATGCTAAGAAAAAGGAAATTTCATATTGGGTGTGTAAGTGGTGTGGCTAGTTTTATGTTTGCATGAACTTCCGACTAGGGGGCCTTGGAACTCTTTTCCTTTTGGTACCCGGGACAAAACCTAACCAAATTCCAAATTGGATCCCATCACTACAGTGGTTGGGCGGTTGGCTAACCCATGGGATCAGAGGGGGTTAGGCTGGACTGATGGATCTGTAAACCGAGACTCAATTTATGTTACTACAATAGATAAAGTAAATCCCGGATAGTAATTGTTCTATGGATAGGAATCAACGGCTGTGCCTCTTGATGGGGAAAAAAGCGTTGATCCCAATGATCCAAGTGCAAGTTTCTTCCTTGATCTGACCAAGTATCTTTATAGATGCAGTCGGATCAGCTTGATCGAAAATGGTCTTGACTACGTTAGAGTAAAAGTTATCCTGGAGGAATCGCCCGTGCTTTCAAGGTAAAGGAAGTTTTTTCGGGTTCGGTTTTGGATAAACCGATGGATTAGTCTCTTGTCCGGATATCCATCCGAGTGTGGGACCCTGCCCTTGCAAAATGTGCTACTTCCGCTGCCAGCATCCGAACCCGTTGCGCGGTGGGATCAGGGATCTCACAGTTGGTATCAGAGCTTTTTGGTTAATGAGGGGATCAACCGAGAAGCCAAATATATCAAAAATTAATCAAGAATAAAAAAGGTTGTAATTGTGTGATAAAAGGTTGTAATTGTGTGATATAATTCATACAAATTGATATTCAATCTGAAAATTCATAAATTAGTAATTGGGTCTTTAAATGGAAGTACCGCAATTTTATGGAACCGTGACTTGCTTGAGGCCTACACATGATGGTATTTACCTTATAGTTCCAAGTATTATGATGACCCGTATATACCGAGGGTATAACTGCAGCTCTTTACTGACAGTATATACGAGTAAATCTAAGACTTGAAATTATAAGCGTTAATGTTATCCAGATGATGATTTTGAATGTGGTTGATATGATTTTAATTTTGTTTGAGAATTGATGAATTGATTTGGATTCTGATTAAAAAATGATGATTTCTGAAATTTAGTTGAAATATAATAACGTGAGCAAAACCATAATGAGGATGAATGGGACGAGTCCTTGTGATGATAAATGATGATAATGATTTCAGCAAATCACTATGAGATTAGTGGATTGTGCTGTCAAATTGCTACTGTTAATACTTGACACGGATGATCAAATTAAGGGATGTCAAATTGAGAACTTACTTAACTGAAATTTCCGTGGAGGAATGTTCAGAAGAAATTTTTCGGTCTAATGGACCTTTATCGTGTTAAAGATATGAATGATATGATCTGAATGAATTGTTATTTAATGATGAGTTCTATATAAGGGATATTTATCCCCGTATTCTGTTGGGTTGACCTGAATATAAGGAACCCCAGAATAAATTGGATCTTAAGAAAATGAGTTGTCCTCTACTTGCGAGATGAGGACATCTCGCACTTTTTAAGTGGGGTAGAATGTAAGATTCCTCCCCCCAGCCTTCAAGGTATGCAGGAGTAAGAATCTCCCTTTCTGATCTTATAATTATTCCCTCTCTAAAATAAAAGAAAGATTCTGTTTAAAAAAAGGAAGACACTTTCCCTAGAATACTTCTCAGGAGTCCCACCTGTTTTAAGGATTCAGATCAATGAGTTCAGAAGTGAAAATCGGTGTTTTGGATATCAAGGTTTTGGTCTTCATTCGAGTACGGCCCAAAAGAAGTTCTTTATCTCTTAGGAAGTATAAGAAATTATCCCCCAGATATTGTGGGCCTTATCTGAATTCAAAGAAGGTAGGTGACTTAGCCTACGAGCTTCTTTTATCTCCTCATCTCAAAGTTCATAATGTATCTCATGTAAGCCTTCTATAGAAATATGTGCCAAAACCAAATCATGGAAAGACGGTAAAACTTCAGTGGCAAGATACCCCGTTGGCTTCTAGGTTATGCTAGTTCCTTCTTTATATAAGTCCTAACTCTTACTTGTCGCTCACAGTAATCTTACTTCCATCAATCTCCTTTATGGCTTGGCAGCAGGAATTGGTTTTATCCATGATGATTTCTCACCTTCAAGACGCAAGTGAGTCTGTGAAGAAGGATTTTATAGAACTGTATGAGCGCTCACTTTTCCCTCACTTGGGAACTTCTGTAGCTCAGACCAAATGGCGGACCTATCAAGACATAACTAGGGTAACACCGTGGGGTCAACAGCACTTTCGTAACAATGTTCGCTTGGCTATGGTTATTGAAGCTTTGGGTTTGGGACCCTGATACTACTGCGTGATGAGATCAAGGCATGCTGGGTTTTCTGAGCGGGTCTTCTTACTGGCGTGTTTTCTTCCTCATCAAAAGATATGCCTTTATCCCGTTTTTGGCTTGCCTCTCAGAGGTCCTTTTAATAGGTCACCTCATACCAGTGAGATAAGTGTGGCAATAACCAGCCGAATTATTCCCATAGATGAGTTACCTTATACGTGCGCAGCTTGTGAGTGCTGCTTTTGTGACCATATGATGGATGAGCTTATGGAAGTATAAAGAGTTCTTCTATCTTTACTGTTTATGTTCCAAGAATGAATAAAGTTGAAATCTTTGTTCTTGTCTTGAGTCTTGCTCTCTTTGAGACTTTTCTTGGTGGTTAATCTTAATTAAAAATTTTCTCTCAGTCTCATATTCGTGCATTTTGCGAAATTACCCCTAGTTTTTACGAGATGAGGGCATCTCTCGTTTTTCAAGTGGGAGAGAATGTAAGGTTCCTCCCCAGCCTCTCATGTCCAGCATCTTTCCCTGTAATCAATCCCCTCTTCAGAAATATAAAAGATCTTGTCTCTGCCTATTTTGACATAGAGAGAGAAAATATTCTAGAGAGAGAATATTCAAATTTTGAATATTTTTAGATAAAAAAATTTCTCATATTATTAAAATGAATTTCCCTGAAACAGAAATTCAAAAAGAACTTTCCAATGTGCAAGTAGAATTTATTGGAAATGGGTATAAAGGACCTTAGCCTAAGGGTCTAGATTTTCAGAAATTTTTGGATTATGGTCCAATTAAGGTTCCTGTGGGCCAATAGCATCAATCCATGTGTAGGATGGAGATAAATCCAATTTGTAAAGGAAGATACCTAAAAATGAGTAAATGCTCACATAAGATGAAGAGTTGAAAATATACAAGGTTTATTAGTAAAAAACTATGAGCAATATTAAAAATATGAGATATTTTGGGTATCCAAAAATGAGTAAATGCTCACATAAGATGAAGAGTTGAAAATGTACAAGGTTTATTAGTAAAAAACTATGAGCAATATTAAAAATATGAAATATTTTTGGGTATCCAAAAAGGAGTAAATGCTCACATAAGATGAAGAGTTGAAAATGTACAAGGTTTATTAGTAAAAAACTATGAGCAATATTAAAAATATGAGATATTTTGGGTATCCAAAAATGAGTAAATGCTCACACAAGATGAAGAGTTGAAAATGTACAAGGTTTATTAGTAAAAAACTATGAGCAATATTAAAAATATGAGATATTTTGGGTATAATGATTCCATTTTGACACATATGTAAGGAAGGGAAATTCTTTAAAGGAGGTGCATATTTCACATGCTTGAATGAGTTTTAAACTAAAAAATAATGTGATATTTTTATCTCTCCTCTCTCTTGAATCAAACCAAATCAAAATAGAACCAAACCGAATCAAAAAGTAACCAAACTAGGTCCAAATCTAGTCCAAATTCAACCAAACTGAATTTGAAAAATTCTAGAATTCAGTTAGCTTTGGTTAGAGCTTCCCTCTCCTATAAATAGAACACGAGTCCTTTGAAAAAAAAAGATATAGAAGAATTTTACTATACTAGAGTTATGCTAAAATAATGCTAATTTCTACTATTCTCTAAAATTCTCTCCAAATTGAAGAAATTGGAGCTTCCCTCTTTCTTCAATCCCCATTGGTGGCTCCATCAACATACTTAACCAATTGATTGGTTGGGGGCCTCTACCATGAACAAAGAATCAAACAAATTGTAAGGTAAATGGTAAATTTTGATCTTTTCTATAATTTCTCAATGCTTCTCTCTTCTCAACCCCTCTCAAGCTTGAGAAGCTTAATTGGAATGGTTTTTGAATGCTATTGAAGTTAATTGATGAATGGTAGTGAAGAGTTACATAATTTGATGAATGCTATTGAAGTTAATTGATTAATGATAGTTAAGAATTACATAAATTTCCATTTATGCTTAATTCAAATGGTTTTTATGTAAATTCTCTCTCTCACTCAAGAAATGGTCATACTCATGACCCATTCTCAATCCAAATGAAGCTTTTCATAAAGCTTTTCCTTAATCCAAGATTAATCTATGCTTGAGGCCAAATTAATGGCTTTTTTCTATGCTTTTAGTTTATGTATATTGATGACTCAATCCATTTATGGATTAATGATCTAATTAGGGATCATTCTAATTATTTCCTTAATGATAAGCTTTATCCCTTAGAAAAATTAAGATTTATCAGTCATAGCAGCGGAGCTATGGCAAAATTTTTATAAAAATTACGCATAAAATAATTTCATTCAAAGCATAAAAAGAGGACTTCCTACCATATTCTAGGAATTATCATCCTAGATTAATTGAAAGATGTTCGTTGTAATCCTAGAGAAATTGATGTTTATATTATGCATAATTGATTTTCATGCATAGAGGTATGCATAAAAGATTATTATTTTAACATAAAAGTGTTACTTTTATCATAATTAGATTTCATGCACACACGTATGCATAAAAGTTGATTATTTTATTGTAAAAGTGTTACTTTTATCATATTGGATTTCATGCATAGAGGTATGCATAAAAGATATTCTTTTTATACTAAAAGTGTGATTTTTCATCATAAATGGCTTTTTTGCATAACTTAGATGCATAAGAGAAATTCTTTTATTCTAAAAGTGTAATTCCTACCAAATTGAATTTATGCATAAGAAGATGCATTAAAGATTGATTTTTAATTCAAAAGTGTCATTCTCATCTAAATTGAATTTATGCATAGGAAAATGTATAAAAGATTGAAATTTAATTCAAAAGTGTCATTTTCATTTAAAATGAATTTATGCATAGGAAGATGCATAAAAGATTGATTTTTACTTCGAAAGTATTAATCTCCTTAAATAGAATTTATGCATAAATAAATGTGTAAAGAAATCTTATATCAAATATAAGAATTCTCTTGTATTCTATAAATAGATATGAGATGTGATAGGATGTGATAAGAGGTGTATAAGATGTGATAAGAGGTGATAAGATGCTTATGAAATAAGTTAGGAGGTGATAAGATGAATTAAGATGTGATAAGATGTGTATGGGATGAGGTGAGACGAGAATGGATGTGATGTAAAAGATTAGATGTGAAGGCATATGGGGTTATATGAATGGGAATGTGAAAATGGATGTATGTATGTGGATGTATGAAGGTGAAAATGGATGTATGTATGTGGATGTGTGGATGTGGAGATGGGAGTGTGGATGTATGAAGGTGAAAATGGATGTATGCATGAAGATGTATATGCATAGATGTGAATATGGATGTAGATGTGGATATATAGATGTGAATGGGAATGTGGACGTAGATGTATGTGAATGTGGATGTAGATGTGGATGTATAGATATGAATGTGGAATGTGGAATGTGGATGTGGATGTATGTATGTATGTGGATGTATAGATGTGAATGGGAATGTGGATGTGGATGTATGTGAATGTGGATGTAGATGTGAATGTGGAATGTGGATGTGGATGTAGATGTGGATGTATAGATGTGAATGGGAATGTGGATGTGGATGTATGTATGTATGTGGATGTGGATGTATGAATGAGGACGTGATAATGGATGTATGCATGTGGATGTGGATGTATGGATGTGGATATGGATGTGTATGTATGAATGTGGATATGGGATGTGGATGTATAAATGAGGATGTGAAAATGGAGGTAAGCATGTAGATGTGGATGTATGGATGTGAATGTGGATGTGGATGTGGATGTATGGATGTGGATATGGATGTGAATATATGATATGTGATGTGAAGGAATCTGAAGTGAAGAGATGAAAAATGATGTGATTGGACGAGTACACATATAAATGGAATGTGGAATAAGTAATGTGGATTAATGAGGGATAATGTGAAAAAATGAGGGATAATGTGGAATAAGCAATGTGGATTAATGAGGGATAATGTGGAAAAATGAGAGTTAATATAGAAACTGTATTTGTAAACTGTTTGTAAATGCTGTTTGTAAATGGCTGTTTTATGTCAAGAATGCTAGGGAAGCATTTTGACCGTCTTGTGATTAAGGTCGTGGAGACCTAACTGATAAAGTTGCAACAGCAGCTGACGGAGAGTCAATGGAGGACGTCTCGCGTAGCAAAGTCGGCCGAGGTCTTGACCAGCCTCGGTTCGATTAAAATGGTGAGCTTCCGGTACGGTGGATAAGGGACCAAGGAAGCGGCCTATGAGTGAAGCGCTAGGTCACCTGCAAAAGGATCCTAAAGGGTGCTGACCATACGGTGCTCGGGCTCTGGGTAGCCTAGGATACCCACGCGTGCATCGAGGAAGATATTGAAACAAGGAGTAAGAGTTGTTTTCTGAAACCGGGCATGGATCTGGTTGATTGACCTTGCTGGTCTTCAATGGATGAGTCCATGGCTCTTTTTATGGATCTGTTGGTTGATCTTGCTGATCTTCAACGAGAGTCCAGCTTGATTTTTATAAGTGATTATATTGCCGAGTATTATGGGCTAGGAACTATTGAAAAGGCCCCTGATGAGTGGACAGGTGGTGAGCGTTCTAGTTGCCAATGATGCCATAGATACTCTGATGAACGATTGATGGGAAATTAAAAATCAACCGGATAATTTGGAAGATTGTGATCAGTGGTACTATGGTTTCATTAAAGGATTGTTTTAAAGTTAGCTGATGCTAAGAAAAAGGCGATTTCATATTGGGTGTGTAAGTGGTGTGGCTAGTTTTATGTTTGCATGAACTTCCGGCTAGGGGGCCTTGGAACTCTTTTCCTTGGTACCCAGGACGAAACCTAACCAAATTCCAAATTGGATCCCATCACTACAGTGGTTGGGCGGTTGGCTAACCCATGGGATCGCGGATGGGGTTAGGCTGGACTGATGGATCCATAAACCGAGACTCAATTTATGTTACTACGATAGATAAAGTAAATCCCGGATAGTAATTGTTCTATGGATAGGAATCAACGGCTCTGCCTCTTGATGGGGAAAAAAGCGTTGATCCCAATGATCCAAGTGCAAGTTTCTTCCTTGATTTGACCAAGTATCTTTATAGATGCAGTCGGATCAGCTTGATCGAAAATGGTCTTGACTACGTTAGAGTAAAAGTTATCCTGGAGGAATCGCCCGTGCTTTCCGAGTAAAGGAAGTTTTTTCGGGTTCGGTTTTGGATAAACCGATGGATTAGTCTCTTGTCCGGATATCCGTGGGGCGAGGTCCCGAGTGTGGAACCCTGCCCTCGCAAAATGTGCTACTTCCGCTGCCAGCATCCGAACCCGTTGCGCGGTGGGATCAGGGATCTCACACTCCTCATGCTACCCTTTATTCTCTCCCAGTAGATACTTCTCACCTTTTCACAGGTTCTCTCACATTTACAGATTCTCTTTTATAGCCTCTTGCCAAGGGCTTGTTCCCGCACACACCCTATTCACTTGTATATTTCAACACCTCCCCTCAAGTGAATACTCCTAGCACACCTGGACCCTATACCAAATTTCCCTCTTACTTGATAGTCCGCGACCAATGCCTCAACTCCATAAACTCATAGTCCTTGACACTTTCTCTCTCTATGTGTCCAAGGCTACTACAAGTGCCGGTGACCTTGACTAAAGTGCTCACACATACATCTACCACATGGCGTACATCATCGGTGGCTCAGAGGTGGTTTTTCTCTGTTGGGGCAGGTTACATTGGGTTGTGGGGTTTCACTCTCTCTCTCTCTCTCTCTCTCAAAAAAGATGATCTGACTCCCCTTCCTTAGGAGCCTCCATGAAGTTTGCTAATGTCATTCCTTCTCCACTGGGGTTTGCTGTAGAAGTCTCTCGCCATGTGTCCTGGCTTTCCACAGTTGTGGCAAGTGAAGGTCCTTCCTCCTACTCTGCCTCTTCCTTGTCCTCGTCCTCGAGAGAATCCTCCTCGGGTGAAGGATGCTTTTTCTTCTCCTGTTGTTGTTGAGTCCAGCTATTTCTTCTCTTTGCCTCTGGTCTCTTGCTCTAGTAGAGCTCCTTCTATCTCGTGTAGCTGCAATTCAGGTACATTCTTTAGTGTTGCTACAATGTTTTGATATTCACCTTTGTCCAAACTCCTCAGAAGCACTGTTAGTGCCTCATCATCTTCTACCTTTTTGCCAATATAGCTGCCAGTTGTTGCTTAATGCTTTTATATTTGTTCAAGTGTGTGATTAAAGGTTTACTTTCCTTCATATCTAATTTGTAGAATTGCATTAACAGATTTATCTTTGAATTTTTTGCTTGTGTGCCAAATAATTTATTGAGTTCATCCCATGCATCTTTTGCCCACTCTATCCCTGTGATGTGATGAATGATTTCATCATTTAAACTGAGTGTGATAAGTCCCAATGCTTTCTCATTCCTGCTCTTCCACTCATTTTTCCCTCTCACCTCTGGGCATTCATCTCTTCCCTCAACTAGCCCCCACAGATTTTTCCTCATGAGCAGATACATGGTTTTTGTCTGGCAGTGCCATGTGTAAAGCTTCTCCCCATTAAATTTGGCTATCTCTTGTGCCGTACTCATGATGATGTGAAAAGGGTCTTACCTCTTCATCCAAATTCAAGATTCAAGGGTAGTGTCTACCCTTTTACAACTCAATCTGGTGTTTAGGTGATGATTACAACAGATTTATCACCATAATTTTACCAAAAATTACATTAAACCAAGGGTAACAAATTTGTACGGAATGGTTGGACTACCAAACCATCTCCGAATTGCAATCTGAAGTTATAGCGATCTATATCAGATACCGAATGGCTAATTTTATTCCTCAGTTGCACCAAAATATAGTGATTAGTGCTGATTAATTACTGATTAGCAAATTAAGCCTCTGTTTTGTGTGTAAAAAACAGAGTAGGTGGAGAGTCCAGATCTGAGGGCTTAGAGTTCAAATGAGCTCAAATCCTTTCAAAGCCATTAATAGAAATGAGTCTAGTAGAGGATTAAGCCAAGAAACACAAGATTTGAATGCTTAATCTCTGTTTTACCAAAGTCACCTGTGCAGATTTGAAGAGCTTAGATCTCACTGTAGACTTGATCAAATCAAAATCTATCTTCACCACCTTGTAGAGCACCCTTGAAAACCCCTAGGGCCAAGAGGAATTAGAGCCATTGGATTTGATGAAGCAGGAATCTCATTTTTTCCTCAGAAAAACAGCACTGCAAAATTAGCAAAAATCAGGAGCTTGCACCGGCGGTTTGAGGTTTTGATTGAATGGGCTCAAGCCTTGTGAGTATGACAACGTATGGCTAGGAGCTTGGAGGCTATTTGTTAAGCCGGGAGATCAAGCCCCTCCACTAGCTGGGGGTACAGAGAGCTAGTTGAAAAGAGGTAAAAATCTTAATTATCTATTAATTCTAATTAGCCAGGTGATTAGCAAGATAATGGGCTCACAAATTGATGGATTCTAGGCTAGGCTCTGATACCATGTTAAATTTGTAGCAATGTGATGAGCTATGGTGGATCAAATGCTAGAATCAACATCATTAACAAAGAGATTAGATGATAATTAAGACGTGATTAGTGAGCAATTAACTGATAGCTTAATGTAGACAAGGATAATCAAAAACCAAAAATTCTCATTAGGCCAATGCTTTAATTTATAGAGTTTACATCCAAGCATCCAATCCCACTGATTTCTCCTTGATTCACTCCACCTCTTTTGCTTGATTCTCTCCACCTCTCCCAGAATATCTCCACACCTCCTAAATCTCCTCATGCTACCCTTTATTCTCTCCCAGTCGATACTTCTCACCTTTTCACAAGTTCTCTCACATTTACAGATTCTCTTTTATAGCCTCTTGCCCCAAGGGCTTGTTCCCGCACACACCCTATTCACTTGTATATTTCAACACCTCCCCTCAAGTGAATACTCCTAGCACACGTGGACCCTATACCAAATTTCCCTCTTACTTGATAGTCCGCGACCAGTGCCTCAACTCCATAAACTCATAGTCCTTGACACTTTCTCTCTCTACGTGTCCAAGGCTACTACAAGTGCCCATGACCTTGACTAAAGTGCTCACACATACATCTACCACATGGCGTGCATCATCGGTGGCTTAGAGGTGGTTTTACTCTGTTGGGGCAGGTTACATTGGGTTGTGGGGTTTCACTCTCTCTCTCTCTCTCATAAAAGATGATTTGACTCCACTTCCTTAGGAGCCTCCATGAAGTTTGCTGATGTCATTCCTTCTCCACTGGGTTTGCTGTAGAAGTCTCTTGCCATGTGTCCTGGCTTTCCATAATTGTGGCAAGTGAAGGTCCTTCCTCCTACTCTGCCTCTTCCTTGTCCTCGTCCTCAAGAGAATCCTCCTCGGGTGAAGGATGCTTTTTCTTCTCCTGTTGTTGAGTCGAGCCATTTCTTCTCTTTTCCTCTGGTCTCTTGCTCTAGTAGAGCTCCTTCTATCTCGTGTAGCTGCAATTCAGGTACATTCTTTAGTATTGCTACAATGTTTTCATATTCACCTTTATCCAAACTCCTTAGAAGCACTGTTAGTGCCTCATCATCTTCTATCTTTTTGCCAATAGCTGCCAGTTGTTGCTTAATGCTTTGATATTTGTTCAAGTGTGTGATTAAAGGTTCACTTTTCTTCATATCTAATTTGTAGAATTGCATTAACAGATTTATCTTTGAATTTTTTGCTTGTGTGCCAAATAATTTATTGAGTTCATCCCATGCATCTTTTGCCACTATATCCCTGTGATGTGATGAATGATTTCATCATTTAAACTGAGTGTGATAAGTCCCAATGCTTTCTCATTCCTGCTCTTCCACTCATTTTTCCCTCTCACCTGTGGGCATTCATCTCTTCCCTCCACAGATTTTTCCTCATGAGCAGATACATGGTTTTTGTCTGCCATGTGTAAAACTTCTCCCCATTAAATTTGGCTATCTCTTGTGCCGTACTCATGATGATGTGAAAAGGGTCTTACCTCTTCATCCAAATTCAAGATTCAAGGGTATTGTCTACCCTTTTACAACTCAATCTGGTGTTTAGGTGATGATTATCACCATAATTTTACCATAAATTACATTAAACCAAGGGTAACAAATCTTTACGGAATGGTTGGAGTATCAAACCATCTGTGAATTGCAATTTGAAGTTATAGGGATCTATATCAGATATTGAATGGTTAATTTGAACCCTCAATTGCACCAAAATACAGTGATTAGTACTGATTAATCATTGATTAGCAAATTAAGCCTCTATTTTGTGTGCAAAAAACAGAGTATGCGGGGAGTCTAGATCTAAGGCATTAGAGTTCAAATGAGCTCAAATCCTTTCAAAGACATTAATAGCAATTAGTCTAGTAGAGGATTAAGCCAAGAAACATAAGATTTGACCAAACATTGAATGCTTAATCTGTGTTTTACCAAAGTCACCTGTAGATTTGATGAAGAGCTTGGATCTCACTGTAGACTTGATCAAATCAACATTTGTCTTCACACCTTATAGAGCACCCTTGAAAACCCCAAGGGCCAAGAATAATTAGAGCCATTGCATTTGATGAAGCAAAAATCTCATTTTTCCCTCAGAAAAACGGCGCTGCAAAATTAGCTAAAATCAGGAGCTTGCGCCGGCGGTTTGAGGTTTTGATTCAATAGGCTAAGCCTTGGGAAGATGACAATGTATGGGTAGAAGCTTGGAGACTATTGTTAAGCTTGGAGGGAGATCAAGCCCCTCCACTAGCTGGGGGTGCAGAGAGCTAGTTGAAAAGAGGTAAAAATCTTAATTATCTATTAATCCTAATTAGCCAAGTGATTAGCAAGATAATGGGCTCACAAATTGATGGATTCTAGGCTAGGCTCTAATACCATGTTAAATTTGTAGCAATGTGATGAGCTATGGTGGATCAAATGCTAGAATCAATATCATTAAACGATAATTAAGATGTGATTAGTGAGCAATTAACTGATAGCTTAATGTAGGCATGGATAATAAAAAACCAGCAAATTCTCATTAGGCCAATGCCTCAATTTATAGAGTTTACATCCAAGCATCCAATCCCACTGATTTCTCCTTAATTCACTCCACCTCTTTTGCTTGATTATCTCCACCTCTCCCAGAATATCTCCACACCTCTTAAATCTCCTCATGCTACCCTTTATTCTCTCCCAGTAGATACTTCTCACCTTTTCATAGGTTCTGTCACATTTACAGATTCTCTTTTATAGCCTCTTGCCAAGGGCTTGTTCCCGCACACACCCTATTCACTTGTATATTTCAACACCTCCCCTCAAGTGAATACTCCTAGCACCCCTGGACCCTATACCAAATTTCCCTCTTACTTGATAGTCTGCAACCAGTGCCTCAAGTCCCTAAACTCATAGTCCTTGACACTTTCTCTGTCTATGTGTCCAAGGCTACTACAAGTGCCGGTGACCTTGACTAAAGTGCTCACACATACATCTACCACATGGCGTAGATCGTCGGTGGCTCGGAGGTGGTTTTACTCTGTTGGGGTAGGTTACATTGGGTTGTGGGGTTTCACTCTCTCTCTCTCTCTCTCTCTCTCTCTCTCAGAAAAGATGATCTTACTCCACTTCCTTAGGAGCGTCCATGAAGTTTGCCAATGTCATTCCTTCTCCCCACCACTGGGTTTGCTGTAGACGTCTCTTGCCATGTGTCCTGGCTTTCCACAGTTGTGGCAAGTGAAGGTCCTTCCTCCTACTCTGCCTCTTCCTCGTCCTCGTCCCTCGAGAGAATCCTCCTCTGGTGAAGGATGCTTTTTCTTCTCCTGTTGTTGAGTCTAGCCATTTCTTCTCTTTGCCTCTGGTCTCTTGCTCTAGTAGAGCTCCTTCTATCTTGTGTAGCTGCAATTCAGGTACATTCTTTAGTGTTGCTACAATGTTTTGATATTCACCTTTGTCCAAACTCCTTAGAAGCACTGTTAGTATCTCATCATCTTCTACCTTTTTGCCAATAGCCTGCCAGTTGTTGCTTAATGCTTTTATATTTGTTCAAGTGTGTGATTAAAGGTTCACTTTCCTTCATATCTAATTTGTAGAATTGCATTAACAGATTTATCTTTGAATTTTTTGCTTGTGTGCCAAATAATTTATTGAGTTCATCCCATGCATCTTTTGCCCACTCTATCCCTGTGATGTGATGAATGATTTCATCATTTAAACTGAGTGTGATAAGTCCCAATGCTTTCTCATTCCTGCTCTTCCACTCATTTCCCCTCTCACCTCTGGGCATTCATCTCTTCCCTCAACTAGCCCCCACAGATTTTTCCTCATGAGCAGATACATGGTTTTTGTTTGCCATGTAGAGAGACGCAAGACTCTTTACACTTGTAGCAAGAGTAGCATGATCCGTGTGTAGCTCAATCCAATGGGATTTGCATCCCTTATGGAGCTAAGGATTCAACCGGTACCGGTGCACGGAAGCTTATCCACGAATGGAGAAAATGCACTACCTTGACATAGACTTTACACACAAGCTCAATCTTGCCATAGCTCATTCACTCATCATCCCACTCATTCATGCATCCAATACAAGAAGAAGGCTAAGCTAATGCACACACAAGCTCAAAGCACACTTCATTCTCAAGCACTTACTTCCGTAGCATGCACACAAACCTTGAAGCTTAATGGAACTTGAAATAAACATGTATTCTCATTCACTACTCAAGCAATGCCTTGCCCATGGATAAGCTACAAGCTATGGAGAAGCTTAAGCTTAAATCCACTACCACACAAAGCCTAATAGATAATCCACAAGCATCAACAAAGAAGCATGCACACTAGAGAATAGAGATGAGAAGAGAGAAAAACATCATCTCATTGCATTGAATTAGAAGAGCATTGCTCATACAATAGTGTAGATGGGGAGAGAGAAGAGCTTGCACCTCTATGAACAAGAGGGAGAGCTAGTCTCAAGAGAGCTCAAGCATGAGTGTAGCCCAATGTGTGTGTGAGCTCTCAAATGAGCCACTATTTATACTAAAACTCCTAAAACTCCCAAAACTTCCCATGTGGGATTATTCTCAAGCCCACTCCCACACTCACCTACAACTTGGAACTCTTATCACCTACAACTTGGAACTCTCTACAAGAGCCCTAAATAAGAATGTCAAGTCTCTTGTTTTCTTGCTTCCATCTTTGTGTTGCATCCTTGCCTTGATCACCACTCGTCACGCAACATTCCCCCCTTCCTATTTTGAGCACGTCCTCGAGCGCGTAGATGCCAAGGAAGAGTAGAATCTCCAGTGTGTACCTGCAAGCAAAATGATAGGTGGTTTGTGTGTTCTTTTAAAAAAAACTTTTTATTATTATTTTTTTTAAAAAATGCAAAAAACGTGAAAATTGGTATGCAGATTTTGAAAAATTAAAAATTAACGCGCCTAAAAAAATAATTAAAAAATAAAAAATAAAAAATAAAATACTAACCTTATCCTCGCCTCCTCCTGCTGCTGCAGTCAACTGCTCTGCAGCCACGTGTCTTTGCTATAGCCGCCTACTCACCTTCACCTCCTCAGCTGTAGCCGCTGCCTTCACCTTCTTGCGTCGCTTCCTCTTCCTCTGCTGCTCTCCTTCGCCGGCCACCTTCCTTTCCTTGCGGCCCTTCAGCGGCGAGGCACCCTCTCTACTACGGGTGAGGCAGAAACGGCCGCCTTATCCGGCCTCTCCTCCTCTCTATTTGCTTCGCCTGCAGAGCAGCTGAAGCTCATACATCCGATGCCTTTGCCTCCTCCAGCAGTCAGTCAACTTCGCCGGCCACCTCTCCGTCACCTTCGCTCTGCTGAAGCCCATCTCAATGAGCCTCACCTTCGCCGGTCACCTCCTTTGTCACGATCTTGAACGGGAACTGCGGATCGACTTTGACCCGCTCCCTCCACCCTTTTTCCAGTGCCTCAACCAGTCCCCATTTGCAGCGCTTGTTGCTGTCCGATGCCCCTTCTTCTTCACCACAACCTCTGCCTCCTTTCTCCCGTGCCCAGTTTACCATAGACGAGGTCAACTCGCTAGACGCTTCCAATAGCTACCTCAACGTTTTCACTACAATCGCCTTCTCCTCTCTGCTGTGCGGCCTCCTTGAAGCAGCAACAAGAGTCGACCATGCTTTTCCCCCTCAGATCTAGCGCACATATATAATATATTCACTAGTTGAGGGGTGTATGTTGAACTTGCAACAGCTGCTGCTGCCTGCTCTGATGATCATATGAGCTCAAGCTGCATTTTCTAAGCATCTAACATGAATGAAAGCATTGCAATAAACAAAAAACATTAGCGGAAGTAGATCTCAACCGCACAAGTAAGTACTAATCTACTTTTTCTCTTCTAATCACTAGCTTCGAGATTCCACACTCGTGCTAACCCTAAACCTAAAAACAAAAAGAATTAGTGGTAGTAATGCAAGCTTCTCAACCGGTTTTGAGTCTTCTCCCCGGCAGCGACGCCAATGGAGAGACGGAAGACTCTTTACACTTGTAGCAAGAGTAGCATGATCCATGTGTAGCTCAATCCAATGGGATTTGCATCCCGTTCTCGGAGCTAAGGATTCAACCGGTACCGGTGCACGGAAGCTTATCCACGAATGGAGAAAATGCACTACCTTGACATAGACTTTACACACAAGCTCAATCTTGCCATAGCTCATTCACTCATCATCCCACTCATTCATGTATCCAATACAAGAAGAAGGCTAAGCTAATGCACACACAAGCTCAAAGCACACTTCATTCTCAAGCACTTACTTCCCTAGCATGCACACAAACCTTGAAGCTTAATGGAACTTGAAATAGACATGTATTCTCATTCACTACTCAAGCAATGCCTTGCCCATGAATAAGCTACAAGCTATGGAGAAGCTTAAGCTTGAATCCACTACCACACAAAGCCTAATAGAGAATCCACAAGCATCAACAAAGAAGCATGCACACTAGAGAATAGAGATGAGAAGAGAGAAAAACATCATCTCATTGCATTGAATTAGAAGAGCATTGCTCATGCAATAGTGTAGATGGGGAGAGAGAAGATCTTGCACCTCTATGAACAAGAGGGAGAGCTAGTCTCAAGAGAGCTCAAGCATGAGTGTAGCCCAATGTGTGTGTGAGCTCTCAAATGAGCCACTATTTATACTAAAACTCCTAAAACTCCCAAAACTTCCCATGTGGGATTATTCTCAAGCCCACTCCCACACTCACCTACAACTTGGAACTCTTATCACCTACAACTTTGAACTCTTTACAAGAGCCCTAAATAAGAATGTCAAGTCTCTTGTTTTCCTGCTTCCATCTTTGTGTTGCATCCTTGTCTTGATCACCACTCGTCAAGCAACACCATGTGTAAAACTTCTCCCCATTAAATTTGGCTATCTCTTGTGCCGTACTCATGATGATGTGAAAAGGGTCTTACCTCTTCATCCAATTTCAAGCTTCAAGGGCAGTGTCTACCCTTTTACAACTCAATCTGGTGTTTAGGTGATGATTACAACACCATAATTTTACCAAAAATTACATTAAACCAACGGTAACAAATCTGTATGGAATGGTTGGAGTATCAAACCATCTCCGAATTGTAATCTCAAGTTATAGGGATCTATATCAGATACCGAATGTTTAATTTGAACCCTCAATTGCACCAAAATACAATGATTAGTGCTGATTAATCATTGATTAGCAAATCAAGCCTCTATTTTGTGTGCAAAAAACAGAGTATGTGGGGAGTCTAGATCTAAGGCATTAGAGTTCAAATGAGCTCAAATCCTTTCAAAGCCATTAATAGGAATTAGTCTAGTAGAGGATTAAGACAAGAAACACAAGATTTGACCAAACATTGAATGCTTAATCTGTGTTTTACCAAAGTCACCTGCAGATTTGATGAAGAGCTTGGATCTCACTGTAGACTTGATCAAATCAACATTTGTCTTCACCACCTTATAGAGCGCCCTTGAAAACCCCAAGGGCCAAGAATAATTAGAGCCATTGCATTTGATGAAGCAGATATCTCATTTTTCCCTTAGAAAAACGGTGTTGCAAAACTAGCAAAAATCAAGAGCTTGCGCCGGCGGTTTGAGGTTTTGATTGAATGGGCTGAAGCCTTGGGAGTATGACAATGTATGGCTAGGAGCAGCTTGGAGGCTATTTGTTAAGCCTGGAGGGAGATCAAGCCCCTCCACTAGCTGGGGGTGCACAGAGCTAGATGAAAAGAGGTAAAAATCTTAATTATCTATTAATCCTAGTTAGCCAAGTGATTAGCAAGATAATGGGCTCACAAATTGATGGATTCTAGGCTAGGCTCTGATACCATGTTAAATTTGTAGCAATGTGATGAGCTATGGTGGATCAAATGCTAAAATCAACATCATTAACAAAGAGATTAGATGATAATTAAGACGTGATTAGTGAGCAATTAATTGATAGCTTAATGTAGACATGGATAATCAAAAACCAGCAAATTCTCATTAGGCCAATGCTTTAATTTATAGAGTTTACATCCAAGCATCCAATCCCACTGATTTCTCCTTGATTCACTCCACCTCTTTTGCTTGATTCCTCCACCTCTCCCAGAATATCTCCACACCTCCTAAATCTCCTCATGCTACCCTTTATTCTCTCCTAGTAGATACTTCTCACCTTTTCATAGCTTCTCACATTTACAGATTCTCTTTTATAGCCTCTTGCTGCCAAGGGCTTTTTCCCGCACACACCCTATTCACTTGTATATTTCAACACCTCCCCTCAAGTGAATACTCCTAGCACAGTTGGATCCTATACCAAATTTCCCTCTTACTTGATAGTCCGCGACTAGTGCCTCAAGTCTCTAAACTCATAGTCCTTGACACTTTCTCTCTCTATGTGTCCAAGGCTACTACAAGTGCCCATGACCTTGACTAAAGTGCTCACACATACATCTACCACATGGCATACATCATCGGTGGCTCAGAGGTGGTTTTACTCTGTTGGGGCAGGTTACATTGGGTTGTGGGGTTTCACTCTCTCTCTCTCTCTCTCTCTCTCTCTCTCTCTTAGAAAAGATGATCTTACTCCACTTCCTTAGGAGCCTCCATGAAGTTTGCCGATGTCATTCCTTCTCCCCACCACTGGGTTTGCTGTAGAAGTCTCTTGCCATGTGTCCTGGCTTTTCACAGTTGTGGCAAGTGAAGGTCCTTCCTCCTACTCTCCCTCTTCCTCGTCCTCATCCTCGAGAGAATCCTCCTCGGGTGGTGAAGGATGCTTTTTCTTCTCCTGTTGTTGAGTCCAGCCTTTTCTTCTCTTTTCCTCTGGTCTCTTGCTCTAGTAGAGCTCCTTCTATCTCGTGTAGCTGCAATTCAGGTACATTCTTTAGTGTTGCTACAATGTTTTCATATTCACCTTTGTCTAAACTCCTCAGAAGCACTGTTAGTGCCTCATCATCTTCTACCTTTTTGCCAATAGCTACCAGTTGTTGCTTAATGCTTTTATATTTGTTCAAGTGTGTGATTAAAGGTTCACTTCATATCTAATTTGTAGAATTGCATTAACAGATTTATCTTTGAATTTTTTGCTTGTGTGCCAAATAATTTATTGAGTTCATCCCATGCATTCCCTGTGATGTGATGAATGATTTCATCATTTAAATTGAGTGCGATAAGTCTCGATGCTTTCTCATTCATGCTCTTTCACTCATTTTTCCCTCTCACCTCAAGGCATTCATCTCTTCCCTCAACTAGCCCCCACAGATTTTTCCTCATGAGCAGATACATGGTTTTTGTCTGTTGCCATGTGTAAAACTTTTCCCCACTAAATTTGGCTATCTCTTGTGCCGTACTTATGATGATGTGAAAAGGGTCTTACCTCTTCATCCAATTTCAAGATTCAAGGGCAGTGTCTACCCTTTTACAACTCAATCTGGTGTTTGATGATTACAACACATTTATCACCATAATTTTACCAAAAATTACATTAAACCAAGTTTAACAAATCTGTACGGAATGGTTGGAGTATCAAACCATCTCCGAATTGCAATCTGAAGTTATAGAGATCTATATCACATACCGAATGGTTAATTTGAACCCTCAATTGCACCAAAATATAGTGATTAGTGTTGATTAATCACTGATTAGCAAATTAAGAGAGTATGCGAGGAGGCCAGATCTGAGACCTTAGAGTTCAAATGAGCTCAAATCCTTTCAAAGCCATTAATAGCAATTAGTCTAGTAGAGGATTAAGCCAAGAAACATAAGATTTGACCAAACATTGAATGCTTAATCTCTGTTTTACCAAAGTCACCTGCAGATTTGATGAAGAGCTTGGATCTCACTGTAGACTTGATCAAATCAAAATCTGTCTTCACCACCTTGTAGAGTGTCCTTGAAAACCCCTTGGGCCAAGAGGATTTAGAGCCATTGCATTTGATGAAGCAAAAATCTCATTTTTTCCTCAGAAAAACAACGCTGCAAAATTAGCAAAAATCAGGAGCTTGCGCCGGCGGTTTGAGGTTTTGATTGAATGGGCTCAAGCCTTGGGAGTATGACAACCTATGGCTAGGAGCTTGGAGGCTATTGTTAACCCTGGAGGGAGATCAAGCGCCTCCACTAGCTGGGGGTGCAGAGAGTTAGTTGAAAAGAGGTAAAAATCTTAATTATCTCTTAATCCTAATTAGCCAAGTGATTAGCAAGATAATGGGCTCACAAACTGATGGATTCTAGGCTAGGCTCTGATACCATGTTAAATTTGTAGCAATGTGATGAGCTATGGTGGATCAAATGCTAGAATCAACATCATTGATAAAGAGATTAGATGATAATTAAGACGTAATTAGTGAGCAATTAACTGATAGCTTAATGTAGGCATGGATAATCAAAAACCAACAAATTCTCATTAGGCCAATGCCTCAATTTATAGAGTTTACATCCAAGCATCCAATCCCACTGATTTCTCCTTGATGCACTCCACCTCTTTTGCTTGATTCTCTCCACCTCTCCCAGAATATCTCCACACCTCCTGAATCCCCTCATGTTACCCTTTATTCTCTCCCAGTAGATACTTCTCACCTTTTCACAAGTTCTCTCACATTTACAGATTCTTTTTTATAGCCTCTTGCCAAGGGCTTTTTCCCGCACACACCCTATTCACTTGTATATTTCAACACCTCCCCTCAAGTGAATACTCCTAGCACACTTGGACCCTATACCAAATTTCCCTCTTACTTGATAGTCCACGACCAGTGCCTCAACTCCATAAACTCATAGTCCTTGACACTTTCTCTCTCTATGTGTCCAAGGCTACTACAAGTGCCCGTGACCTTGACTAAAGTGCTCACACATACATCTACCACATGGCGTACATCATCGGTGGCTCAGAGGTGGTTTTACTCTGTTGGGGCAGGTTACATTGGGTTGTGGGGTTTCACTCTCTCTCTTTCTCTCAGAAAAGATGATCTGACTCCACTTCCTTAGGAGCCTCCATGAAGTTTGCCGATGTCATTCCTTCTCCACTGGGTTTGCTCTATAGAAGTCTCTTGCCATGTGTCCTGGCTTTTAACAGTCATGGCAAGTGAAGGTCCTTCCTCCTACTCTCCCTCTTCCTCGTCCTCATCCTCGAGAGAATCCTCCTTGGGTGAAGGATGCTTTTTCTTCTCCTATTGTTGAGTCCACCCATTTCTTCTCTTTGCCTCTAATCTCTTGCTCTAGTAGAGCTCCTTCTATCTCGTGTATCTGCAATTCAGGTACATTCTTTAGTGTTGCTACAATGTTTTCATATTCACCAAACTCCTCAGAAGCATTGTTAGTGCCTCATCATCTTCTACCTTTTTGCCAATAGCTGCGAGTTGTTGCTTAATGCTTTTATATTTGTTCAAGTGTGTGATTAAAGGTTCACTTTCCTTCATATCTAATTTGTAGAATTGCATTAACAAATTTATCTTTGAATTTTTTTCTTAAGTGCCAAATAATTTATTGAGTTCATCCCATGCATCTTTTGCCCACTGTATCCCTGTGATGTGATGAATGATTTCATCATTTAAACTGAGTGTGATAAGTCCCAATGCTTTCTCATTCTTGCTCTTCCACTCATTTTTCCCTTGTTGAAAATACAAGTGAATAGGGTGTGTGCGGGAACAAGCCCTTGGTTAGAGGCTGTAAAAGAGAAGATGTAAATGTGAAAGAACCTGCGAAAAGGTGAGAAGAATCTACCAGGAGAGAATAAAGGGTAGCATGAGAAGATTTAGGAAGTGTGGAGATATTCTGGGAGATATTCTGGGAAAAGTGGAGGTGGAGAGAATCAGGGAAAAGAGGTGGAGTGAATCATGGAGAAATCAGTGGGATCTGATGCTTGATGTAAACTCTATAAATTGAGGCATAGCCCTAATGAGAATTTGCTGGTTTTTGAGTATCCATGCCTACATTAATCTATTTGTTAATTACCCACTAATTACATCTTAATTATTTGCTAATCACTTTATTAATGATGTTGATTCTAGTGTTTGATCCACCATAGCTCATCACAATGCCCAAATTTCAAGATGGTATCAGAGCCATGCTAATTTGTGAGCCCATTATCTTGCTAATTAGGATTAGTAAAAAATTATAATTTTTCCTCTTTTTTCAACTCACCTCTGTACCCCCAGCCAGTGGAGGAGCTCCCTCTCCTTGCACAAATAAAATTAGGCCAAACCCTTCTAGCACATGATAGGTATCTCATAGCTCTTCAAGCTCATCCAAACAACGTAGCAAAGATGGAGGAGAAATCGCTGTTTTAGCAGGCTACGTTTTTCAACAGAAGATCTCAGATCTACACTCACTCAGGGTGAATCACTCTAATTCCTCTTAGCCCAAGGTGTTTTCAAGCATGCTCTACAAGCTGGTGAAGGCAAAATTCAGTTTCATCAAGTCTATAGTGAGATCCAAGCTCTTCATCAAATCTGCATGTGACTTTGGTAAAACAGAGATTAAGCTTTCAATATTTGGTCAAATCTTGTGTTTCTTGGCTTAATCCTCTACTAGACTCATTGCTATTGATGCTTTTGAAAGCATTTGAGCTCATTTGAAGTCTAAGGCACCAGATCTGGACTCCCCGCATACTCTATTTTCTACACACAAAACAGTGGATTAATTTGCTAATTAGTGATTAATCAATACTAATCACTGTATTTTGGTGCAATTGAGGGTTCAAATTAACCACTAGGTATCTGATACAGATCCCTATAACTTCATATTGCAAATCAGAGTTGGTTTGATACTCCAACCATCCCGTACAAATTGGTTACTCTTGATTTAATGTAATTTCTGGTAAAATTGTGCTGATAAATTTGTGAAAATCATCATTTTGCATTTAACCCTTGGTTAATGCCTATAAATCTCACTCAAATTCAAGATTATTCACAGCCAGATTTGCATTTGGAATGTGCATAAGAATGGATGCTATACGCATTATGTATTGGGCACATTACATCAGTGTAAATATGGGATCAGACACTGCCCTTGTCCAGAATAAGGCAAGAGGTAAGACCTCCCGCATAGATTTGGGTTTTGCATTGCATAATGACACAAGATAAACAGAAAAAACCTAAAGGAACTGTCAGCAAAACATTTAAATATGTTGCTCACATGGAGCAAAAAGATCTGACGGACAAGCTCATGGCCCCAGCCATGAAAGAAGAAGAATATCTCTTTCCAAGAAGAGGATCCACACCAAGAAGATCTAAGGAAGAATTGAAGGAAAACATGGACACGAGAAGAGAAGCTGCCACAAGAAGAGAAGCTGCCCCAAGAAGACTGAAAGAAGAGGCGGACGCGTGGAGAGAAGCTGCCACGATAAGAAGACTGAAGAAAAGAGAAGATGTGAGGCTCCAAAGAGTGAGGAGCCATGTGAAAATCTCAGAGAGAGAGAGAGAGAGAGAGAGAGAGAGAGAGAGAGAGAGAGAGAGAGAGAGAGAGAGAGAGAGAGAGAGAGATCCCACAACCCCAATGTAACCTTCCCCAACAAAGTAAAACCACCTCTGAGCCACCCGATGATGTAGGCCACGTGCTAGATGTATGTGTGAGCACTTTAGTCAAGGTCGCGGGCACTTATAGTAGCCTTGGACACATAGAGAGAGAGAGTGTCAAGGACTATGGAGTTTAGGGACTTGAGGCACTGGTCGTCGCGGACTGTCAAGTAAGAGAGAAACTTGATACAGGGTGCAGGTGTGCTAAGATAACTTAAGGGGAGGTGTGCTAGGCACTAGTCGCGGACTTTCAAGTAAGGGGAGGCAAACTTGGTATAGGGTCTAGGTGTACTAGGAGTATTCACTTGAGGGGAGGTGTTGAAAATACAAGTGAATAGGGTGTGTGCGGGAACAAGCCCTTGGTTAGAGGCTGTAAAAGAGAAGATGTAAATGTGAAAGAACCTGTGAAAAGGTGAGAAGAATCTACTGGGAGAGAATAAAGGGTAGCATGAGAAGATTTAGGAAGTGTGGAGATATTATAGAAAGTGTGGAGATATTCTGGGAAAAGTGAAGAGGTGGAGAGAATCAGGGAAAAGAGGTGGAGTGAATCATGGAGAAATCAGTGGGATTTGATGCTTGATGTAAACTCTAGAAATTGAGGCATAGCTCTAATGAGAATTTGCTGGTTTTTGAGTATCCATGCCTACATTAATCTATTTGCCACTAATTACATCTTAATTATTTACTAATCACTTTATTAATGATGTTGATTCTAGTGTTTGATCCACCATAGCTCATCACAATGCCCAATTTTCAACACCCCTCTCACCCCTGGGCATTCATCTCTTCCCTCAACTAGCCCCCACAGATTTTTCCTCATCATGAGCAGATACATGGTTTTTGTGTGCCATGTGTAAAACTTCACTCCATTAAATTTGGCTATCTCTTGTGCCGTACTCATTATGATGTGAAAAGGGTCTTACCCCTTCATCCAATTTCAAGATTCAAGGGCAGTGTCTACCCTTTTACAACTCAATCTGGTGTTTAGGTGATGATTACAACAGATTTATCACCATAATTTTACCAGAAATTACATTAAACCAAGGGTAACAAATCTGTACAGAGTATCAAACCATCTTCGAATTACAATCTGAAGCTATAGGGATCTATATTAGATATCGAATGGTCAATTTGAACCCTCAATTGCACCAAAATATAGTGATTAGTGCTGATTAATCATTGATTAGCAAATTAAGCCTTTGCTTTGTGTGCAAAAAATAGAGTATGCGGGGAGTCCAGATCTGAGGCCTTAGAGTTCAAATGAGCTCAAATCCTTTCAAAGCCATTAATAGCAATCAGTCTAGTACAGGACTAAGCCAAGAAACACAAGATTTGACCAAACATTGAATGCTTAATCTCTGTTTTACCAAAGTCACCTGTAGATTTGATGAAGAGCTTGGATCTCAATGAAGACTTGATCAAATCAAAATCTATCTTCACCACCTTGTAGAGCGCCCTTGAAAACCCCTAGGGCCAAGAGGAATTAGAGCCATTGCATTTGATGAAGCAAAAATCTCATTTTTTTCTCAGAAAAACAACGCTGCAAAATTAGCAAAAATCAGGAGCTAACGCCAGCGGTTCGAGGTTTTGATTGAATGGGCTAAAGCCTTGCGAGTATGACAATGTAAGGCTAGGAGCAGCTTGGAGGCTATTGTTAAGCCTAGAGGGAGATCAAGCCCCTCCACTAGCTGGGGGTGCAGAGAGCTAGTTGAAAAGAGGTAAAAATCTTAATTATCTATTAATCCTAATTAGCCAAGTGATTAGTAAGATAATGGGCTCACAAATTGATGGATTCTAGGCTAGGCTCTGATACCATGTTAAATTTATAGCAATGTGATGAGCTATGGTGGATCAAATGCTAGAATCAACATCATTAGCAAAGAGATTAGACGATAATTAAGATATGATTAGTGAGCAATTAACTGATAGCTTAATGTAGGCATGGATAATCAAAAACTAACAAATTCTCATTAGGCCAATGCCTCAATTTATAGAGTTTACATCCAAGCATCCAATCCCACTGATTTCTCCTTGATTCACTCCACCTCTTTTGCTTGATTCCTCCACCTCTCCCAGAATATCTCCACACCTCCTAAATCTCCTCATGCTACCCTTTATTCTCTCCCAGTAGATACTTCTCACCTTTTCACAAGTTCTCTCACATTTACAGATTCTCTTTTATAGCCTCTTGTTAAGGGCTTGTTCCTGCACACACCCTATTCACTTGTATATTTCAACACCTCCCCTCAAGTGAATACTCCTAGCACACTTGGACCCTATACCAAATTCCCCTCTTACTTGATAGTCCGCGACCAGTGCCTCAAGTCCCTAAACTCATAGTCCTTGACACTTTCTCTCTCTATGTGTCCAAGGCTACTACAAGTGCCCGTGACGTTGACTAAAGTGCTCACACATATATCTACCACATGGCGTACATCATCGGTGGCTCAGAGGTGGTTTTACTCTGTTGGGGCAGGTTACATTGGGTTGTGGGGTTTCACTCTCTCCCTCTCTCTCTCTCAGAAAAGATGATCTGACTCCACTTCGTTAGGAGCCTCCATGAAGTTTGCCGATGTCATTCCTTCTCCACTGGGTTTGCTGTAGAAGTCTCTTGCCATGTGTCCTGGCTTTCCACAATTGTGGCAAGTGAAGGTCCTTCCTCCTACTCGGCCTCTTTCTCGTCCTCGTCCTCTAGAGAATCCTCCTCGGGTGAAGGATGCTTTTTCTTCTCCTGTTGTTGAGTCCAGCCATTTTTTCTCTTTGCATCTGGTCTCTTGTTCTAGTAGAGCTCCTTCTATCTCGTGTAGCTGCAATTCAGGTACATTCTTTAGTGTTGCTACAATGTTTTCATATTCACCTTGGTCCAAACTCCTCAGAAGCATTGTTAGTGCCTCATCATCTTCTACCTTTTTGCCAATAGCTGCAAGTTGTTGCTTAATGCTTTTATATTTGTTCAAGTGTGTGATTAAAGGTTCACTTTCCTTCATATCTAATTTGTAGAATTGCATTAACAGATTTATCTTTGAATTTTTTGCTTGTGTGCCAAATAATTTATTGAGTTCATCCCATGCATCTTTTGTCCACTGTATCCCTGTGATGTGATGAATGATTTCATCATTTAAACTGAGTGTGATAAGTCCCAATGCTTTCTCATTCATGCTCTTCCACTCATTTTTCCCTCTCACCTCTGGGCATTCATCTCTTCCCTCAACTAGCCCCCATAGATTTTTCCTCATGAGCAGATACATGGTTTTTGTCTGTCATGTGTGAAACTTCTCCCCATTAAATTATTCTAGGCTAGGCTCTGATACCATGTTAAATTTGTAGCAATGTGATGAGCTATGGTGGATCAAATGCTAGAATCAACATCATTAACAAAGAGATTAGATGATAATTAAGACGTGATTAGTGAGCAATTAACTGATAGCTTAATGTAGACATGGATAATAAAAAACCAGCAAATTCTCATTAGACCAATGCCTCAATTTATAGAGTTTACATCCAAGCATCCAATCCCACTGATTGATTCACTCCACCTCTTTTGCTTGATTCTCTCCACCTCTCCCAGAATATCTCCACACCTCCTAAATCTCCTCATGCTACCCTTTATTCTCTCCCAGTAGATACTTCTCACCTTTTCAAAGGTTCTCTCACATTTACAGATTCTCTTTTATAGCCTCTTGCCAAGGGCTTGTTCCCGCCGCACACACCCTATTCACTTGTATATTTCAACACCTCCCCTCAAGTGAATACTCCTAGCACACCTGGACCCTATACCAAATTTCCCTCTTACTTGATAGTCCGCGACCAGTGCCTCAACTCCATAAACTCATAGTCCTTGACACTTTCTCTCTCTATGTGTCCAAGGCTACTACAAGTGCCCGTGGTGACCTTGACTAAAGTGCTCACACATACATCTACCACATGGCGTACATCATTGGGGTGGCTCAGAGGTGGTTTTACTCTGTTGGGGCAGGTTACATTGGGTTGTGGGGTTTCACTCTCTCTCTCTCTCTCTCTCTCCCTATCTCTTAGAAAAGATGATCTGACTCCACTTCCTTAGGAGCCTCCATGAAGTTTGCCGATGTCATTTCTTCTCCACTGGGTTTGCTCTGTAGAAGTCTCTTGCCATGTGTCCTGGCTTTTAACACTCATGGCAAGTGAAGGTCCTTCCTCCTACTCTCCCTCTTCCTCGTCCTCGTCCTCAAGAGAATCCTCCTCGGGTGAAGGATGCTTTTTCTTCTCCTATTGTTGAGTCCAGCCATTTCTTCTCTTTGCCTCTGGTCTCTTGCTCTAGTAGAGCTCCTTCTATCTCGTGTAGCTGCAATTCAGGTACATTCTTTAGTGTTGCTACAATGTTTTGATATTCACCTTGGTCCAAACTCCGCAGAAGCATTGTTAGTGCCTCATCATCTTCTACCTTTTTGCCAATAGCTGCCAGTTGTTGCTTAATGCTTTTATATTTGTTCAAGTGTGTGATTAAAGGTTCACTTTCCTTCATATCTAATTTGTAGAATTGCATTAATAGATTTATCTTTAAATTTTTTTGCTTTTGTGCCAAATAATTTATTGAGTTCATCCCATGCATCTTTTGCCCACTATATCCCTGTGATGTGATGAATGATTTCATCATTTAAACTGAGTGTGATAAGTCCCAATGCTTTCTCATTCTACTCTTCCACTCATTTTCCCCTCTCACCTCTAGGCATTCATCTGTTCCCTCAACTAGCCCCCACAGATTTTTCCTCATGAGCAGATACATGGTTTTTGTTTGCCATGTGTAAAACTTCTCCCCATTAAATTTGGCTATCTCTTGTGTCGTACTCCTGATGATGTGAAAAGGGTCTTACCCCTTCATCCAAATTCAAGATTCAAGGGTAGTGTCTACCCTTTTACAACTCAATCTGGTGTTTAGGTGATGATTACAACAGATTTATCACCATAATTTTAGATGAACAAGCCCTAGGCATCATTATCGCTGCACTAGATGATAATTATATTCATTACATTGATGATTGTGACACTGCATCTAAAGCTTGGGACACTCTAGATAAAACCTTTGGAGCACGGGGAAAGGACATTAAAATAATTCTAAAAATGCAATTAGATGGGCTTTCTAAAGAGAATAATGAATCTATTGGCTAACAAGCTGAAAAGCATTATCACCCAACTTGTGTATGTAAAAGCCCTTGTGCCTGATGAGGATGCTATAGCCATCTTGCTTAAAGCAATGCCTATCAAATACAACAACATTGTCACTATGCTCAAAGAGAAGAAATCAAATACAACAACATTGTCACTATGCTCAAAGAGAAGGAGCCAATTCCTTCCTTGGAGAGTACAGTAAATTCAATATATGAGAAGGAGAAGAAGCTAAACTTCAACAATAATCTCACTTCGGGAGGAGCATATGCTGTCACCACTAAAACAACAACAAGAAGTGTGCTACTTGTGGAAGAACCAACCATCTCACAAAGGATTTCTTTATTAATAACCCTTGTGTGCATTGTGGTAAAACCAACCATCCACCACACAAATGTTATTTTAAAGACAAAAACAAGAAGAGTAAAGAAAAAGCCAATCTTGCCACTACTGAAGAAAGTGATTTTGTTGGTCCTGATTTTGATGATGAATCCTATGATTTCTAGTTCACTCTTTCTTTTTGGATTCTAAAACCTTATCTTTTATCCTACATGACCTTGATTGTATCATGGAGAAGAGTACACACACCCAATGTCATTAAGGGGGGACTCTCTCTCATTCTTGTATCAAGGGGGATTACTAGGTATAAGCCCATGTATTGAGTAAAATGTTTGGCTTAAGGGGGGATGCTAGAAATAATCCAATAATTTTCCCTAAGCTATATCACATAGGATAAAATGTATTAGAATCACCTCCTTGCTAGCCACTTGTGATTATGCTACCTCATCAATGATGCCATCCCAAAATTGTATCCAGTCACATTGAGTGTACCTCTCATGGCTATATAAGCACTATGTACAAGCTTATTTATATCAATGCAATCATATTCCTTTTTTATCATGAATGCCTCACTTGTATTTCCACCTTAGTTTCTAATAGAATTATCCATAAATACTATAAAAGTAGAGCCATAAAGATAATGTCTCCACTTTTTCAAATTAAAAAGCTCTTTGTCATCTATAGGCCACTTTATATGAGGGTTAATCAACTTTTTACTTTTAAATGCAACTAGTTTGCCATCCTAGAACAACGTAGCTCTAATAGCATACTCACTTGCATCTATTTCAACCACACGCAGTCCAAGATACCCTGTTTTGATGCACCTTCCAAGGCTCCAAATCAAAATGTAGTGGTTCAATCAAGTATGGGTAACTTGCATTGACACCTAAACAACCTCAATGTAGAGTATCAACACCATCTGACATGTGTACATATCAATTTTTGAATACCCCTTTCTCTGTTTTGGGAAAAACTAGAAAAACCAGTAGTAATTTTGCTCTAAATTCTTCAATATTTGTCCAAATTAAGCAACCAGGCATTCATTAGCTTAGCAATGATGTCCTCTAACTCCATTTAAGAGGAATTTGTCCAATTGTTTAATACCAAAGATTAATTGCTCGATTAAACTCACTCTGTTTCTCTGCAACCAGTAGACAGGCTTTTTAATCAGCTCATTCCCAGCTCAATTAGGCATAATTGATCAATCAAATCATGTAGCCCTCTTCTCAAGTGTGTGTAGCAACCAATTTCTAAAGCAATTTTGAAATATATCAAGCACAGAAGTTGTAATCGACCTCCTCGTATCAAAAGGATCAAATATCTGCCATGTTTCTCTGTGCAGTCTACGTCGCCTGCTCTACAGGGAGTTGTGAGTGTTTGTAATACTAATTGATGATGGGTTTGAGTCCCCAACACACCTAGGTATGTGTGCAACTAGTCAATGCCTTGATTTTTGCTAAAAACATGCTCCAAATGCATCAAATTTTGACCTCCTTTTCTCTGTTTTGTGAGAGCTCAAAAACCAATAAATTCCACACATTCAAATGCATGTAAAGTGCTCCAAAATCACAGTAGGGCTTGCATAGGAGTTGCAAATACATTCCTCCTTGTCAGATACATGTTTGTTTTGCCAGATTTGCATGTATTTCCACCATACATCAGTGCTTCCAAGCTTTAATGGAAAGCTTCCAAAAACCAGAATTTTTCTTTGCTTTGAGTTGCTCTAATTTGCTTTGTTTTTGCCTGAATCACCTGCAATCCGCTCAAGGATGTTTAGAATACCTTACCCGGTAGGCCAAGCTCTTAGATCTGATAGTAATCAGTGTGCTCCAAGCTTCACAGCTTCAATGGCAAGCTTCACAGCTTCTCTTCAAGCTCGATGTCGGTGTGAGCCAGCTATGCTATGTGCTGGCATGTTAGGTAGGAACATGTGTGAGACATAAATGACCGCATCCAGCTGGTCATCGTGTGTGGACATTAGCTAGGGTTAGATGTGTGTGGACACAACTCATAGTGTGTTGTGTGTATTATGGATTATGGCTTTATGCATTGTGTGAGAAGGGAGATGGCTTCCCTCTATGGTTAGGGTTTGCAATATACATTAGGGTTTGCTCCTGTGTGTGTGTCGCCTCTCCCTCTACCGCTTTTTCAACATGGTATCAGAGCCTTGTGCTGTCTATTAGGGTTTATGAGTGAGTGAGAGATGAAGGGAGATGGCTTCCCTCTATGGTTAGGGTTTGCAATATACATTAGGGTTTGCTCCTGTGTGTGTGTCTCCTCTCCCTCTACCGCTTTTTCAACATCATCATCAATGTTAACTTCTTCATGAGCATCATCATCCCCTTCAATATTAACTTCTTCCATCTCTCCTTCCCCATCCCCATCCCCTTATTTCTCTTCTTCCCTATCCCCTATCCCCTTCCCCTTCTATATTACCTCTGTTCTCTTCCTCACCTTCTCTGTTACCTCCTTATGTCACTTCCCCTTCTTTAACAAGAGGCTTCTCTTCAATGTCAGTTTCTCCAAGCTCGAACAAACCCTGAGCAATAGCAGATGCTACTTCACTCCGATGCACCTGCATAATCTTTTTTCACTTATGGTAATTAGGTCTTGGAATTTCAACCTCCATGTTTTCACGTGATCTTTCAGGTTCAGAGCAACATGACCTTGTAAAATATCTACTACCTTTTGACAAGCTAGGTGAACCCATTCTATTAGTGACATGAGAAAAACATAAGCAGTGACATGTTTTGAATTTTTTTGGAAATAGAAACTAAAATAAAAAATTTCATTTTGTTTTTCTAAAATTTTTAGGATGGAGAATTTATTTCGTCATTATGAGTACCAAGGTTGTGTGTGCAATTTTGAGATACGTCTAAATTGCACCCACGAGCTTGGTACTTATAATGTGACGTGCACCCATGACCTTGGTACTCACAACAAATACATATTTGAATACCATGCATTTAAGAAGACACTCAAAATGTATAAAAAAAGACATGTAGAAAATGAGAAAAAATTTACTCAAATCGCATTGCTAATCGAACACTAGCTACCATGTAAGTTCCTCTCCCACTATTTATGTGAAGCCCTTGTCTCTAGCTACAATGTAAGTTACTGAGAAATATGTTTTTGAATTAATTATTCCTCTATCTATGTGAAGTATTTGTCTCTAATTGATTTAAAAAAACCTATGTGAATTAAACAATCATTGTGTTTTTAAAGTACTTGTGTCTTATTTAAATTTCATGTGATTAGGCCTCTAGTTTGATTGTGATTTAGCAAGGATCTATTAAAGCTGATCAATCTCTCTAAATTGAATCACATCAAAAAATATGGGGTCATAAGCTTAAAAAATATTTATAATGGAAAACAAGTCAGAAAGTAAGCAAATTTAAGAAGCCTCCTTGAATGGTCCTTGCACATCTCCTCTAGAGCTTGTCTTTGGAGACTTTGTATTAAAAACAAGATATGCTTCTGTTTTAGGTCTAGGTCTAGCTTTCATTAAGGCATTCACTTCTCTTGTAAACCAATTGCTTTCCTCCTGATAGTAAGTTTGTGGCCAATAAATGCCATGGCCAAATAAGCCATGGAACCAAGCTTGTGGAGATTGGTTTGACCCTACACGGCAGTTATGTTCTGTGTACTGTAGGGCATTGTAAATGTTATAATCTTGCTATCTACAGTGTAAAACCCCCACAAAAATAGCTCTTAGTGTTCTCATTATCAAATCTACTTAATTCTTATGCAGCAGCAGCTCCTAATGCTCTCATAAAAGTGCTTAATAGGGGCCACAATTCTTGTGTGTTATGCATGCCTTCCATCACCTCCGCTACTTCATCATGATGACCAAAAAGCACAATGCAGCTAGTGGATGTGTGTTAGGTGCTTGAAATAGCAATAATCTTGGTGTAGCAAAGAGTTTATCCTTTGCAGCAAAGCAAGGGAAGCTTTCTTCCAAGGCTTATATGGCCATGGCATTCAATCATGCTCAGCCATGGAACCAAGCCGTGTTTCGATTGTTTGGAGGTAATGTTGATGGTGGAGAGCAAGCAGAACCGACACAGATCTATTAAGAAGAAGTGACATTAGATAGTTGTACTGAGAGTGAGGAGAGAGTCGTACACTCTACCCTTTTTTTGGGATTGATGACGATCTTGAAAGGGGAGTATTTCCTGAGGCGTAGAGCTCTCTTCATTTCGAGAGAGAGCATTAGTTAATCCAAACGGCATGACAGTAAATTCATAATACCGATAGCAAGTATTGATGGCTGTTTTTGGTATATCTTGATCATTGATCCTGATCTGGTAATGCCCGGATTTGAGATCTTTGTGAAGATCTGGGCTCCATTTAGCCTGTCCAAAAGTTCATCAATTCTAGGGATAGGATCCTTATTCTTAACTGTCAGCTGATTTAGACCTCTGTAGTCCACACAGAGTCTAAGCGTTCCATCTTTCTTTTTCTGAAAGAGAACTCGCGCACCCCAAGGTGAAACACTGCGTCTTACAAACCCTTGTTCTAACAACTGTCTAAGCTGTTCCTTGAGTTTGATGGCTTCAAGAACTGGCATTTTGTACGTGCGCAGGGCTACTGGCTGAGCTCCGGGTGTTACTTCAATCACATGATCTACTTCTCGAATTGCGGTTAGCTGTGCTGAGAATAGATCATCAAATTCGTTTAACCATTCTAGTTCTTTAGCCTTAAACTTTGAGTCTACTGGGTTCATTTTGACAACATAAATTTGCTGCTTCTTTCTAAGTCCTTTCACCAACTTAGAAGCTTTTACTAAGTGAAGGTAGGGGATCCAGAAACTCCAGTTCCTTGAACTTTGTTCCCGTGAAGGTCATGGAAGGAAATGGTTCCATTGTGACAGTGTATGTTAGCTTTATTTTTGTGGAGCCAATCCATTCCAAGGATCCCGTAAAAAACTCCCATAGGTAAGACTTTGAACTGACAGTCGATTACATTACCATCTAGATTGAACTGGATAAGATTTGTCTCATGGTGAGTGAAAAGAGTCTTCCCACTTGCCAATTCAACTTGCATAGGTTTCCCTGATTTCTGTGAATGAATGAGGACTGCCTGAATCAATCAAAAGCTTAAAAGGCTTTCCTTGATATTCTGCTGGAGTATGGATGACTGAGAACTGACGGTTAGGTCCTTGGTTTTCAATTACAACAAAGATCTGTCCTCTTTCCTCTTCTACTACATCTGAAATTGTGACTGCTCTGGCTGCTGCAGTCTGAGGTGGAACTCTTTCTCTTTGGTTGCCCCAGTTCTGGGAAGGAGTTTTGAGGTTACTCTGGACAGAGGCAGATGGCTGAGCTGGAGTTTTTTTGGGGTTACCCTGGCTTAGACTGGTATGAAGGGGTTGGTCTCTGAACTGGGGGTCCTTGACTTCCCTATCCCCTTGACATGGCAGGAGTCGTGCAGTCTTTCAGTTGGTGACCAAAACCTTGGCATCCAAAACATCGATTTTCACTTCTGAGCTCATCCCTCTGATTTCTTGAAAGAGGTGGGGCTTCTGAGAAAGTATTCTGGGGGAAGGGTCTTCCTTCACTTCGGAATCTTCCTGCATCTTGATTCTGATTCGGGCCTTGCTGTCTCTTCGGGGGTGGAAAGTTTGAGGTACTTCCCTAGGCTGGGAATCTTTTAAAGTTAGAGGGTGCAGGCTTTGGCGGGACCTTTACTACAAAGGCTTTGGCAAAATCCTTTGCCATTCTTACTGCTTCAGCCATGGACACTGGCTTGGCATTTTTGACCAGTGTGTCCAAGGGTTCGTTCATTTCCCGAATGAACCTGGCCCACCATGAGTTGTTCTTCATCTAGAGGTGGTGAATATTTGAGTAGAAGAGCAAAGGCCTGGTGATATTCCTCGATGGTTTTGCTCTCCTGCTTTATCTCTAAGAATTCGTTCATTTTGGTTTCCAAAAATCCAGGGGGACAAAATCTCTTTCTTATAAATAGGTTTTTAGGTCGTTCCAGGACTGAGTATTTCTATCCAGATGGTTGGTGTCACAGTGGTTCCTCCATGCTACCCTAGCTGTTTCCACTATTTTTAGCCGGGCAAGAGCCATTTTGCTCCGCTCATTGTAGCCTATGACGTCAAAATATTCTTCCATGGCTTCCACCCATTTCTCCACAGCCTCGCCTAGGTTCTCCCCTTCTCCTTTGAAGGGTCTTGGTGGCTGAGTCCTATGAAGAGCCTTGTGAACATCAGGGTCAAGCTCGTCATCTTTAGAGAGAGGGTCTGGCTAACGGCCCACAGTTTCCTCGTCTCATGATTCTACCAAAAACTTATATATTATTAAATTTTTATTTTGATATCATCCACGAGATCCTAAGACTTAAGAGGTTCGGAAAATAATTTCTTAAACAAGACAATGATCTTATTGGAGATGTATGACATATGTCCGATAATAGGTTTTTTCTTTATTAGATCGTCCGTAAACAATCACTTATATAATAGGAAATTTTTTTTTCTCCAAAAAACATTTCTATATTTATATAAAAGTTGCAATATGTACATAGAGCAGCTCGGCTCCAGAATCATCGCCTCAGTCGTCGTAATCGTATAAAGAAGCAAAACTGTGAAGAAGTCATACCATTACACACACGATTCATTACACAAAGAGGTGCTCTAATTCTATTTCTTGGCATAAAGCGGCTAAGAAGTCTAAAAAATCGGCATGAAGTTCTGAAGTTCCTAGGTGAATGATCACACAGAGTAGAACATGCTGAACAAGCCCTAGTCTTATCAGAATCATGGCCAAGGAAATATTTTGCCTGAGCCTCTGACGTTGATTGGTACTGATGTTAATACACCGTCCTCCATAGAACCACATAGAGCCTCTGACGTTGATTGGTACTGATGTTAATACACCGTCCTCCATAGAACCACATATTACTTTCCTGATCCTCGCTCAAGAGGATCAGGAAAGTAAAGACTCTCAAAATGGCGAGCGAGTCTCACTTTGCTCATTCAGGTCGTATAGCAGAGTTGATGAGGTGATCAAATGCAAAAGCTATCATGTCCTGACTCTGAGAGAGTCCAGAAATTCCAGATAGGTTCGGGGTGTCCATCTATAAATTTCCAATTCAATTTATAAGTTTTCAATTTTTGAAGTTCATTCACATAGTATTAACAAGTGAAAAACATTTCTTTCCCAAATTTCTATAAAAAATTTAGGCAATTTCTGCTCTGATACCAACTGTGAGATCCCTCTGCCCCCTCCGCGCACTCCCGGTAGCTGACAAGCGGAAGCAGCCCCCTCATGCACGGGGTAGGGTTTCTTACTCGGGGCCTTGCCCACGAATGTCCGGGCATGAGACTAGGCTGGTGGTCACTCCAAAAACCGAAACCAGGAAAATTCCCCATGCCAGGAAAGCGGGGATGATTCCACCTTTTTGAATTTTCTTAACGAATTTTTTTTTTCTAACGAGATCAATTCTAAACTATCCTTCACCTGAATAAACGAGATAGAAGGAAACTATCGCTGATATAATTTGATCATTTGAGTAATTTCAATGCTTTTTTCCTAATCAAGATCAGGCACAACCGTTGATCCACTCAATTGAGAAATTTATCAGGGAATTAACTAGCTACTCGAATCCTAGCGTAATCCTAAGATTTTTTAGTTTGATTATTAAAACTCCACTGATTCCAGCCTAACCCCATCTGGCCCATGGGTTAGCCACCACCCTGCCACTGGAATCGGTAGATCCAAACAAGTACTCACCCACCCATAATTGAAATGCCTTTCTTAACTTTAGCTTTAGAAAACAGATACGCACACACTCCTCTTTAAAACTTTAATATAAAAATAATCCATTGACAAAATAGATATGATCACAGATTTCATAATTCAAAATTTCCATTCAATCCCTTGTTTCACAAAAATAGTACCAATCTGGACTCTCCGTTGTTGGGACCAGCTGGTTAGCAACGAGATTTAGTAAACAGATTACAATAATCATTTCGTCAACATACATATATATATCTTCCTCGACATACGTATGGGTGTCCTAAGCACCGCGAGCCCGTGCATCACCTAGTCAGAACCCTCCAGGATCCTCCTTAGGTGTCCTGGCACTTCACTCAGGGACCGCTTTGTCGGCCCTCGCGCGGAAGCACACCATTTTTCACCATACCCAGGCTGGTCAAGACCTAGGCAAGTTTTTGCCGCGTGATCTGTCCCTCGAACACTCCCCGCCCGCAGCTATTGCAACCAAACTTCCCTTAGTTAAACACATATGCCAAATGCTCCCTCCAGCATTCTGGCGTAAGACAGTCCTTTAAGAAAACAGGGTTTCTATGCAAGTTTTCAGTTTTGATTTTGTTTGAATACCATGAATAAATCTTAAATCCGTATCCCAATACTTCTAGATCCAGGTCTGAATTTCAGACAGAATTCCTCAAATTCTGTCTGGAATTCTAGAAAGAATTCCTCAAATTCTGTTAACTTGATCCTCAGATCAAAATCAAAAGTCTTAACTTACTTTCGGATTCAGTAGGTGTTTTGAGTGCATTTTTCCTGAACTGGGACACATCATCATTGATTGAAACTGACGAAAGAATTAGGTCTTGGTCAATAGTCTGAATCAGAGTTTTGGGTCTGGAAAGGTTCTTCCTAAACTATCTTTCTTGAAAGGTAATATTTCAATTTCTCTTTTTCTAAATTTCGTCCATTGAATATTTGCTTACAGATTTCTAAACTAATCATGAATTCCTAGGAGGAATAAAATAATCATTTATCTCGATCTCCGACTTCGATAGTTTATTTGAATTTTCTCATTCCCATCTTAGTGAATCTGAAACGGTAGAATTTCCTCTCACATATTATCTACTTATTTTCTAATTTTTATGAAAATTAACAAAGGATTAAGGAGAACCCTTATTTAATTATAAAGATTCTATATGCATCTAATTATGCATAAAATCCAATTCTGATGAAAGTCACACTTTTATCATCATAAAAATCATTTATGATGAAAATCACTCTTTTAACATGAAAGAATTTCTTTTATGCATATGTTTATGCATACAAATCATTTATGAGATGAAAATCACTCTTTTAATATAAAAGAATTTCTTTTATGCATAAAAATCATTTATGATGAAAATCACACTTTTAATATAAAAAAATATCTTTTATGCATATGTTTATGCATAAAAATCATTTATGATGAAAATCACACTTTTGATATAAAAAAATATCTTTTATGCATATGTTTATGCATAAAAATCATTTATGATGAAAATCACACTTTTAATATTAAAAAAAAATCTTTTATGCACCCATTTATGCATAAAAATCATTTATGATGAAAATCACACTTTTAATATAAAAAAATATCTTTTATGCATATGTTTATGCATAAAAATCATTTATGATAAAAATCACACTTTTAATATTAAAAAAAAATCTTTTATACATATGTTTATGCATAAAAATCATTTATGATGAAAATCACACTTTTAATATTTAAAAAATATCTTTTATGTATATGTTTATGCATAAAAATCATTTATGATGAAAATCACACTTTTAATATAAAAAAAATATCTTTTATGCACCCATTTATGATGAAAATCATACTTTTAATATTAAAAAAATATCTTTTAATATTAAAAAAATATCTTTTATGCACCCATTTATGATGAAAATCATACTTTTAATATTAAAAAAATATCTTTTATGCATATGTTTATGCATAAAAATCATTTATGAGAAAAATCATTCTTTTATGATCAAAATAAAATTTCAATAAGCTTCCTTCTATACATAGAATCTAATCCTAAAGAAAGTAACACTTTCTTTTTATAAAATATTTTTAGTAAGAATAAAACTTATTTTTCACAATTTTAAAAAAATTTCGCCATAACCTCCTTTGTATGGTTGACCATTTTTTAATTTTTAACTCTTTACAATTAATTATAAGTTCTCCAAGAGTATTTAAATCATTCTAATGTAAACATTTTTTACTTTATTAAAGAGAAACATTATGAAAAACTTGATTTTATCCATTAATCATTCATCTAGGATAAGAATGGTTGGATTTACTAAAGAAGAGAGAGGAATGCCTTTTTTCAATGAGGCATAACATCACATTCAATTTAGAGAAGACAAAAATCATTAAAAAACCATAAAATGAATAGAAAATAGAAGAATCTCCAACTTACAAAGGAATTTGAGAGCTTTCCTTTGGCTTGATGGTTTGAGGGTTCTACTCTTGTTGAAACAAGAGTGGCCACCAATCTTTAGAAGAGGGAAGGTCAAAAAACTAATGAATTATGAGTAAATTCATAGTTTTCTGGCTCTTGGGAGAAGTAGGATAATAGTGCAAAAATACTATTAAGCTTCAAAAAAGGGGGAAGGCTTCTATTTATAGGAAAAAGTGAGCTTCTAACCAAACCAATTGATTCTAGAATTTTCCAGATCAGTTTGGTCAATTTTTGACCATTTTTGGGTCAGTTTAGTCCACTTTTTGGATTTAGTTGAAACAAGAGAGAGGAGAGATAAAAATATCTCATTATTTGGGAGTTTAAAACTCTCCCACACATGTGAATTAGGCGCCTCCTTCATGAAGGAAATTTCCCCATACTGAGGTGTCAAAAATGCATCATTACCTCTAAATATCTCTCTTTTTTAACTATTAACCTTGTCCTTAGTCAACTCTTCATCTTATGTAAGTATTTACTCATTTTTGGGGGATTTTCCTTTTATTTCTTCATTTATCTCCTCCCTACATTTGGATGAATCTTATTGGTCCATAGGAACCTTAATTTAAAATTTTGAAAAAAAGGATAATGCCTCTTGAACAGATTATACTTAATTTCTAATGCACCTTCTGAAAATCTTTTTGAACTTGTGTTTCAGGGGAACTTATTTTAATAAGATGAGATATTTTTCCATTCAAAAAGATTTAAAAATTGAATTACCACTCTCTAGAAGAATTTCTCTCTCTAGGCCAAAACTAGTAGAAACAAGATCTTTTATATTTCTGAAGAGGGATTTGGTTACAGGGGAAGATGCTGGACATCTTGAGAGGCTTGGGAGGAATCTTAAATTCTCTCCTAATTGAAAAATGTGAGATGCCCTCATCTCGAAAACTGGGGGTAATCCCGCACAATTGATCGGCTTCATTCTCTCAGGTGGCATCTTCAAAAGGATAGAACTTCCATTTTACCAATAATTTTGTGAGAATTCTGTTCCTGAGAATCTTTTCTCGAACATCAAGAATTTCTTCAAGTTGGAGTTCCATCTGCCCTTGGGTTGAAGAGGTTAGGATTTCATCATCAAGTACATGATTTGGGCTTGGCACATATTTCTTTAGAAGGCTTACATGAAATACATTATGAACTTTGAGATGAGGAGACAGAAGAAGCTCGTAGGCTAAGTCACCTACTTTCTTTGTAATCAGATATGGCCCATAATATTTGGGGGATAACTTCTTGTACTTCCCAAGAGATAGAGAACTTCATCAAAGAAAACTATAACAAAATCATCCAAGTATTCTCTGAGGATGTCCTGCATTAGGCGATTGAATGTAGCTGGGGCATTAGTTAATCCGAACGGCATGACAGTAAATTCATAATGCCCATAGCGAGTATTGATGGCTGTTTTTGGTATATCTTGATCATTGATCCTAATCTGGTAATGCCCGGACTTGAGATTTTTGTGAAGATCTGGGCTCCATTTAGCCTGTCCAAAAGTTCATCAATTCTAGGGATAGGATACTTATTCTTAACTGTCAGCTGATTTAGACCTCTGTAGTCCACACAGAGTCTAAGCGTTCCATCTTTCTTTTTCTGAAAGAGAACTGGCGTACCCCAAGGTGAAACACTAGGTCTTACAAACCCGTGTTCTAACAGCTGTCTAAGCTGTTCCTTGAGTTCGATGGCTTCAAGAACTGGCATTTTGTACGTGCGCAGGGCTACTGGCTGAGCTCTGTGGGGGTTAATTCAATCACATGTTCTACTTCCCAGATTGGAGGCATTTTGGTTAGCTATGCTGGGAATAGATCATCAAATTCGTTTAACCATTCTGGTTCTTTATCCTTAAACTTTGAGTCTATTGGGTTCATTTTGACAACATAAATTTGTTGTTTCTTTCTAAGTCCTTTCACCAACTTAGAAGCTTTTACTAACTAAAGGTCTGGGGATCCGAAAACTCCAGTTCCTTGAACTTTGTTCCCGTGAAGGTCATGGAAGGAAATGGTTCCATTGTGACAGTGTATGTCAACTTGTTTTTTGTGGGGCCAATCCATTCAAAGGATCCCGTCAAAAACTCCCAGAGGTAAGACTTTAAATTGACAGTCGGTTACATTACCATCTAGATTGAACTGGATAAGATCTATCTCATGGTGAGTGAAAAGAGTCTTCCCACTGGCCAATTCAACTTGCATAGGTTTCCCTGATTTCTGTTCTAAGACTAGCTTATGCAAAGCATCCAGGGGAAATGAATGAATGAGAACTGCCTGAATCAATCAAAAGCTTAAAAGGCTTACTTGATATTCTGCTGGAGTATGGATGACTGAGAACTGACAGTTAGGTCCTTGGTTTTTAATTACAGCAAAGATCTACCCTGTTTCCTCTTCCACTACATTTGCCCTCTTTCCTCTTCTACTACATCTGAAATTGTGACTGCTCTGGCTGCTCTGCAGTCTGAGGGTGGAACTCTTTCTCTTTGGTTGCCCCAGTTCTGGGAATTACTCTGGACAGAGGCAGATGGCTGAGCTGGAGTTCTTCTGGGGTTACCTTGGCTTGGGCGAGACGGACCCTGATTAGACTGGTATGAAGGGGTTGGTCTCTGAACTCGGGGTCCTTGACTTCCTTGTCCCCTTGACATGGCAGGAGTCGGGCAGTTTTTCAGTTGGTGACCAAAACCTTGGCATCCAAAACATCAGTTTTCACTTCTGAGCTCATCCCTTTGATTTCTTGAAAGAGGTGGGGCTTCTGAGAAAGTATTCTGGGGGAAGGGTCTTCCTTCACTTTGGAATCTTCCTGCATCCTGATTCTGATTCGGGCCTTGCTGTCTCTTCGGGGGTGAAAAGTTTGAAGTACTTCCATGGGCTGGGAATCTTTTAAAGTTAGAGGGTGCAGGCTTTGGCGGGACCTTTACTACAAAGGCTTTGGCAAAATCCTTTGCCATTCTTACTGCTTCAGCCATGGACACTGGCTTGTTCCAAGGGTTCGTTCATTCCCCGAATGAACCTGGCCATGAGTTGTTCTTCATCTAGAGGTGGTGAATATTTGAGTAGAAGAGCAAAGGCCTGGTGATATTCCTCGATGGTTTTGCTCTCCTGCTTTATCTTTAAGAATTCGTTCATTTTGGTTTCCAAAAATCCAGGGGGACAAAATCTCTTTCTTAAATAGGTTTTTAGGTCGTTCCAGGACTGAGTATTCTATCCAAACGGTTGGTGTCACAGTGGTTCCTCCATGCTACACTGGCTGTTTCCACTATTTTCAGCTGGGCAAGAGCCATTTTGCTCCGCTCATTGTAGCCTGTGACGTCAAAATATTCTTCCATGGCTTCCACCCATTTCTCCACAGCCTCGCCCAGGTTCTCCCCTTCTCCTTTGAAGGGTCTTGGTGGTTGAGTCCTATGAAGAGCCTTGCGAACATCAGGGTCAAGCTCGTCATCTTCAGAGAGAGGGTCTGGTCGACGGCCACAATTTCCTCGTCTCATGATTCTACCAAAAATTTATATATTATTAAATTTTTATTTTGATATCATCCACGAGATCCTAAGACTTAAGAGGTTCGGAAAACAATTTCTTAAACAAGACAATGATCTTATTGGAGATGTAATAGGTTTTTTTTCTTTATCAGATCGTCCGTAAACAATCACTTATACAAGAGGGAATTTTTTATTCTCCAAAAAACATTTCTATATTTATATAAAAATTGTAATATGTACATAGAGCAGCTCGGCTCCAGAATCACCACCTCAGTCGTAATCGTATAAAGAAGCGAAACTGTGAAGAAGTCATACCATGGTACACACGATTCATTACACAAAGAGGTGCTCTAATTCTATTTCTTGGGATAAAGCGGCTAAGAAGTCTAAAAAATTGGCATGAAGTTATGAAGTTCCTGGGTGAATGATAACAGAGTAGAACATGCTGAACAAGCCCTAGTCTTATCAGAATCATGGCCAAGGAAATATTTTCCCTGAGCCTCTGACGTTGACTGGTACTGATGTTAATACACCGTCCTTCACAGAACCACGTATACCAACGTCGCTCAAGAGGATCAGGAAAGTAAAGACTCTCAAAATCGTGAGCGAGTCTCACTTTGCTCATTCGGGTCGTAGCAGTCGGGTCATAGCAGAGTTGATGAGGTCATCAAATGCAAAAGCTATCATGTCCTGACTCTGAGAGAGTCCAGGAATTCTAGATAGGTTCGGGGTGTCCATCTATAAAACTCCAATTCAATTTATAAGTTTTCAATTTTTGAAGTTCATTCACATAGTATTAACAAGTGAAAAACATTTCTTTCCCAAATTTCTATAAAAAATTTAGGCAGTTTCTGCTCTGATACCAACTGTGAGATCCCTCTGCCCCCTCCGTGCACTGGACTCCTGGTAGCTGATAGCGGAAGCAGCCCCCTCATGCACGGGCAGGGATTTCATTAACGTCTTCACAATTTCGTGATCACGTTAACAAAACCTAGTGTTAACATATTAAAACTTGTGATCACATTGTATATTCATATGACCTGAGAAATGACCTACCGGAACCCACTAGTCCAGTAACACCTCCGGGCTTCTATCTTTCCCGGCGGGCCCGCCAGGGAAAGATAAAAGCCCGACGGGCCCGCCGGGAAAAACAAGGAACACCGGCGGGGTATTATTCTATATATAAACACTGCCCGACACCCATCGTACAACTTTTGGGAAGATAGTCCTTGTTTTGGGGGCGTGATATCTCTCCTCAAAGTACTTGTAGAGCTCTCGAGTTGCTAGAAGTGTCCTCTTGGGAAGAACGCCCTTATTTTAGGGGCTGTCATCTTTCCTTGTAGGCACTCCTAAGGCTATTAAGCCACTCGTCCTTAGTTCTTTGAACTAGGGGCAGGGTGTGGTTCGTAGCTAATACTTGCGGAGATTTAGGGACAAATTTGGAGTCATTCAGCTTTGCATTTGAGCCACGTACGTAATCTACCTCATTCTGCTTTATGAATGGTTTGATGGAGCCAAGAGTCCTACTTAGGGGCTTGTATTGGTTCTTGATACTTGATATAGTTTAGAGTAGACAAGGGTCTATTGTCCTATACTAGAGTATTGGGCAAGCATAGATCTTTGATTTTTTTTGTGAATGTTAGAGAAGGTCTATTGTCCTATACTAGAGTATTGGGCAAGCATAGATCTTTGATTGTGTAAAGTATCCTTAATTGGGTACAAAAGGCATCCTTCATTGGGGGTGCAATGTGCATGATAGTTTCGAAGTAGTTTTGTAGTAAGACCTTGCAAGATAGTTTGAAGTAGTTTTGTGTTATGTGATGATCTTTTGTATTTGTCAAGATAGTTTCGAAGTACTTTGTCTGCAGATGTATGTTTTGTTATACGTGAGTGATTTGTTGTTTTTTCATTTGTGTATTCATTGTTATATGCTTGGTTGAATAGGTTATTTGTTGAGATGGAGGACAATGTTGGATCCAGTGATACCTCCAATAGAGTCCAAATTTCAAATAGCAGGAAAAAAAAGGCACCTGGGATAGAGTGGCAATATGCAATTAACGTTGGTGATCGATTCATAGATTGGGAGTGTAAGCTATGCCATGCAGTAAAATCAGGTGGGGCGCCTCGACTAAGAGAACACTTTTTAGGCGGACCGAAGAAAAAGTCATGTACCCACCCCTCTGCACCTATAGTGGCCAAACGCATAAGAGAAGAAATTCAAAAGAAAGATTCAAGAAAACATGACACTCCTACCGTTAATGTATCAAGGCAGCAAGAACACTGTTGTTCTAATCATCAAACTCCCGCTACATCGCCTACTTGTACCCCGAACGGCAATGTGCAACCAGAAAGTAATCTACCCAGTGCATCTTCTTGCAAGCGAAACTTTGACGTAGGAAATATACCCATGCGTCAAACTTCATTGCAAGAAAGCCTATGTCAAGGTCGACTCGATGATGCACAACTCGTCCTTGCTGAAGCGATTTACTTTTCTAGGAGTGCTATGATGATGGTGGACAGTGAGCATTGGAAGAGAGCATGGAAAAAAATTGGTGAGTTTGGACTAGGGTTTTCACCACCTACGTACCATGCTATGCGAAATGATCTATTAGAGAAATGTTATGCGTAGGTAAAAGAACGTGTACAAAGAATAATTCTTAGCAATATAGAGCTTTCTGGATGTAGTATAGTAAGTGATGGATGGTCTAATGTACAAAGAAAACCATTAATTAATGTAATGGTTATTTCACCTAGAGGTGAGACTTTCATCCGTGCCGTGGATTTAGCTGGTTCAATCAAAACTGGGGCTTACATTGCTCAAGTCATTAGCTCTGTGATAGAGGAAGTGGGTGCCAAAAATGTAGTCCAAGTCGTCATGGACAATGCAAAAAATTGTAAAAATGCATCCAGAATCCTACAGCGACAATATCCACATATTTTTCCGGTAGGCTGTAATACTCATAGTTTGAATCTTGTATTAAAAGATTGGTATAAATCTGATGATACCAAATGGTTTGCCTCAATCGTCGACACTGCTCGCCAGCTTGTGAAATTCATGCTCAAGAGACAGAGAGTTTTAGATATGTTTCGACCTCGCATGTCAGTTATGTTAAAGCTTCCAACGGAGACTAGGTTTTGCACTCACTTTTACACTTTTGAGTCTCTTCTTAGAAATAAAGATGCAGTTTGTGAAACATTTACATGCATGGCATTTCATGACTGGGAGAACACTCAACTTGAAAAAGTGAAAGAGAAAATCAAAGTCTTGAAGGGAGCGCTTACGAGAAGAAGTTGGTGGAACAGTGTAATGGATGCATACCGTGTAATGATGCCTGTTATGTATGCTGTACGAAGTCTTGATCAAAGAGCGCCTAATCTCGGAAAAGCATGGATGCAATGGTAGACTGTCCAGCGGAGTTTGGAGTGTCCTGAGAAATTAGAGCATTCAGTGGTGGAAAAGCAATGGCGTGTACCATTCTCCAGTAGACAAAGAAAAGTTCTGTTGAAGTACTTTCATGCTAGATGGATTGGAGCGCATTCACCACTGCACAGTGCTGCTTACATGTTAGATCCTGAATATTGGAATATGGATTTGATGTCCAATGTTGAGGTGGTGCAAGATTTTTATAAAGTGGTAAACACTTTCTATAATAATGATGATGATCGTGTACAGTGCATAAAGGAGATGACCTCATTTCGGTTGAAAGAGGGTTTATTTTCCAACTCCCTTGTTCAACAAATGGCTAAAGAGCAACCTGCATAGAAGTGGTGGATGATGAATGGTGGTGAGCATTATGCTTTATTGCGCAGCCTTGCGATGAAGGTTCTAAGTCAGTGCTCTTCAAACTCAGGCTCAGAAAGAAACTGGAGCATGTATAAATATATTCATAGTACTATTCGCAATCGACTTCTTGCAGATCGAGCAGATAAACTTGTTTACATGTACTGCAATGAAAAGATCTTGCGAGACATTGAAAGCGAAGAGTATGAAGAAGATATGCCCAGATGGATGTACAATTGTGATGATGTAGTAGATGAGAACTTTGATGTTGGACGTACGTTGTGCACCACCCTTGAGATAGAAGACAATTTAGACATTGACTTAGATGAGCTTAATTTAGCAGACGAGAGAGTAAACGGTGAAAGAATTTTGGAGCAAGATACTGACATAGAGGAAGAAGTCACTTCATTAATTTAATAAAAAGCACTTGTACAAATGATCATATTTGGAGAAATTATCAATACAAAAGTAGAATTTGTTTTTCTTAGCTCTCATCTTGAAATAAATTGCGAATTGCACTAGGAGTTGCATCTAAAGGTCCTGGTGGTTTATATTCGCTAGCCATGCCGAACACTGTATAAATACCTTGATTTATTGGGACATTGCACAATGCACATGTGGAAGTATTTTGCATTTGTCTCTCTAAACATATTAAGTGGTAGTAGTGTCCACATGGTAGTATATGTTGGCCGCTCCACCCATCGAATACTTTGTAACATACAGGACATTGGTGGGGGGTGGAGGAACTTGTAGCCTCAGCAGAAGCTCCCACAAGATCACGATGTATCAAAAAATGAGAGATGTGGTTTCCTTGGCGCACAGGAGCAATACGTGAAGAGATGCTCTGCACATCTTGGCTGATCTTTGTTAGCTGCTCTTGAATCCCTCTATTGGCCGGGGGAGGAGTTGACGCTTGAGTTAATCGGTCAGCTTCTTTCTCCTTCTCTGCTAGCTGTGCCCCTAAGCTTTCTTTGACCTGGTTTAACTCCAGTCCAGCGCCCTCCACCATGAGAGCAAGTTCTTCTCTTGTGAATGTCACTGTCTCTTCACGTATGTCGTGGGTGTTGACAGTGGCCTCTCTGGAGGCGAAGTCCACTGGAGTTTCTAGGATAAATTGAGCATATAGCATTTTAGCAAAATACAGTGGAGCGTCGGCGTTATGGAGAGGACGACCGTACACCTCCAAGAAAATGCGCTCGGCATTAGTTTTGATGTCATTGTGAGTGCAACGAGAAATCTTCCATCTTCCCTTCTTAATCTCGCCATCTGGACATGGCCATATTTCCTTTATCATCTCTGTGGTTACGCGTTTTTTTATGTCTTTCCATTGGGCATAAGTTGGATTTGTCCATTTCGATAACCTACATGCTGTTCTTGTAGCTTCGCGGGCTGTCAGGCCATGTGCAAGGGCCTTCATTCGCTCGTATGCCTTCTTGGCTAACTCCTGATGCTCGTTCGCTTGCGCCTGCTCCATATCTGCATGAACGTAAATGACTTTAGGATTTTAATGAACTGTAAAGATCAACGTAAGATAAATTGACCATTACTCTCAAAATCTTGAAGTCAAACACCACGAGAGGAGATATGTATTGCAAAGACTCGATGAGAAATATCCACTTGACTCCAAAAACACTTCAAACAATGCTCGCACATCAAATTTTGAAGAGAAAACATAAACTTAAACTTCACAAGAGGAGAGAGATATTGCAAAGACTCAATGAAGAGAGAAACAAAATTTTGAAACATTGGACACATCAAATTTTGAAGAGAGAAACAAAATGCCATTCCTGAAACTTAATCTCTTGATACTGTATCATTACAAAGTTGGGGTGAATGCCACCGATAGCTCTACAAGAGGACGTTGTGCCCTCGTAGGGTCAGTATTTAGTGATCTAAAAAATTCAACTACTTGCAAAATTGATTTTCGCTCATCGCGATTAGGCAAAAACATTCAATTTTTGACTCTATGAATAATAGTATCCATGGTAACTTTGTCATGGGAACTATTATCCATCCACAACTCTTGCACTTTCTGCCAAAAGTCATATAAAGTTTGTAATAAATATCCCAAGGCAAAAACATCAGATGCAGGAGTGTATGCATCTGCCAAAAATGGATCATAAAGCTCTGGGGCTATCCACGGCCGTTTATTTCGCTCTCTGTCTGCATAGGAGACTGCCTGTGCCACCTTCTCAGGGTTCTTGTCTGCTTCAAATACAAAATTGAGAGACACCCATTTTTTGGGCGCTCTCAGCAGCAACCCCCAATCGATAATACCTATGCGTGGCTTTAGCTCTTTTGTATAATCCAACACTACATTGAAAGGATGTAGGTCGGTATGTACAATACCTGCCATATGTGCTGCCGCTAGACCTTCCACCAGGGCATGCATAATATGTGGCATGCTTATTACTATTTGTTTTATTTTTGAAAGTTCTAGATGACTTAAAGGGATATTATCAGGCGGAGGTTGTCTCCATCCTCTATCCAAACGAAAAATTGCTCTGGTGAACTCATTGAATCTGAAGGGAACCTTCAGAAGAGTATCACCAAGAGCGCCGCCATTATAGTACGGGAAAATTGTGATCCAAGGAGCCTCTTTTGTAAAGGCAATGCATCGGATAATCGATGGATGTAGCACTTGCATACCCTGCTCTGCCTGGAAGCTCTCGAACTTCGCGCTGCCTTCTCCTTTGTAGTGCTTTCCGCAAAAAGTGATGTGCTCTGGTAAAAATGATATACCTTTAATTGCATACTCTTTTACTGTTCCAAAGACACCGGAGCCTATTGTTCGCCCTTCGAACAAAGCCTCGTGCGGGATGCCAATAAGATGTGTGCACATAGAATTGTAGATGGTACGATTAATGACACCTGTACCACTTGCATCTGCCTGACTGGACGTTGCAGCGACGTCCTGGGCAATGCGCACTCTTTTGGGGAGGGACTCTGCATCCAACGCCTTCATGCGCTTGCTCTTGGCTCTTTGCTCGCTCCATACAACGTCCCATAACTGTAGACGTTGCATATTGGCTTCAGGCGGGGCAGCATCTCTAAGATCACTGCATGCTACACGCATGCTCCCCAAAATGGTTCGTGTTATGTGCTGATGGTTGAAATCTGCTATCTTCAGTCTATCTAGCAACTCAGCGTTGCCTCCGACGCTGTGCATTTTCCCATATTTGGTCTATTAGATCTCGCATGAGTATCTCAGACTCATTGATCTTTTTGACGACATCATCAGTACATTGTGACACTGTGATGACCGCTTCAATGCGAATTGCTCGCAGAACGATTTTGCGCTCTTTGGGGGAAAGCATGTTGATCGTCTTCGTAAATCTAGCAAATATCACTAAACACAAAAAAAACAGAATATCAAACATTACTGAAATAAACATCAAGCAAACGTGAGAGAACAGCAACAAGTATATCAATATCGTCAATGTTCATACAAAAACGGAATATCAAATAATTTTAATGAACTCAACATCATCCAATACATCATCAAACGTGAGAAAACAGCAACAAGTGTATCATTACTTATCAATGATCAAACAAAAATAGAATATATCAAACAATATTACTGAACTCAACATCATGCAATACATTATCGAACATGAGACAACCGCAACAAGCGCATTATTACTTACGAAGTGTATACATTATCGAATGAGAGAGAGAGGGGGGGGGGAGGAAGAGAGAGAGGTGTGACAGATAGAGAGGAAAAATTAAATGACATTTTTTATAGTTTTGTGAGTTCCTAAAGAGAGAAAAATAATGTTTTGTAATCCTAAAGCACTCTTCATCTACATACCTATCATGATAGAGAGAGAGATGTGAAGTGTATCATGAGAGAGAGAGAGAAAGAGTTGTGAAGTGTATCATTGCGAGAGAGAGAGAGAGAATTGTGAAGTGTATCATGAGAGAGAGAGAGAGAGAGGAGAGGAAGAGAGAGTTGTGACAGATAGAGAGAAGAAACATTAGATGACATTTTTAATGTTTTTGTGAGTTCTTAAAGAGAAAAGTCTTGTATTGTTTTAATTTTTAAGTAAATAGAGGGAGAAAAAAGAAATTATTAAAAATTATGTATATTTTAAGAGAAATAAAAAAATCATTATCTACACATCTATCGTGTTGTGAAGTGAATCATGAGAGAGATAGAGAAAGAGTTGTGAAGTGTATCATGAGAGAGAGAGGGGGATAAGAAGAGAGAGATTCATATTTTTCAAGTTACGAATCACGATATTATAAAATAAAACGTTTAGACAATATGATGTAAACTTTGATCCATGAAATACTAATGCCGCGTTAGCAACCAAGTATCGCATGGATCAAACACAATAAAAACAATACAAGTCAAATCAAACAAATTTACGACATTTATTCGACCGCGTTAACGATCATATGCGGAAATACGCAAGCAAATTTACGACACTTTTTTGACTGCGTTAACGATCAAATGCCGCAATATGCAAAAAACATTTTATGCACTAGCGGATGACACCAACTTGCCGTGTTAACGACAAAATGCCGCCCGATTCTATGGGAATACCAATAGGATACGAACATACACTGGCCGCGTTACCGACCATATGTTCGTATTTGACAAAGGGAAGGGAAGGGAAGGTGACATCGCCATAACGATACTATGCTTGCCGCGTTACCGACTAGTACCGCTACGGCGTGCCATACTTACCATAGGACACAGACTAGCCGCGTTACCGACTAAGTGCCCCAGGGTAAGCACCATTCCGAAGAATGGCCTTACACACACACCAGTCGTGTGGCGGGCCACCCAAATCCTACCGCGCATTGCGACAATGGGCGGCTGCCCGCACGAACTCACCCACACACACATCCCTCATGTGGCGGACCACCCACATCCTGCCGCGCATTGCGACAGTGGGCGGCTGCCCGCACGAACACACCCACATACACACACACACACACAAGTTTTCATTACCTGTGTATGCTGTCAGCAATGAAATCCCAAAGGGCCCCCCGGGCCCATATATATAGAAAATTATACCCCGCCGGGCTATATGACGACCCCGCAGGGACCCGTCGGGCTTTGCATTATCCCGGCAGGCCCGCCGGGTATAGCAAAAGCCCGGCGTGATTTTTCCCGGTTACCAGGTCGCTTGCCACCGGCTTTTTTGTGAACATGTTAATAACATGTTAACACATGTTATTAACAAAAAAAAATTTGTGATCACGTGAATATAAAATCAGAGTGCACGGGGCAGGGTGTCTCACTCGGGGCCTCACCCACGAATGTCCGGGCACGAGAGTAGGCTGGTGGTCACTTCAAAAACCGAAACCGAGAAAATTCCCCATGCCCGAAAAGTGGGGACGATTCCACCTTTTTGAATTTTCTTAACGATTTTTTTTTCTAACGAGATCAGTTCTAAACTATCTTTCACCTGAATAAACCAGATAGAAGGAAACTATCGCTGATATAATTTGATCATTTGAGTAATTTCAACGTTTTTTTCCTAATCAAGATCAGGCAAAGCCGTTGATCCACTCAATTGAGAAATTTATCAGGGAATTAACTAGCTACTCGAATCCTAGCGTAATCCTAAGATTTTTCAATTTGATTATTAAAACTCCACTGATTCCAGCCTAACCCTATCCGGCCCATGGGTTAGCCACCACCCCACTGGAATCGGTAGATCCAAACAAGTACTCACCCACCCATAATTGAAATGCCTTTCTTAACTTTAGCTTTAGAAAACAGATACGCACACACTCCTCTTTAAAACTTTAATATAAAAATAATCCATTGACAAAACAGATATGATCACAGATTTCATAATTCAAAATTTCCATTCAATCCCTTGTTTCACAAAAATAGTACCAATCTAGACTCTCCGTTGGGACCAGCTGGTCAGCCAACGAGATTCAGTAAATAGATTACAATAATCATTTCGTCAACATACATATATATATCTTCCTCGACATACGTATGGGTGTCCTAAGCACCGCGAGCCCATGCATCGCGTGGTCAGAACCCTCCAGGATCCTCCTTAGGTGTCCTAGCACTTCACTCAAGGATCGCTTCGTCGGCCCTCGCCCATCGTACCGGAAGCACACCATTTTTCACCATACCTAGGCTGGTCAAGACCTGGGCAGGTTTTTGCCGTGTGAGCTGTCCCTCGAACACTCCCCGCCAGCTGTTGCAACCGAACTTCCCTTAGTTAAACACATATGCCAAATGCTCCCTCCAGCATTCTGGCATAAGACAGTCCTTTAAGAAAACAGGGTTTCTATGCAAGTTTTCAGTTTTGATTTTGTTTGAATACCATGAATAAATCTTAAATCCGTATCCCAATACTTCTAGATCCAGGTCTGAATTCCAGACAGAATTCCTCAAATTTTGTTAACTTGATCCTCAGATCAAAATCAAAAGTCTTAACTTAGTTTCAGATTCGGTGGGTGTTTTGAGTGCATTTTTCCTGAACTAGGCACATCGTCATTGATTGAAACTGACGAAGGAATTAGGTCTTGGTCAATAGTCTGAATCAAAGTTTTGGGTATGGAAAGATTCTTCCTAAACTATCTTTCTTGAAAGGTAATATTTCAATTTCTCTTTTTCTAAATTTCGTTTATTGAATATTTGCTTACAGATTTTTAACCTAATCATGAATTTCTAGGAGGAATAAAATAATCATTTATCTCGATCTCCGACTTCGATAGTTTATTTGAATTTTCTCAATCCCATCTTAGTGAATCTGAAACGGTAGAATTTCCTCTCACATATTATCTACTTATTCATTTTTCTAATTTTTATGAAAATTAACAGAGGATTAAGGAGAACCCTTATTTAATTATAAAGATTCTATATGCATCTAATTATGCATAAAATCCAATTCTGATGAAAGTCACACTTTTATCATCATAAAAATCATTTATGATGAAAATCACTCTTTTAACATGAAAGAATTTCTTTTATGCATACAAATCATTTATGATGAAAATCACTCTTTTAATATAAAAGAATTTCTTTTATGCATACAAATAATTTATGATGAAAATCACTCTTTTAATATAAAAGAATTTCTTTTATGCATATGTTTATGCATAAAAATCATTTATGATGAAAATCACACTTTTAATATAAAAAATATATCTTTTATGCATATGTTTATGCATAAAATTCATTTGTGATGAAAATCACACTTTTGATATAAAAAAATATCTTTTATGCATATGTTTATGCATAAAAATCATTTATGATGAAAATCACACTTTTAACACAAAAAAATTTCTTTTATGCACCCATTGATGCATAAAAATCATTTATGATGAAAATCACACTTTTAATATAAAAAAATATCTTTTATGCATATGTTTATGCATAAAAATCATTTATGATAAAAATCACACTTTTAATATTTAAAAATATCTTTTATGCATATGTTTATGCATAAAAATCATTTATGATGAAAATCACACTTTTAATACATAAAAAAAATATCTTTTATGCATATGTTTATGCATAGAAATCATTTATGATGAAAATCACACTTTTAATATAAAAAAATATCTTTTATGCACCCATTTATGCATACAAATCATTTATGATGGACATCACACTTTTAATATAACAAAAATATCTTTTATGCATATGTTTATGCATAAAAATCATTTATGAGAAAAATCATTCTTTTATGATCAAAATAAAATTTCAATAAGCTTTCTTCTATACATAGAATTTAATCCTAAAGAAAGTAACACTTTCTTTTTATAAAATACTTTTAGTAAGCATTTTTCTATACCTAGGATGAAAAGTAACACTTTTAAGAATACATATACGATGGAAATTACTCTTTTTGAATAAAAAAGTAAAACTTATTTTTCACAATTTTAGAAAAAATTTGCCATAACCTCCTTTGTATAGCTGACCATTTTTTAATTTTTAACTCTTTACAATTAATTATAAGTTCTCCAAGAGTATTTAAATCATTCTAATGTAAACATTTTCTACTTTATCAAAGAGAAACATTATGAAAAACTTGATTTTATCCATTAATCATTCATCTAGGATAAGAATGGTTGGATTTACTAAAGAAGAGAGGGGAATGCCTTTTTTCAATGAGGCATAACATCACATTCAATTTAGAGAAGACAAAAATCATTAAAAAACCATAAAATGAATAGAAAATAGAAGAATCTCCAACTTATGAAGGAATTTGAGAGCTTTCCTTTGGCTTGATGGTTTGAGGGTTCTACTCTTGTTGAAACAAGAGTGGCCACCAATCTTTAGAAGAGGGAAGGTCAAAAAACTAATGAATTATGAGTAAATTCACAGTTTTCTGGCTCTTGGGAGAAGTAGGGTAACAGTGCAAAAATACTATTAAGCTTCAACAAAGGAGAAGGCTTCTATTTATAGGAAAAAGTGAGCTTCTAACCAAGCCAACTGATTCTAGAATTTTCCAGATTAGTTTGGTCAATTTTTGACCATTTTTGGGTCAGTTTAGTCCACTTTTTGGATTTAGTTGAAACAGGAGAGAGGAGAGATAAAAATATCTCATTATTTGGGAGTTTAAAACTCTCCCACACATGTGAATTAGGCGCCTCCTTCATGAGGGGAATTCCCCCATACTGAGGTGTCAAAAATGCATCATTACTTCTAAATATCTCTCTTTTTTAACTATTAACCTTGTCCTTAGTTAACTCTTCATCTTATGTGAGTATTTACTCATTTTTGGGGGATTTTCCTTTTATTTCTTCATTTATCTCCTCCTTACATTTGGATGAATCTTATTGGTCCATAGGAACCTTAATTTAAAATTTTGAAAAAATCTTGACCTCCCTAGGATAATGCCTCTTGAACAGATTATATTTAATTTCTAATGCACCTTCTGAAAATCTTTTTGAACTTCTGTTTCAGGGGAACTTATTTTAATAAGATGAGATATTTTTCCATCCAAAAAGATTTAAAAACTGAATTATCACTCTCTAGAAGATTTTCTCTCTCTAGGCCAAAACTGGTAGAAACAAGATCTTTTATATTTCTGAAGAGGGATTTGGTTATAGGGGAAGATGCTGGACATCTTGAGAGGCTGGGGAGGAGTCTTACAAGTTGACTCTGTTGATTTCTGACTGCTGATAGACCTAATACAAAAACTCTTCCCTCAAATCCAAATAAGCAGGGGAACTTATTTTAATAAGATGAGATATTTTTCCATCCAAAAATATTTAAAAACTGAATTACCACTCTCTAGAAGATTTTCTCTCTCTAGGCCAAAACTGGTAGAAACAAGATCTTTTATATTTTTGAAGAGGGATTTGGTTATAGGGGAAGATGCTGGACATCTTGAGAGGCTGGGGAGGAGTCTTACAAGTTGACTCTGTTGATTTCTGACTGCTGATAGACCTAATACAAAAACTCTTCCCTCAAATCCAAATAAGTAGGGAAACTTATTTTAATAAGATGAGATATTTTTCCATCCAAAAATATTTAAAAACTGAATTACCACTCTCTAGAAGATTTTCTCTCTCTAGGCCAAAACTGGTAAAAACAAGATCTTTTATATTTCTGAAGAGGGATTTGGTTATAGGGGAAGATGCTGGACATCTTAAGAGGCTGGGGAGGAGTCTTACAAGTTGACTCTGTTGATTTCTGACTGCTGATAGGCCTAATACAAAAACTCTTCCCTCAAATCCAAATAAGCCAATACAAGCCTTTTTAAACCTTCAGCTAACTTCATCTGCTCAACTAACCTGAACTGACTCTGTACTCTTTCATCTGATGCTGACTGACTCAGTTTTGACTCTGCTGACACTCCTAGACCCTCAAGAAATTCAAACCTCACAAGAATCCATCACTATGGATACTCAACTGCTCTGCTGACACAGCTGGCACATAGCTGACTCTGGATCACCCACCAGACCATTAACTCATCTGACTACTGATAGACCTGATACAAAAACACTTACCTAAAACCTAGACAAGTCAATCATCCAAGCCTTTTAAAAGTTCAGCTAACTTCATCTAATGTTCAACTGACCTGAACCTGAAGAACTAACTCTGTACTCTCTCATCTGATGCTAAGTGACTCAATTCTGAATCAACTGACACTCCTAGACCCTCAAGACATTCAAACCTCACTAGAATCCGTCACTATGGACACTCAACTGACATAGCTCCCACACAGCTTACTCTGGATCACTCATCAGACCACTAACTCATCTGATTGTTGTTGACTGTGCTAATCTCTAACTGCTCTACTGACAAACCTCATACAAAAATAATTTCCTCATCTGGACAAGCCAATCCAAGCCTTTTAAACCTTCAGCTGACTTCATCTAATGCTCAGATGACCTGAATTGACTATGTACTCTCATTTGATGCTAACTGACTGAGTTCTAACTCAACTGACACTCCTAGACCCTTAAGACATTCAAAGCTCACAAGAATCCATCACTCTGGACACTCAACTGACACAGCTGACACAGCTGACTCTTGATCACTCATCAGACCACTAACTCAACTGACACTCAACTTACACAGCTGACTCTTGATCACTCATTAGACCACTAACTCAACTGACACAACTGACACAACTTACACACAAGTGACTCTAGATCACTCATTAGACCACTAACTCATTTGACTATTGTCTATTGATTTCTGATTTTTGATTTCTGATTGTTGATAGACCTAATACAAAAACCCTTCCCTCAAACCCAGATAAGCCAATCCAAGCCTTTTAAACCTTTAGTTAACTTCATCTGATGCTCAACTGACCTGAGCTGACTCTGTACTCTCTCATCTGATGCTGACTGACTCAGTTGACACTCCTAGACCCTTAAGACATTCAAACCTCAATAGAATCCATCACTATGGACACTCAACTATCACATTTGACTTTGGATCACTCATCAAATCACTAACTCATCTGAACGAGCCTGATACAAAAACACTTCTCTCAAACCCAGACAAGCCAATCCAAGCCTTTAAACCTTTAGCTGACTTCATATGATGCTCAACTGACCTGAATTGACTCTGTACTCTCTCATATGATGCTGGCTGACTCAGTTCTAACTCAGCTGACACTCCTAGACCCTCAAGACATTCAAACCTCACTAGAATCCATCACTATGGACACTTAAGCGACACATAACTGACACGCAGCTGACTCTGAATCACTCATTAGACCCACTAACTCATCTGACTCTACTGATTATTTGCTGATTTTTGACTGCTAAAATAGACCTGATACAAAAACACTTCCCTTAAACCCAGACAAGCCAATCCAAGCCTTTTAAACCTTCAACTGACTTCATCTGATGCTCAGCTGGCCTAAACTGACTCTTTACTCTCTCATCTAATATGTTGACTGACTCAATTCTGACTCATGTGACACTCCTAAACCCTTAAGACATTCAAACCTCACTAGAATCCATCACTATGGCCAAATAAGCCATGGAACCAAGCTTGGACATTGGGTAAAAATGTAAACTCGGGCAAAAATGTAAACTTGGGCTGTATGTATATCAATAAATATATATACATATATATATACACACATATTTATTCTTGTAATATATATATATATATATATATACTTACTTATTTCTTATTAAATAAAAAATATTTGAATAAATCATAAGAAAATATTATTTTTTATTTAAAGATTAGATTACTATTCACATAAAATAGAACTTTTTATCATTATTAATAAATATTAGTTTTGAATTAAAATAGTAAAAATTATTTTGATATTTTTATATATGTGAGGTTTATAAGATATCAAAATCAAATAAAAGTGAATGTAAAATAGTAAATAAATCAGTCATTTATTGAGCAATGAGGGAAGTCGTGGATTTATGGCTGATCTTTCTCATATAAGAGATAGGTTTAATGTTCATACCAATAAATATATTTTCTCGCAATATAGAGAGGTGCACATCGTAATGTTTCACCCTGGGCCGCTTTGCCTCCCTCCATGCAAGGCCCGAGCCTCAAAAGGATCCGATGGCATGGGATGTGCATATGTGGAGAAAATTGGGGCCTCTTGAGACCCCATCTTTTACGCCCACCATAGCAACACTGACCGACTGTGGGATGTTTGGTGGGATGATCGACTTGATCCCCTGATGTGAGACATCAAGATAGGGGGGGTCGTTACGCACATCAAGATAGGGAGAGTGGTTACGTAGACAACACCCCGAATGAGCTCGATCGTTGGGTGCCCCCCACACCATGTGGTTTTCTCACATAGGTTGGCTACATAAAACCATCCATGTTAGTAGAAATGGCATCATCAAAAGAAAATCATAGGCAAGAAATCATACATGGCATGCCTATGCAAATAATAAATGACCTTCGTCAACGTAACCCCTTGTATCAAGACAACGCAGTGCTTATTTCTCTTAACCACAACCTTGAAAAAAAAACATGAAAATTAGAGCATACCCTACTCTTACAACTATTTGCTAAACACACAAAATACCGTGAATCGGCAGGCCTTTATTAGACGATCAGACAAGAGTGGAAAAGGAAACCCACAAGCAAAGTGGAAGCGACAATACGTGCGTATATATGAGAGCGATGCTAATAGGTGAGCTAGGAGT